>NC_062561.1:168657625-169015125 GCF_022837055.1 Prionailurus viverrinus
ACATCAAATGACAACGCATGGAAATCTTCAAATAACCTGCTCATTTCATTCTGTGCACCTACACCAACAATCGGCTGACTCTCTATGCAGAAAAGAAATCCTCATTTAATCAGGGTAAAGACCAAGTAGCTGAAATTTGGGCAACTCAGGTGATTGTAATATGTAACTAGGGTAGAAAATAACTGACAAAGAGTTATAACTTCTTTTAAACCTTTTCCTTCATTTCCTACCACAAGCCACTCAACTACATTGTTATATTGCTGTGGTCATGTATATTGTTAATAAAAATTATTCTGTATTTTAAAAACTTATTCCAAGCACACCTAGGACACTGTTTATGATCTATTTTTTCTAACAGACAGTCCACATACCAACCTTGAAATGAAGACAGACATGTCCAAATTCTTAAGTCAGAAAGTATTTATGAAAAATATGAAAAACAGAAGCTCCAAAATCTTTCCATCAGCCTACCAATATGTCACCCCCCCCCCCAAAAAAAAAACAAAACACATCTACTTTCCAGCATTATGTTCCAGGCAATGATTCTCAGTTTCGGGATACAGAGAACATAGAATGTTCCCTCAAGGAACTTATATTCATTCAGTGGGATAAGAATCGCTTTTTTGTTTTGTTTTGTTTTAATTTAACAAATGACAACAACGTTTTTTTTTCCCTTGATGTATTGGTTTACAATTTTGAAACATTTCCCCATCTGTAATCTTATTTAATATTCATGATAATTTTGTGAGAGACTATAATTACTTTACTAATGACAAAGCTTAGGTTCAGAGAGGTAGAGTCATTCGTTCAGTTCACACAGTTATAGGTAACAGAGAATGTAAACGAAGTTTCTAAATGCTTTTCCTAAATCCAGGGACAAACATCATGCTAATTACTGGGTTGTATGCTAAAGGATTAAACTAGGGTCCTGAGACCTCAAAGGAGGCTGCAATCTAGTTATGGAAGGAAGCCAGATAAAATGATTGGAATATAATGCACTGCAGTATTTGCAAACACTAAATAAATGATGGAAGGTCAGCTGTTCTCTAGCACCCCAAAGAAGGAGCAGATTGAGATTAGAAAGATGGGGAAGGCTTTTTTTAAAAAAAGGTGAACCCTGGGCTGAGTCTTAAAAGGATGGATCAAGTTAAATAAGCAGGAAGAGGGGAGGCAGAAGCTCTTTAGGATAATGTGTCTCATTATAGTCAATTTTGAAAGTTCCCAATAAAAGTAATTCCACAAAGTATGCATCACCAATTTTCACTTAGTATATGATTTAAAGCCAAGAAAATTTCACCACTACAGCCAAATTCACTGACTATAGGGAGCACCTGGATTCTTCTCTCAGAGTTATCCATTCAAAACCACTTTCTTAAAAAATAATAATAATAAATTCATCATTGAGGTATTTGGTGAACCTCTACTATGTGCAAGGTAATATGCTTGTGTTCTGAGAAGTACAAAGTATAGTTTTTATTCTCTACCAGTTTACACTCTTGTTAAGTACAGACACAAAAATGTAGATGCTCAAATTAAGCATCATGTGAATAAGGAACTTAAGAATGGCTGGAGCAGTGGGGCTCCTGGGTGGCTCAGTCAGTTAAGCATCCAACTTCGGGTCAGGTCATGATCTCACAGTTCATGGGTTCAAGCCCCGTGTCAGGCTCTGTGCTGACAGCTCAGAGCCTGGAGCCTGCTTCAGATTTTGTCTCTCTCTCTCTGTTTCTCTCTCTCAAAAATAAATAAACATTAAAAAAATAAATAAAAAGAATGGCCGGAGGATAAGTGCAGCCACCATACAGAAGATGGGATTTAGATATGCTGGATGCTGGGATGGTAGTCCTGGCCAGTTAGCAGCACAAGCCAACAGTGTAAAGTATCACATGAGTAACATGTATTCAGTAAACTCATCTGACACACTGCACAGGGTCTACTTGGTGTAGGAACTGTGTAAGGCAGGAGTTACAAACTTACCAGGAATGAAGAGCAGTAATAGAAGGCTCAAGAAATTAAATAGTTACTTTACGTTATACTCATAATTTTATATTCCATCAGTCCCGACTCAGCTGCAGTGACATCGTTGAACGTCTGAGTCTGGGTGTAAGGGACTGGTGCAAGAATGTATACCTTCCTATGTAGTAGTTCCTTTGAGACACTCAATTTCTCTCCTTTGTTAAGGCTGCCTTGCTTTGATATGGTTTCTGCATTTCTGGTTTATATAATTGACAAGTGCACACATCGGAACAAAATCCAGTGCCACAACCTTCACAACTTTTAAGCTGTAATATACTGCATGTACACTGGGTACACTACTGAAAAGGCAATCTTTAAAGTCCCATTCGTGCCCAGAAAGGTCATGACACACCGACATACATGTCTTTCGGAGCTGCCTGGGAGACACTGGGTTCTTTGAATGTGGCCCTGATCATTTTCCCAGAAAGATGATCATGCCTTCCATGCCTCGGCTGTTTTAGGGCCACATGTGCTAATTTAATTTATAGTGTTAAGAAGAACCATACCAGTTTGAAAGGGAGTGCAATGTGAAGAGCTACTCCTAGTTCTGTAACCACAAGGGATCCCCTGCTTCTCTGAACACGAGAGAAGGGAGAGCAATGGAAAACACTAAACTTGGCCTGGTTGCTGGTAATGTACTTAATCCATGACCACCACAGGTGTGGAGGCAGTGTCTGGAAGGAAAGTGAGATTTAAAGGGGGAAGGAGGAAAACACCGGACTCTGAAAGCTCTTAAAAGGATTCAAACCAGTCCACATACCACTGGAGGAAAACTCTGGTTAAAAGAGACAGGGGGGAGGGGTATCCCTGAAAGAAGCATTAATGCCAGAGCTTGAGGTCAGAACAGACTTCTGGATGTGGCCTTTGAAATCACACCTTAGCCAATGGCTTCTTGCTGCAGGCTACACATAGAGATTGTTAAGGCGCTAAGTCTGCCTTTCATGCAGAAATGCTCATCAGCTTTTCTTTAGCCATGGATGATTCCAAGAGGGTGAGAGAATGCTAAATCCTTAGACAGATGACCAGACAGATGGACCCAAGGGAGGAGAAGATCTATCCTAGAGGAGAGTTGGAGGCAGAGGCAAGAGTCAAAAAGCAGACAAGAAAAACACAAAGGGCGTGCTACTCTTTACGTTTTACAAACATACATGATTATACTTGTAATGAAAATACACGGTCAAGACAAAAGAAACACAAAGTAGTCATTCTGATATATCATCTAAAACCAGATTGAGAATGTGTGACAAAACCCATTTATGTAACAGTCTACTACTATAAAAAAAAATCCCGTTTATTCCTTCACCTATTAAAAAAGGAAAAAAAAGGCTTATTGAAATGAAATGATGTCACTCAAAGAAGTTGATTGGCCACAACCTTTTTGCCCTAAGTTTATGAAAACATCACTGCAAAGAATATGAGCAGACTGAAGAAATAATGCAAATGTAAAAAACACATGAAAATCCTCTTCTTTAGTGAGGTAATCAAAGATATGGAAAGTCACTTTTGCTACAAATTATTAAAGCTGATGAAAACATCATTCAGTACTTTCAGATGCTTTAGGACTATAAATGTGTAAGATTTATTAAAAGCAATTAGGCAATATACACTCAAAATCTTCAAGTGTTCATAGATTTTGACCAAGAAAAGTCCAATTCCAGGAATCTGTCCTAAGGAAATGAATAAAATATGGAAAAATAGTTGTTTATAAGTTTTAATCAAGAAAAAAACTTTTACATAAATATTTTAATGACACATATAATTATAGTATGGAGAAAAATTAAGACAGAATTATGTTCCCAACATGATCACAACTATATAGAAAGAACAACAAAATCAAAGTTTTCATGATAGACAGAAAATATTGAATGTTAATGTACCAAAGCACAACCAACAATAATGTATGAATTTTTATTTTACTTGTAACTCATTAGAACCTTACAAATAGGTTACAAATGATAAACATCATGCTCAGAAAAATGTATTTAAGAGTCTTCAACTCCAAAAGTAGCAACAAAAGTTACCACAAAGCTACTCCATGAACTATTTATGAAGTAATAACAAACATGGGATAGAGTTGATATGGTCAGTTTTCTCTCACTAATACAACATTGACGTGAAACTGGCATTGGTTATACATGGTATAGAGAGGTCTATATCATTATGTCTCACAATCCACACACACACACACACACACACACACACACACACACACACAGAGGCAGGAAACCTCAACCTCAAGCCCAAAACTGTAACGAGGAAAAAAATTTTCTAAGGAGCCAGAAGCCAACTCTATAGATTTTGTACTTGAACAGTGAATAAGAAAAAAAATAAGAGATGTTCTTCGGGAACTTGACTGAATTACACATGGGGAATTTTCATGGTTGACCTAGACAAACAAACAGGTCAACTAACGTTCGAATCATTCTCTCTATTCTATTGGTATCTGCAGACATCCAAATTATTTTTGTATTACGAACATTTGGTAGACACATCATCCTTTTTTTTTAAATTGCTGTTGTTATAGGATAGAGTGAGCATCCTTCTAAGTCACATGTTCTCAAGCAGATGAGATAGGAAAAAAATTTAACACTGGAAATTCTTCCAGAAAAATTAACTTTCCAAAAACACACTAACATCCTGTGAAAATCTGATTCCACCCAAGCCTTCAATTTCCCGTATGCTCAAGGATCTGGGCACACAATGGTGACCACATTTTAAGGGGAAAAAAAAATACACCAACACACCAAGTCTTCTTAAATGTTGCCTAACTTAAAAGTTTTTAATATCCTAAGATTACTTATAAAAAGTTACAGTCTTGAACCAGAAACGAGAACCCCCAACTCTCAGAACCTTACAGAAAGCTAACTACCGAAAAGAATGTCAAGTGAACTCTGAAAAGAGCTGCATTCTCTCTAGTCCTTAGTGGCACAGCAAGAAACTTCTGGTGGAAGGGACAAGTACAGCTGATAGCAAATTAGTAAAGACGGCAATGAGAGAACATGGTTACTGAGGGTCTGTCCTTTGAAAATAGAAATGATGAACTCTGGTTTTCAAGTACAACAAACAGAATTTGCTGCTTGCATTCAGGCTGCTCATAAACTACCCACCTTGCTTTACTTTTTATATCTGTGTTCGTGCAAAAGCAGGGGTGGGGGTGTGGGAGACACAGAGGGCCTCACCTTTTCTGTTGGCAAATATGACTAATGGGTGTACCAGAAGGAGGAGAAAAAGCGCTTCACCCGGTTATCAGCTGGCCTCACTCATGCCTCATGGCATGTTACGACACCAAGTATCCAGAAACTCTAGTTGGTATTTAGAGAGATGCCTATCAGCTTTCCCAGCATCCAGGCTAATGAATGCACTTCTAAACATCTGCAATACATAGTAGTTCAGTTCTTGGAAGTATTTTTAATCACCTAAGAGGAAGTAAACCTGTTTGCCTCATAACCTAACAGGTAGCACATTCAAGACTTCACTGTTTCTATCCTGAACTGCTAGGCTGCAAATGCTCAGACAGCAGATGGATGATGGTCACAAGTGAGAACAGAAGCAGTGACCTAAGACTAGGCCCACTTATTTATTTCACACTATTGCTACACGGTGTGGTAGCACCCCCAAGCCTGTGCTCCCAAGAAATGGAAGAGGGTGGCAGGAAACACCCACAGGTCAGCCCTAAGCCCTTCCTGGCCAGGGCTCCCCAGCAACAGTTCCACAATTTCTGACACATGTGAGATACATTCCTGGAGCCTCTCCTCTGCTAAGAGCCACCTTTACCTCTCAGTCTCAAAGAACAAAGTAGAAGGGAAAAGAAGTTGAGGACTCCAAGTTAAAAGAAGGGAAAAAAAAAGAGGTTTTCAAAGCAACTTCTTCAAAGGCCCTTTTACATTTATTTTAAGGAGACATTTGAATTTAAGTGACACTGTCAATCATCTCCTTTTTCAAATATGACAATGCTATTCTACCCCTAACTCTTTCTCATGGCTTGATGGAAATGAGGGGGAAGTTATTTTTCTTACCTAGAAATTCACACAAAGAACATCCTGGCAGGGGCAAGTAACTCAAACGTTTTATTTTCAATGTTCTTTTTAATTTGGCTTTTTTACATTTACTTAACGATTAAATAAACTTTTATAGAGAACGTGCACAAAATTTTCTGAGGACATCATCTGGGAATATGATAGACTCAAAGAGATGAAGAACACAGAATTCAGGGAGAGTAACAAAGTGGTGAACACTCCAGAGTATAATTGTTTTTTCCCTTATGATTTCCAACTTTTCAGAAGCCATGAAGCCAAATCATAAACTACAACTATAAGTATCATATCCTAAATATTATCTTTGGTGAGGCTGTCAGTTATATATTTCAATGTTTAATAGGTCGTTAAAAGGAGGTTAAAAATGCTTACCATGTAAATATCCCATTCCTTCTGAAAAATACAACAAAAAAGTCAAAGGCACAGCAACTGGCTCTGGGTCGCTCCCCAAAGGGGGCAGGAAATCAGGGTACAGTCCAAGAGGCTCTGAGTTCCGGGCAGTACAGGTATTTGAGAGAGAAGAAGCCTGTCAGGTGGGCCCTGGAGGGAAGCCCATTATAACTGTGGGGGTCCTGACATTTGGGGTAATCTAAACCTTGTTACTGTGTGAATCCGTCCTGGTGGGAGGGAGATTTAGAATGGATGCCTCTTTACCCAAGCAATTAAGATCATTTAGGAAACAGAGAAAATGGGCAATAAGGATCTCCCTCCTAGAGAGCACTTGCTGGTGTTCAATCAGACAGTTTCAATGACAGCTCGATGGCAGAGATGCAGCATTTGCTGAATAAAACACCCAAATACATGCTGGGGCTCAGCCCCACAGTGGGTTTTGAAAAATCTCTTTGAGGGCCCTGCACAGAGCATCTGAGAGCCGTCACTTTGTGTCCATGATGTCCCTGAGTCCCTGACAGAACTGAGCAGAACAAGGATGGTTCTGCTAGGGGTGACCTCTGAGGGGTATCAGACCCCTGGAGCAAGTTGGCTCTTAGTGGTTGTGTGCTGTGTGTGAGTGAAGATGCATCTCTGAACTTCCAATCACATAAAAGCAGCAATTGGAAAAAGCAAGTAATAAATCCTTATAAGCTCTAAAAATGATCTTCCGAGCCTACACCAACAGTGAGAAAGGATAAGAGCGGGGCTGGTCCCACAGAATCAACCATTCCCTCCTCAGCACTCTTGGAACATTCCTGTTACAGCGCTCCCCGAGTACCAGAGTTATTAATCTATTTGCCATGCGGCCTGCAGGTCTTGAGAGCAGAGAGTGTCTTTTTCACAGCTTACCTCCAATGCTTAGCACAACACATGGCACATTTTAACTGCTAAATAAATCTATGGTAAAAAAAAAACAAAAACGAAAACAAAACTGACGAACTTTTTCAGTTACGTGATAAACCCTAAAAGACTATTACCATCTGATTGTTCTTCAAATCACAAAATGTCTACCCATCATTTTAGGTATTACCGTCCACCTCTCCATCCTTGATGTGGTCTTTGAAGCCATGTGACTTGTAAAAATATCACTAATGACAAGCATAACTGACAACTTCTAAACGGTGAATGACAAGTGAAAACACATGTTTTCTTCTCTCCCTACTGAAGCCCTGCCCAGGTCTCCACTAACAGAGGAAGTAAAAGTCACACACTGAATCCTTTACTTTCCTTAATTCATCAAAGCCCCATCTTTCACAAACATTGCTTGCCTGTCACGGTATCAGGGCTTGGCCGAAGGCCTTAGTGTTGGTTCAGTAACATCGGCTGTAAGCCAGCTGCGTCCAGGGCTACGGGCCACATTTTCAAAAACACATGCAGTATTTCCGATGGTCTTATACGTTGGGGTATATTGAGTATGAAATTGTTTTTCTACCAATCTGATTAAAAAGAAATCACCTGAAGGCAAATATTCAGGGACAGACTGAGGGAGCGAAACAGAAGCCACAGAAGCACAGTGATAACATTTTGGCTCCACCTGGGTTTTGGCACGTCAGTCCTAACCCCGTCTCAGGGGTAAGCCAGCTCTGCTTCTACACTTGCATGCATTCATTAAGAATGAAGATGCATTTTCTCCCCCAGATGCCCTTGGCGGACTATGTGGCTCCTAGATGGTTAATTACTCCAGGCCAGGGTCAAGAACCTGCAGTTGGAAAGCCACATGGAGCTCCTCAGCAGCTTGTATTCACCTCTTCAATCTGCTGACATCAGACAGTAATTTTCACCAGTACACAAGCGTAAAGTTTTGTTGCAAGAAGACCCTTTGACGGCTCTGTAACCAACTCAGCTTCAACAGGCCTTGTGATGAACTGAAAGCAAGTCAAACTTTTGGAAAGCCATTCGTTTTCTCCAAGTAAAACACTGTCTCTTGTCTCTCCTGATGCTGTCCCTGTGGAAATGACTTCCGTGAACTAAGACAAAAAATTCTGTCTGTAACAGTTTGAAACAGAGCAGAGGACACTTCTGCAATCCTGACATTTGTGTTTTGTTTTGAATTCAAATTTAACATAATGTATTTACTGATCAGGAAAGAGAGAGCGGACCTTTGGGCAAATGGATTTTCAGGAGATTTAACTACACTGAGAGACTGAGGTGGTTTTCCATTTCATTAAGATCTCCCCAAATGGCTATGTTTTCAAACATGGTAGCACTAGGCAAGAAAGGCAGCCTTACTTCTTGTCCCACAGTAGAGAAAAGAGCTAGTAGGCAACAGTCTCAGAGATAACAATTTGTAGGAGCTGCCCTCTAGCACTAACATGGCTGCTCTGCTCATCCTCACGGATCAATCTGGTCGTCTCCAGCACATCTGCTCGTGCGTTGACAAATGATGAATTCCATCTCTGAATCCATAAGCAGAAAGAGGCCGGCTGATAAACAACCATGAGCGGAAATGTATGCACCTTTCATAAGCAAGACAAATCACTCATTCTCACCAAACGCTTCCAACAGGAACACTAATTTTGTATTTATTTGCACGGCATATGTACCGCGTCCGAAGCAGTGCATTAAAAAAGATCTCAGGCAGCCAATTGCTTTGATTACATTTATTCATTGCAGTATTACAAGGGCTCAATGACAGAGCAATGAAATAGGAAGCTAGTGAAGACTGAAAACACCTCATCAATGGCTTGTCAGGGTTGGAGATTTTTTCTGGTGCATAACACACACACACACACACACACACACACACACACACACACACACAGTCATCCCTGATGTAGGGAAGATTTTTTTTTTTATTTTTAAACAAAATACTGTGGCGCTGCATCTTAAATCTGCCAGATGCCTTTCCTGTCAACCAGCAGTTATTTTTATTAATAACTCCAAGAACATATTGTGGAATTCTTTTTGTTTTCGGATCCGGTCACGTGACTCCTTTGGCACCAGGGAACACTGGGTAAATTGTAATGTTCTAACATGCCAATGAATGGTCCCTTTCAAAGTCAAGTTGGTGATGAATTGATATTTGCTAAGGCCTAAGCAAGCACAGGGCACTATATATATATACTCCTTCTATGCTCTCTGCAATGATGGATGGAAGCAAGAGGTAGAGAAGAAGTCACAGAGACAAGCTCAAGCTGCCAACCAAGCAACTACAAGTGGATTGTTTTAATCAATCCTCAGAAGAAGTGGCTTTTTGTATTACTTACTGTGGCTTCATTCTCCTACTGTACACATAGATCATGGACATACTGTACCATACTGGCCTGGCTTAAAATTGGAATGCAGTAAAAAAAAAAAAAAAAAAAAAAAGCAAAGAAGATACAGCTTCCTTTAGGGCCCTAAAGGAAGGCTGTTTGGTCAAGGCACTTTCTCAGAGATGCCTGAACTAAAAGTTCATATTCCATCTTCGTGAGAGATCTGACTTTCTAAAGGAGGCTCAAGATGGATTTGCAGTTTTCCTTGAGTGACACTGGCCCTCCCCTAAAACAGAAACCTCTGGAATCAGGATACAGGTGTGATGGGTCACATAGCATCCTCCAAACCTTCTCACAACAAAGCTCCCATGGTCAAGGGTTTTCCGTTTACAGTTTGTAATGTTAGGGCAAGATATTGATGTTGTTCAAAGAAATAGGTGCCTACAGCATGAAACCAACGCATGCTGTGCAAATAAATACAGAATTAGTGTTTACCCTTGGCAGGACATTTTTGGTTGAATTGGCTGCAGAACATTAAAAAAGATTAAATGGATTACATATTCACATGAAGTCGCCTGTGATTTTTAGCCATAAAAAAAAAAACCAGCATTTTCTGATGATGTGTACTAATTGTGAATGATTACAAGATGTGACTGTGTAATTGTGGGTTTTTTTTTCCCCTCTATAAATTTCGTGGTAATATAATTTTGGTAGGATAGTTGAAAAGAATCCACTTAAAGTAAGTGCTTTGGCTTGGATGGAATCACTTTTTTTTTGAACAAACAAACAAAAATCATACCCTAAAACAGCATTCCATTACAGAGAAAGTGGTTAATTATTTATGTAGTAGGCTGCAAGTTCCTAAGACAGTCTCCATAAAATTCCGCGATGGTTGCCTAAGTTCAGAGCCACAAAAATCAAGCACTCTACAGTTTGATTTTACAATCAGGAAAATGAGGAAGACAGAGGCAAACTAACCTACCCAAGAAAACATAGCTAGCATAGCTGAAATTAGAGTCAAACTTAAACCTCAGAATGCAATTCATTATTTTAGTTGGGGCAAAAAGCTAGCCATGTTTTCTTTCATTTTAATTCTTTGAAGTTTAGAACCAACATAAACTTTATGAAACAATGGACTTGTAAAACAATCTCTTCTTTTCCCACACTTGGACTTATATGGGAAAATTGGATATCACATACACAATGCCACCATTAATGATCAAAATCTATTTTTTTCTACAATTTTGCCTCAGACTTAACAGAAGATGAGTAGTATTTTCACAAGATCAACAACCAAAACTAAAGAAATGTTGCAGATACACCTTCAGACCACCGTTTTTGTTTTGTTTGTTTGTTTGTTTTGTAGGGAGAATACGTTTCTGAAAAGATAACAGGTAAAATTCATTATTTGGGAAATACTTGCTTTGATTCCTGTTACACCATGGGCTACAAGACACTGTCACATAAATAACTCAGTGCTGAGATTTATAGCTGATGTGAGAGGCAAGTAGAAGTCTGTAGCAGAGGTAAAGACACTGATGCTGACTATCTGTTGAATCAGGCCTTTGTTCTAGGACCAGATGTGCAAAATGTAAGTCCACCTGTCCATTTCCTCGTCTATATGAGGCAATCTTTCAACAGTGTGTTGGCTTTAATGGATTGTGGTGGTAAAACTAGTATTCCACCAAGTTCAACAGTGCAAAGCAGAATTTTGTAGAGATCCAGCCAAAAAGTTCTTGAGAGAATTTGCTTCAGACAAGGTAAAATATCTCCAAGCCCATAGTGGCTACGTAAAACGACAGAATTCATACACTGAGTGGGAAAACATACATACTTGTGCCTAACACTTTTTTGCAGATTGGCTATTTTTCTATACTCAAGGAGAGCAAAAAAAAAAAAAAAAAATCATTCAAAGCTTGCCAAAAATCCTGTTTCCTAAAATAGTCATACTGATACCTTTTAGAGAAACAAAAAAAAGCCCAAATGGTATTTGGTTTACATGATAGTTTCAGTAATGCCTATTTTCTTTTTGACTAACAATTAACAGTGGTCAAAAGGACTGAGGTTTTCAAGTATATAGGTACCTTAGCAATCTCCATCTGCTTGGTAATTAATCAGGAGAGAATTACATGTCATAATCCTTCTATTAAGATTAAACAGACATTATTTCATTTGATCTTCACAAAGTCTTTAAGTCAAAGCAAGTCAAGAATTACCTGCATTTTACAGGTGAGAATGTGGATGGTCATAATTGCCAAACTCACAGAGCTAATAGAAGGCAGCTTTCCAGTCTCCTGGAGCAGACAGAAAGTAACAGATAAGCATCGAGTCCCTAGGAGTAAACTGAGGTTTTCATGAACAGATGGGCCTACACTATCATATTTCGTGTTCATCTACTTTGAGCAACCAAATCTTTTAGTGTCTTCTGCACACTTAAATCTTTTCAGACGTCATCTGAAACATGATGGGTCCCAGGTTTCCCATGGGCGTAAAAGAAAGTGTTGGTCCTGTAGACTCCCTGCCTTGGCGTGGGCCTTGCAGACTAAGGTGTGACCAGCCTGGGCCCTCTTCTCTCCAGTTATGAGGAGCAAGCAGCCACTTTTGTAGGCCCCATACACAGTGACGATTCTCAGCATTCACAGGGCTGCCCCCACACAAGCAGAAACCATGCCTTTCTCAAATGTCAACAGGGATTGCTTAGTACTTGTGGCTCTCTGGAAATGGAAGTCAGTCCTGCTAAGGAACATGTCTACCTTCCAGCATTTAGACTTCTGCCTCTTAGACACATTCTTGGGAAGGCACGCTGCACTCGAGTAGGGGACTGCTTGTTACAGGTCTTCTTCGAGCAGAAAAGACATTAGCAAAGAATACTCTAAAATCACTCTTGGTGCCAGTCAAGTGCTCTCCCACAGTTCCACTACATGCAGAGATGTTTTTAGATGAGCTCTGATTTCTGGTGGGCACACAAAACTGCTGGGCCTTACACATAACTCTTCTCAGCAATACTCTCATAGATGTTAAACATTAATGTAACATAGAAATATTTTGGAAAATTAGAGAATTAAGTGATACACTAAAAAGAAATAATATACGCATAATTGGTATCCCGGAGGAGGAAGAGAGAGGGAAAGGTGCTGAAGGGGTACTTGAAGAAATAATAGCTGAGAACTTCCCTGAACTGGGGAAGGAAAAAGGCATTGAAATCCAAGAGGCACAGAGAACTCCCTTCAGACGTAACTTGAATCGATCTTCTGCACGACATATCATAGTGAAACTGGCAAAATACAAGGATAAAGAGAAAATTCTGAAAGCAGCAAGGGGTAAACGTGCCCTCACATATAAAGGGAGACCTATAAGACTCGTGACTGATCTCTCTTTTGAAACTTGGCAGGCCAGAAAGAATTGGCACGAGATTTTCAGGGTGCTAGACAGAAAAAATATGCAGCCGAGAATCCTTTATCCAGCAAGTCTGTCATTTAGAATAGAAGGAGAGATAAAGGTCTTCCCAAACAAACAAAAACTGAAGGAATTTGTCACCACTAAACCAGCCCTACAAGAGATCCTAAGGGGGACCCTGTGAGACAAAGTCCCAGAGACATCACTACAAGCATAAAACATACAGACATCACAATGACTCTAAACCCGTATCTTTCTATAATCACACTGAATGTAAATGGATTAAATGCGCCAACCAAAAGACATAGGGTATCAGAATGGATAAAAAAACAAGACCCATCTATTTGCTGTCTACAAGAGACTCATTTTAGACCTGAGGACACCTTTAGATTGAGAGTGAGGGGATGGAGAACTATTTATCATGCGACTGGAAGCCAAAAGAAAGCTGGAGTAGCCATACTTATATCAGACAAACTAGACTTTAAATTAAAGGCTGTAACAAGAGATGAAGAAGGACATTATATAATAGTTACAGGGTCTATCCATCAGGAAGAGCTAACAATTATAAATGTCTATGCACCGAATACCGGAGCCCCCAAATATATAAAACAATTACTCATAAACATAAGCAACCTTATTGATAAGAATGTGGTAATTGCAGGGGACTTTAATACACCACTTACAGAAATGGATAGATCATCTAGACACACGGTCAATAAAGAAACAAGGGCCCTGAATGAGACATTGGATCAGATGGACTTGACAGATATATTTAGAACTCTGCATCCCAAAGCAACAGAATATACTTTCTTCTCGAGTGCACATGGAACATTCTCCAAGATAGATCATATACTGGGTCACAAAACAGCCCTTCATAAGTTTACAAGAATTGAAATTATACCATGCTTACTTTCAGACCACAATGCTATGAAGCTTGAAATCAACCACAGAAAAAAGTCTGGAAAACCTCCAAAAGCATGGAGGTTAAAGAACACCCTACTAACGAATGAGTGGGTCAACCAGGCAATTAGAGAAGAAATTAAAAAATATATGGAAACAAATGAAAATGAAAATACAACAATCCAAACGCTTTGGGACGCAGCAAAGGCAGTCCTGAGAGGAAAATACATTGCAATCCAGGCCTATCTCAAGAAACAAGAAAAATCCCAAATACAAAATCTAACAGCACACCTAAAGGAACTAGAAGCAGAACAGCAAAGGCAGCCTAAGCCCAGAAGAAGAAGAGAAATAATAAAGATCAGGGCAGAAATAAACAATATAGAAACTAAAAAAACTGTAGAGCAGATCAACGAAACCAAGAGTTGGTTTTTTGAAAAAATAAACAAAATTGACAAACCTCTAGCCAGGCTTCTCAAAAAGAAAAGGGAGATGACCCAAATAGATAAAATCATGAATGAAAATGGAATTATTACAACCAATCCCTCAGAGATACAAACAATTATCAGGGAATACTATGAAAAATTATATGCCAACAAACTGGACAACCTGGAAGAAATGGACAAATTCCTGAACAACCACACTCTTCCAAAACTCAATCAGGAGGAAATAGAAAGCTTGAACAGACCCATAACCAGCGAAGAAATTGAATCGGTTATCAAAAATCTCCCAACAAATAAGAGTCCAGGACCAGATGGCTTCCCAGGGGAGTTCTACCAGACGTTTAAAGCAGAGATAATACCTATCCTTCTCAAGCTATTCCAAGAAATAGAAAGGGAAGGAAAACTTCCAGACTCATTCTATGAAGCCAGTATTACTTTGATTCCTAAACCAGACAGAGACCCAGTAAAAAAAGAGAACTACAGGCCAATATCCCTGATGAATATGGATGCAAAAATTCTCAATAAGGTACTAGCAAATCGAATTCAACGGCATATAAAAAGAATTATTCACCATGATCAAGTGGGATTCATTCCTGGGATGCAGGGCTGGTTCAACATTCGCAAATCAATCAACGTGATACATCACATTAACAACAAAAAAGAGAAGAACCATATGATCCTGTCAATCGATGCAGAAAAGGCCTTCGACAAAATCCAGCACCCTTTCTTAATAAAAACCCTTGAGAAAGTCGGGATAGAAGGAACATACTTAAAGATCATAAAAGCCATTTATGAAAAGCCCACAGCTAACATCATCCTCAACGGGGAAAAACTGAGAGCTTTTTCCCTGAGATCAGGAACACGACAAGGATGCCCACTCTCACCGCTGCTGTTTAACATAGTGCTGGAAGTTCTAGCATCAGCAATCAGACAACAAAAGGAAATCAAAGGCATCCAAATTGGCAAAGATGAAGTCAAGCTTTCGCTTTTTGCAGATGACATGATATTATACATGGAAAATCCGATAGACTCCACCAAAAGTCTGCTAGAACTGATACAGGAATTCAGCAAAGTTGCAGGATACAAAATCAATGTACAGAAATCAGTTGCATTCTTATACACTAACAATGAAGCAACAGAAAGACAAATAAAGAAACTGATCCCATTCACAATTGCACCAAGAAGCATAAAATACCTAGGAATAAATCTAACCAAAGATGTAAAGGATCTGTATGCTGAAAATTATAGAAAGCTTATGAAGGAAATTGAAGAAGATTCAAAGAAATGGAAAGACATTCCCTGCTCATGGATTGGAAAAATAAATATTGTCAAAATGTCAATACTACCCAAAGCTATCTACACATTCAATGCAATCCCAATCAAAATTGCACCAGCATTCTTCTCGAAACTAGAACAAGCAATCCTAAAATTCATATGGAACCACAAAAGGCCCCGAATAGCCAAAGGAATTTTGAAGAAGAAGACCAAAGCAGGAGGCATCACAATCCCAGACTTTAGCCTCTACTACAAAGCTGTCATCATCAAGACAGCATGGTATTGGCACCAAAACAGACACATAGACCAATGGAATAGAATAGAAACCCCAGAACTAGACCCACAAACGTATGGCCAACTCATCTTTGACAAAGCAGGAAAGAACATCCAATGGAAAAAAGACAGCCTCTTTAACAAATGGTGCTGGGAGAACTGGACAGCAACATGCAGAAGGTTGAAACTAGACCACTTTCTCACACCATTCACAAAAATAAACTCAAAATGGATAAAGGACCTAAATGTGAGACAGGAAACCATCAAAACCTTAGAGGAGAAAGCAGGAAAAGACCTCTCTGACCTCAGCCGTAGCAATCTCTTACTGGACACATCCCCAAAGGCAAGGGAATTAAAAGCAAAAGTGAATTACTGGGACCTTATGAAGATAAAAAGCTTCTGCACAGCCAAGGAAACAACCAACAAAACTAAAAGGCAACCAACGGAATGGGAAAAGATATTCGCAAATGACATATCGGACAAAGGGCTAATATCCAAAATCTATAAAGAGCTCACCAAACTCCACACCCGAAAAACAAATAACCCAGTGAAGAAATGGGCAGAAAACATGAATAGACACTTCTCTAAAGAAGACATCCGGATGGCCAACAGGCACATGAAAAGATGTTCAGCGTCGCTCCTTATCAGGGAAATACAAATCAAAACCACACTCAGGTATCACCTCACGCCAGTCAGAGTGGCCAAAATGAACAAATCCGGAGACTATAGATGCTGGAGAGGATGTGGAGAAACGGGAACCCTCTTGCACTGTTGGTGGGAATGCAAATTGGTGCAGCCGCTCTGGAAAGCAGTGTGGAGGTTCCTCAGAAAATTAAAAATAGACCTACCCTATGACCCAGCAATAGCACTGCTAGGAATTTATCCAAGGGATACAGGAGCACTGATGCATAGGGCCACGTGTACCCCAATGTTCATAGCAGCACTCTCAACAATAGCCAAATTATGGAAAGAGCCTAAATGTCCATCAACTGATGAATGGATAAAGAAATTGTGGTTTATATACACAATGGAATATTACGTGGCAATGAGAAAAAATGAAATATGGCCTTTCGTAGCAACGTGGATGGATCTGGAGAGTGTGATGCTAAGTGAAATAAGCCATACAGAGAAAGACAGATACCATATGGTTTCACCCTTATGTGGATCCTGAGAAACTTCACAGGAACCCATGGGGGAGGGGAAGGAAAAAAAAAAAAGAGGTTAGAATGGGAGAGAGCCAAAGCATAAGAGACTTAAAAACTGAGAACAAACTGAGGGTTGATGGGGGGTGGGAGGGAGGAGAGGGTGGGTGATGGGTATTGAGGAGGGCACCTTTTGGGATGAGCACTGGGTGTTGTATGGAAACCAATTTGTCAATAAATTTCATAAAAAAAAAAAAAAAAAAAAAAAAAAAAAAGAAATATTTTAAAAACTTAATTCAGAACGTTTTTTAATGCCATTGAATTAACTGATACTTAATCAGAGGTTACCATTTACACTATCTATCAGAGTTTCCTCATGTATTAAGAGGCGGTGTTGGAATAGGACCATAGGAAATGGGAGTTTATTCGTCTTTAATGGTGTTGTAGATGAGAGTCAATACGTGCTTATCTACATTTTAGGCAAATTGGCTTTTCTGTTTGGGCTTCAATTTCTCCCTTCATTTCTCAAATGGGGGAAAACAATCCACATACCTTGCAGTACTACTCTGAGAGCTAAAGGATAAAATGCATGTGATACACCTTAATTATAAGGCACTTGCAATTTTTGCAATTTTTATTTTGAAATAAAATGTATACATTCTATTAGATGCTGACCCAAACAGAATACCAAACTTTGCAGTTTTACTGCAAGTTGTCCACCAGGATAAGGGAGCCCAGGGTCAGCTGAAGCCACCTCAAATGCCATTCGTAATTGGCAATGTGACTTCCATAGTTTGAGAACTTTTCTGGGCCATACCGGTATTTGGGCATTCTAGAGAGAATACTATAGTATTCCAGGTAGTATTCCTCTGGGTCAAAAGGAAATGGTCAGTTTCTGTAACTGTCAATTTAGCAATTTTACAAGTTTTAGAATGTAAATATCAGATGTTCTAGAATTAGAATCCTATAAAAAGTGTCATTTAATCCAACAGTACCTTACATTAGCCAGACCACTTTAACAGTATCATGTAAACCTCACATAGAACTTAGTAAATGCCAGGCAAGGCCCTAAGAGCTTTATTATGTGTATAATTATATGAGTGAACTCATTTCACAGTCTTGGCCATCCTATGCCATTGGTACTACCATCTTCTTGTTACACCTCCAGAGATGGAGATACAAAAGGTTAATTCACCAGTCCAAGGGGGCAGGAGATGGCACAGATAGGACTGAAACCCAGACCAACTGGCATTAGAGTCCATGCTCTAGACCAGGAGTCTGCCAGGCTTTTTGTTTTGGTTTGTTTTGTTTCTTGTTTTCTTTGAAGGGCCACAGAGTAAATACTTGCAGCTTTGTGGAACACACACACTCTGCCACAAGTAATCCATAAAGTGCAGTTTGCCAATTGCTGCTCAGAAGCATCACACTCTGCCGCCTCTGAAATGCTTTATGATTTTCGAAGTAGTTTGATGTGTAACTCATTTGATTCTCACTATAGTCTTCTATAGTCATGATATGTTTGACTGTTTCCCTTTGGTCAGCAAGGAAACTGAAGCCTGATGTGGATCTCGCTTAGAGCAGCAGCAGCAGGGAGGAGCAGAGACCACGCGCCTGCATCTGGATTTAGAGACAAGGACTCCTTCTGATCTACTTTCCCCACTCCCTACAAATCTCCATATTCTCCACCAGATGGTACTTACGAGATAAGATTATCAAAGTGGCAATGAAGGTCATTTTACTCTTCTGTAGTATTGATTCATTCCCTCTCTCTACTATCCTGTCAGAAGAAATTTTAAAATTTCCTTAATTTCAACAAAACATGTGCTGATAAGTCTTCTAAGACATGATAAATCTTTTAACTCTGAAAAGGAGCTACAAACCAAATATGTAAGCTTAAAAAATATAAAACATTTAGGGGCACGTGGTGGCTCAGTTGGTTAGGCGGCCAACTTTGGCTTGGGTCATGATCTCACAGCTTGTGGATTCGAGCCCTGTGTTAGGCTCTGTGCTGACAGGTCGGAGCCTGGAGCCTGTTTTGGATTTTGCGTCTTCCTCTCTCTGCCCCTCCACTGCTCGCACTCTGTATCTCTCTGTATCTCTCTCTCTCACTCTCTCTCTCTCAAAAATAAATAAACATTAAAATATTTTTTTTTAGGGGCACCTGGGTGGCTCAGTCAGTTGAGCCTCTGACTTCAGCTCAGGTCATGATCTCACAGTTCATGGGTTCGAGCCCCGCGTCGGGCTCTGTGCTGACAGCTCAGAGCCTGGAGCCTGCTTCGGATTCTGTGTCTCCCTCTCTCTCTGACCCTCCCCCATTCATGCTCTGCTGTCTCTATCTCAAAAATAAATAAACATTAAAAATAAATAAATAAATAAATAAATAAATAAATATTTTTAAAAAATAAAATAAATGGGGCGCCTGGGTGGCTCAGTGGGTTAAGCGTCCAACTTCAGCTCAGGTCACGATCTCACGGTCCGTGAGTTCAAGCCCTGCGTCAGGCTCTGGGCTGATGATGGCCCAGAGCCTGGAGCCTGCTTCCGATTCTGTGTCTCCCTCTCTCTCTGCCCCTCCCCCGTTCGTGCTCTGTCTGTCTCTGTCTCAAAAATAAATAAACGTTAAAAAAAAATTAAAAAATAAATAAATAAAATAAAAAATTTTTTAAAGTGAAAAAAAAAAAAAAGCCTGCTAGGAGTGCCTGGGTGACTCGGTTAAGCATCCAACTCTTAATCTCCATTCAGGTCATGTTCTCAAGGTTCATGGGATCGAGCCCCATGTTGGGTTCTTCACTGTCACCGCAGAGCCTGCTTGGGATTTTCTCTCTCTCTCTGCCCCTTTCCTGCACTCTCACTCACTATTTATTTTGAGAGAGTGAGAGAAATAAACTTTAAGAAAAATTTAAAAGAAAAACCTGCTGGATTTTACAAAGCTGAAAGAATCCCCACTATGCTCATGTGACCAACATATTCAGCCATAAGTATACTTTCAGGGCAATCTTTCTTTAATGTCTTTTTATAATTCAAGTATAGTTGACATAAATTATATTCAAGCATGCACCATAGTGATTAGCATTTGCACACATTACCAAACGCTCATCATCGTAAGAGTTGCTATCATCTACCACCATACAGGGTTATTCCGTTATTATTGATTTTTTAAATTAAGATCTCAACTTTTTTTTAAAATACTGCCAAATATATCTACTATTTTTTAAAAAATGACTGTTTTGGGGCGCCTGGGTGGCGCAGTCGGTTAAGCGTCCGACTTCAGCCAGGTCACGATCTCGCGGTCCGTGAGTTCGAGCCCCGCGTCGGGCTCTGGGCTGATGGCCCGGAGCCTGTTTCCGATTCTGTGTCTGCCTCTCTCTCTGCCCCTCCCCCGTTCATGCTCTGTCTCTCTCTGTCCCAAAAATAAATAAACGTTGAAAAAAAAATTAAAAAAAAAAATAAATAAAAAATGACTGTTTTTACTATGACTCTGAGAGCGATATGCAATCCTGGCCACTTACTATGGCTCCAACAATGACTGGTGTTCTCATGGTCTTTGGTAAGTTCTGCTGGGAAAAAATGGGGAAATGCCCAAGAGGTTTTAATTTACCAGCTTTATGGGAAAGGATAGTAGCAAAATGAAAGGGGGGGGGGGAAGCTACAGTAATGATACTATGAGTGATTATAATAACTGCCAATATTAACTGAAGGCTGATTATGAGGCAGGCATTGTTCTAGGCATGTGTTAAATCATTTGATCTTTAAGTGACCCAGAAGAGAAGCACTATTATCATCTCCACTGAAGAGGAGGAAATTGAGGCAGAAAAAGGCTGGGTAACTTATGAGAGAAGAAAGCTGAAAATTAATAGACCCAGCTGAGAGTGCTGGCTCCCAGACCTAATGTTAATCATTCTTACTGTTAACCATTCTTCCACTGATGAAACTACATGTAGAGTGTCGTTAGGACTAAGCACTGTTAACAATGCTGGTAACTCAACTTAGATCAGTCCAAACACCATTCCTATCAATGGGCTTCACCCTATCATGCAGTTCTTTTCATGAAACTCTATTTTACAAAGCCAAGGTGATAAAGATTTTTTAAACCCAGAAAAGACTAGGTTTTGTTTACCCATTTGTTTTGTTTTTTATATTCCACTTATAAGTGACATCATGGTATTTGTCTTTCTCTGTCTGACTTATATTATTTAGCATAATACCCTTTAGGTCCATCCATGTTGTCACAGGTGACAAGATTTTATTATTTTTTAAGGCCAAGTAATATTCCATATACATATATACCATATCTTCTTTATCCATTCATTTATGGATGGACCCTTGGGTTGCTTCCCTATCTTGCCTATTGTAAATAATGCTGCAACCAACATAGGGATGCAGGTATCTTTTCAAATTCGTGTTCTTGCTTTCTTTGGGTAAATATACAGCAGTGGAATTACTGGATCATACAGTGTTTCTATTTTTAATAAGGTATGTTTTGATGTTGCCCATGTGCAGATATTGTAGATAACTATCTACAGACAGAGAATTGAAAAAGACTAACCCATGTTTTGGAAAAGCAGTTCAGGGTCCAGTTTCTGGCTCTATCGCTTTTGGCAACAATTTCTAGAAGGTATGACATTAGGGTGGTAATAATTTCCCTCTGAGAATTAGTTTGGGGTATAAAAGAGACAACGTGTGTGAGGGCACTTTGTAAAGTATCAAAGGATAAGTAAGTGCAACTAGTTATTTTATTATTACAGCTCTCCTCTAAGGAATTAAGTTTTAGATATAAATCTCCCTCCAGAAGGGAAATCCTGACCACGAGGCAATATAAATACTCCAAGAAAGAAGGAGTGATGGGGAAAGAAAAAGAATTTCTACTGATCCAACTCCACTAAATACCCGGAAACCTAAGCCATCTGCCTGGTTTCCCCAGAGACCTTATTAATCTGTGGGCAGGCACAGCCAGCACCAGGATGGGCTGAGCATGAAATGCTGGCCCTGCAATTGCCAGTGGCCCAGCTGTAGCCTCAGGGAAGAAGATGATCTGACACAGGAAGGGGAAAGATGGAAGCCAGGAAGTATCGCATGCCTGCTCCACCAATGCCCTGTTGCCTCCTGCTTTCTAAGCTTGATGACTGTCATCTACCCCAAAAGGTCAAGTCCATAGTAACCCCAGAGCACGTAAACTCATCCATTAGATTTTATATCCCTAAAGGGAAGAAACCATCTCCATTTTACATCTCCCCAAGGTACAGTAGTTTCAACATTCAGAGGAGACCTTGACCTTGCACAGAAGTTCTTGTTGGCCTAACACACACTGCCTTCTCCTAGTGGTAGGGCAATTATCTGGCAGAACACTATACATTGTGGCCATTGCTAGCGACATTAATGTATTTTCTTCGAGATCCAAGCGAATTCTATAGAATTCACTAAATGCATAACAGAGAAGTTGATTTTTTTAATGGTTTTCCTTTTACTAAATGAAGTATACTCAATATTAATGTTTTTTTTCTAAATTATATATACACTACAATCATTCTGTGGAAGTAATTTTTTATAGTCCGTGAAAAAGCATTGAATGCTTTTTTAATAAAAACAAAAACAATCCTACACCCACAAGGTTCTTCCACACATTATTGTATTTTCTGTCCATATTTGCA
This sequence comes from Prionailurus viverrinus, assembly GCF_022837055.1. Classification (NCBI taxonomy): domain Eukaryota; kingdom Metazoa; phylum Chordata; class Mammalia; order Carnivora; family Felidae; genus Prionailurus; species Prionailurus viverrinus. The sequence goes on from NC_062561.1 coordinate 168,680,370, forward strand.
GGGTTTTTTTTTAATTGCTATTTTACCTGGGATGTGAAAATACCTCTTCTGATACTTTGTAAAAAAAAAGAAAAATACTAACATTTAAGAGTTCAGAAGTAATTCCTTTAAAAGATAGAATAATTTTATAATGTATTCTGTATGCAGAATAAAGACTTATTTCAAAGAAAAGCCAAGCTGCAATTGATGTCCAGAAAGCCAGCTGGTCACCCTACAATTTGTTAGCCCTGTTTAAAGTGGTCCTGACAATAACCACTCATTTATTGAGGCATTCCAGTCTTTTTCCTATAAAATATTTCAAGGTTAACAAAATACAAAAGGGAGAAATTAATTACTCCAGAATATAAACAGATGTATATTAAAAGCATGCATCTCATTTGTATTAGAAAGAAAAATAATTAAAGCTTTGAGCATCTTTTTTAGAAACCTCCCATTTTGATGTTCCAGTTGAATCTTGTACCCAAAATAGAAGAAGTATTACTGCTGGCGATTTTTCTATGTCACCGATATGGGAGCAATTAATATTTGCATAACACATGTAAGATCCTAATAAAACAAAAACATACTAATGGTAAGTAATTGTGAGGTTTCTCTATTTATCCTCATAGAAACATTAAGTGGAAGAGAGGGGAACAATTATAATCATTTCAGAAAAAAAGGTAGTGGGAAGAAACAAATTGATAGGCACAGAAAAACATCAATGATGGGCACAGAGTCCTCAATTTATTTAATCCTTTGATTATGCCTCCCAATTATCATGTGCCAAATCCTGGGAGATGAGTTTTAATCCCAACAACCCATGAGCTAGGCACTATTATCTACATGTTGCAGGTAGGAAAACTGAGTCTCAGAAAAATTAGCTATCTTGGCCAAGATCCAAACGCTACTATTTGCCAAGGTCAAGACTAACGCCTACACTCCGCACACCTTTGAAGGGACACTTGTTGTTCGATTCTGCAACAGCAGCTTCTGCCAGCCGCGAGGTGCTGGGGTCACCGTGCCGTCTGCAGAGCAGTTGGGCATTCCTCTACTGAGTTCTCGCATTCCTCTACTGAGTTCTCAACAACTGAGAAATGTTCAGCTCAGTCTGCTGCTGGGCCTTAGTCATTCTGTCACTTGGGCCCTCCTCTGCATCCCCCACCTCTTGCTCTGTGCAGGACACTTTGTCTAACATATCCTGCAGAGACAGATGTACAGTGTAGGGCAGCTTAAAAAATCATGAGTCTTGGCAAACTCTTGGCTTATTAGCCCACACACCAGTTCACAGATGACTGGAATTCTCAAATCAGATTACCTGACAGGCAATTTCATTATCTTGCTCTAGTACACCTTCCGAACCTTGAGATAGCCAGATATACATCGCCCATTAATCTGTTTGGTCAGTCAATGTGTAGCTTTGTAATCCTGTTTGTGCAGTTACCCATGTCCAAGGTTTTCCTAGTCCCTTTGTGTCCATGGTTATATGTCACTGTATGTATAGAAAGGGAGCAGAGATGGTCTCATATTTTCAACAGATTGAAAGTCATTATTTCATTCTACAGCAATTGAGTCTTAAAGTCATCGATTTAAATTCTTACCGGTTTACTTCTCATCTAATCATCTTAAACCCAATGTTAAACACTCTGCTGTATAAGGTAAGTGCTGACCACACATGAGTTTAATTAACCTGTGACAGAAGAAAGGAATGCCAAGAATGGCTAATGGCTTCAAGTTAGATGTGAGATACACACATTCTATAATGGAAGTATACACAACTCCTCTGATCTTACAATTCCTCCTCATGAAATCTCAAGCTTAAAATAAGGAAAGGAATTTCTTCCTAAGATACCAACATAGTGCAAAGCTCCATTTCAAGAAAAGAGTTAATACTAGCTTTCTTTCCTGTCGTTTCTCATCTTCCATTCCGGAGGCTGGGAAAGGAAAGAAAGCTTCCTTTGGGGTACCGGGTTAATGTTTTGGCCCTTGTTCAGGATCACCATCCAGCTTACCACTCAACCCTCCCTATGAAGATCAAGCATTCGAGGAAATCAAACAACTCAGTCTTTGTTACTAGACACACTTATGTTCTTTCTTCACCATGCCTCTATTCTCCTCTAGAATATTCCCTTCTTGAACCTCCACACCACTTACTGCCTATTTAGTAAGTCAACCCAACAGCCTCTCTTTGGCCCACATGTAACACAAACTGCCTTTTTTGTGGATAAACATCCTGTGTCTATCAAAATCTGGTATGTACAGTGTCTCACCCACTGTGGTTTCTCCCACACCAACTAGTTACAAGGAGAACTAAATTGAACCAGTATTTACTATGTACCGGGCACTGGGTGAACTGTATGCATACCTCTTTTCTTAATTGTCTTAAGAGACCTATAGATTTTTTACCATAAGACCAAAGACCACACAAGTTATGAGGTGACAGAGTCCCAAGTAAAATTCACATTTTCTATTGTACCTGGAATTCTGTTCCCTTGCCCAGAACAATCTTAAATAAATTTCTCAAACTCAGTGGTCTGTCTGCAGCAAGAGGAAGTTACCTGAACCAATGTCCTCATGAAGCTAATTCATCATTCCATTTCACATTCCACTGATGAAAATCCACAGGAAGACATTTTTTGATCAAAATTTTTATCTTATTTAAACCTATTCAGCACATCTCATCGATCTTAAATTATCTACTGTGTGGGAGACAGGTCCCATCAAGGTGGTGACACAGGAAGAAATCAACTGACTGCTTAAGCCCAAACTTCAAGGCTCCTGTTCCAGACCCCCCCACCCCCCCTCCATCCTGTCACCACCTACCTCTCTTTCCTTTACTAATCTCAGTATACCTAGAATTTTATGTGATGATTTCCATAATGTGTACCTCCCTACTGAACAGTCAGCCACATAAGGGCAGCGGCCATGGTTGGTGTCTGTCACATTTTAGCCCTGGTCCCTAGCACAGTGACTGGGATGCGATAGGTGCCCAATAAGTGTCTGCCAAAGGAGAAGGGGTGGGAGAGGCAAGGATGAAGACCAGGCAGCATGCATCCTAGCATGAATCTGGACGAAGTGCCATCTCAAGAATTATGCCGCCCAGTGGCTGACCTGACAGGAGCTCAGAAGCTGTGCTGCCTAGAGCAATATGGTAAAAGTTATTTTGCTTTCTCCTATCTGAATCATGGTATTTGTCAGCCAATACACACAGAAGTGAATTCAGTCCTGGTGAGTTGTGAAATTCTCCCTGTATTCTGCTCGGACTTCTCTCTGTGTGCTGTGGTTCTCCTCTGTGCAACGGGGATAAAGAAAAGAACTTCTACCACTGGTATGAAATCTTTTGCCTACCAAATAAAATAGTAAATGAACTTTCTCAGAGTTCCTTTAAAAACAAAACAGTTTGCATATCAAGTTTTGTTACTATTACATTTGTTTAGATATGTGTTCACCTTTGAATAACTGAAATATTTGGCTTCTTACAATAATGATCTAATAAGAAGGCAATCAAATACAGTGGTTCCTAACAGATTTCCAGTCTAAGAAACTTGGGTTCAGATATTCATTGAAATGTTATGCAATGTAAACTGCAATGATATGACAGTACCTACCCTACAGTGTTCCTGGAGGAATTAAGTGATCAAATATAAAGTGTTTAGACTATAACGTGCCAGACACATGGTCAATGTAAATGCTTGCTATTCTCATTATTTTGTGATTGAAAAAAATGTGAGCCCTAAAGAGATTAAGTGACCTGCCCAAGTTAATACTGCAAGATGCAAAGATAAGGCTAATAGTTCTCAACCCGCACTCCTGAACTCCATCATACATGGATTATGCTGTTTAAAATATACATATAACCAGCTTTTATTCCTTTTTCCTTTCTCTTTTGCATTTTACACTAAGCAAATAATTTCCTGGCTTTCAGGAAATTGTCATTTTTAAATGCTTACTGCCTGATTATATTCATTAAAGATTTCCAAATAGTCCTGAGTCTAGCAAAGTAGAAATCTTACCATGATTATGTTATTACAGAGCGGAGGAGAGAGAATGTATTTCTCTTACAAAACTTCTATGAGAGTCAATATAATTCCCATTATACTTTCTGTGCTATTTTATTATCCCTTTCTTTATTAGAGGTTTAGATTTGAAGCTGCTCTAAGAAAAAGGATAGGAATGGAAAGAGATTTAAATTGCTCTTTGTCCATATTAAGGCCAAAGCTTTAGCAGATAAGGACAAAGGAAAGGTTAAGACACAATGGTCAAATGCTGTGACCTAATTGTCTTGACCAACTTACTTTTTGTCCTTTCATTAATGAGAACCATCCAATTTAGACTCCCTTATTATGCAACAATGAAAGCCAAGTATGTTTAAGGGTATAGTTTTCCCTTGATGTCATTACTTTCTAAATGGGAAATATTTATGGACAAGAATCTAGATAGAACCTAAAGAAAGAGAACACAAAAAAATTGGTTGATATGAGATTGTTTTTCCCTTGTACACGCTCTGGTACTTTCATGTGTAAGCAAAATATTGGAAGTACCCATGGTGAGAATTCTAAAGCCAGATGGGTCTTTAAAGGGCAGAATGGCAAGAAAAGAGGTTAGGGATAATCTTAACAGTTGAAAGAGTTGACACAGACAAAGGTGCAGTGAATCACAGGGATCACAAATGGCCAGGGCTGGGCCAGATGACTCCCAGAGCTGCACACCTTCTCCCTGGCCCCCAGTGGATCACCCTCCTCCCTGATACCCCCCCCCCTTTTTTTTATACCAGTCATGCACAGTCCCACTTTCTCCCAAAGTCTTCTTCACAGTGACTTCTGCTGAGAATTTATTTTCTGGTCATTTCCTGTGACTCTTCTAAAAAGGTCCTAACTCTCTCTTTACTGACAGAGTAACAGGACGGAATGCATGAATTGCTGTTGACAACAATGATGTTTGTACAGAGCACTCTCTACAGGCCCCCCACCTCACTTTTTTCTCTCTCCCATGAGGTAATTCATGACAGAATGCTAACTTCAAATTCGATCAAAGACAAGATTACATTTAAGTTCCCCCCAAATCTGAGAACATGAATATACTTTGAAACAAGGACTGTGCATATATATCCTTTGCTTAATATGTGTTCTGAAACTGACTAAAGGAACAGACTCGCTGTGAGGATAATATATTCATATTGGATCCCATCTCAAACGCGTTACTGTAAAACACTTTGGTATTCTGAGTATTAGAGTAGTTATATAAAACTAGATACTCTATTTTCTCAAATGTTACAACATTGAAAATTCAAGTGTCTTATGCTGAAAGTTTATTTTTAAAAGATCACTTTTACATTCAAAAAAGAATGAATTACTTTCAACTTCTAATTTTATCTAATGCTTACCAACCAATATATGAAAGATTTTCAACTTTTACTTAAATATAGTCATTGGCTATACTGTTATAAATAACAGGCCAATAAAAGCTTTTCAAATAGTATCAAGTAGAGAGCGACAGGGAGAAGAAATGGTTACCTGATTCCTTAAGCAAGAAATTACCTCTTCTGTTTACTTACTATGTAGTCTCCGTCATTAAGAGCAGGTCAATTTGGCTCTTTATAAAGAAAGATGTAAGCAAAAATACTGTTCTTATCTTTTGATTAATCACATACTCACACTTTTAACATTACCCACCTGTCCTTTCCACTCAACGACTTGAGCCATCTCCCTGCTGCTGTTTGGAAGGTGGCTCAACTTTCGGCTGCCCAGAAAAAAGTCAAGTGATCTATTTTTATACATTCTAGTTTCATGGATGCTCCTACCTGCATGGGTGACATGGATATGTGACCTAATGCCCTTGCATATCGGATTCCTCACCTGTCAAAATAGGGGCTGGATTCCAATTGGGCTCCTCTCCTTGCCCCAGACCCCAACCACTCTCCATACAATACTCAGGGACGACCCTCACCCACCCTAACAGCTGCTTGCTTGGCCAGCTCCTGAAGCCAGGCTCCCTGAGAGGACAGCAGAGTCTGGAGTCAGCCATTACTGCAAGGCTAGCCTTCAGGCCTGCAGGTATGTATGGGAGGGCTACCTCTAGATCAGGTTCCTAAAGTATGGTGCCCTTTCTTCAACCAATAGAGAGTAACAGCTTTAAACCCTATGATAACTTAACTGCCTATTAACTACTCCCATGGAAAACAGGTGAAGCATTAGATAGTAAAGGGAGGCAGCACAGGGATAGAATCCCTGTTCACTTGTCCAGGTTCCCTAAACTCCATCCGTTTTAAAACCAGATAACCCAATTAAGACCCAGTGTCTTCTCTAAATAATAATTCAAAGCTTTAGAGCATCATTAATAAGAAAGAGGCATAAAAGACAATTTACAAAACTCCAAGTAAACTCCATATCCTACCTGGTCCCATTTATATTAGGAGCCATGTGACAAATACCTTTTGGTCTTGAGAAAATGACAAGTATATCAATGATCAGGTTTCTCTTTTCCCACAGCTACCAGGAAACCAAAAGTCCTATTTAATGCTTAAATAGATCTGAATTCCTCCACTAAATTCTCCCTGAAATATTCTCATGTAAATTTCTGAAGTCTTTTAGAATCTTTACTTTAACTGACTTTAGAAATTTGCATCTACTGCTTCAAAATAAACTTAGAAATAAGTGAAGATATCAAAATATATACTAATACCTCAGCCAGTCTTCTCCCCAGGATAAAGATTTAACTCACAAGGCCCAGAATGGTGGCAAAGCAAAATACAAGGAACCCGAGGCATGTGGACCACACAGCCTCCTTCCCCACCCCCCACCCCCAGGTCTGTGTATCCTGCCATCCACGGCAGTTGTGGCCTGGCCACTGGTGAGGAAGGTGTCCCCAGGTCACGAAACAGTAAACAGTCCCGGGAACTCAGTGCTGAATTACATAAACCACACAAGCACTTGAGACCTAACCACGCGCAGCTAGTGTTTTTGGAGCTCAGCAGTGCTGCTTCTTGATCCCTTGACAAAATTAATGATGGAACAATTCATTACTGACAAGGCAAAAAAATTTGCCACAATGTTTACAAGTGCTAATAAATTATGGATAATTTACCAAATTAATACCAGTGAAACAAAGCCCGCCTTTTTAGATTTTCATTTATCATTCTATCGAGCTCTTTCCTCCCACCCTGTCTCTCTGTCGTCTATATGTAGATGTCTCTCTCTCTCTCTCTCACTCTGTCTCCCTGTGTATGTCTCTCTCTCTCTCTCTGTCTCCATGTGTGTGTCTCTCTCTTCCCGTGTGTGTATCTGTCTCCGTGTGTGCGTCTCTTCTCTCTCTCAGGCTTCATGTGTATGTCTCTTTGTCTCTGTGTGTCTCCTCTGTGTCCATATGTGTGTGTGTGTGTGTCTCTCTCTCTCTGTCTCCAGGTGTGTGTGTGTGTGTGTGTGTGTGTGTGTGTGTGTGTGTGTGTGTCTAGCTTGGTATTTGTATGTCTCTGTCTCTCTGCCTGTGTCTCTCTCTCGGTCTCTGGGTGTCTGTTTTTTGTGTGTGTCTGTCTCTCTGTGTGTCTCTGTATGTCTGTCTCTGTGTTTCTTTCTGTATCTTTGTGTGTTGGTCCCTTGTCTCTTGCTGTGTCTCTATGTGTCACTGCATATGTACGTCTTTGTCTCTTTCTGTCTCTGACACACACACACACACACACACTTTCCGTAACAGATTTTGACTTGAAATCAAAGTTGGAATACAGTCTAAATGGTGTGTGCTGGTGCTGTGGATAACAAAAAACTGTAATTACGCTTCAAGAACAGATTCTACAGGAAGTAAATGAGCATCAGTATTTTTTTAAAAAGGAAGAAATAGTAAAAAGAAAACATTTTCCAAACCTAAACTCACTAGACCACAGTGACAACAACCTTCGGTGAGCACACGCCGTGCAGAAGGCTGACTCTTCCATCAAGAAACTTTTAATCTGGTACAAGAAATAAAATTGAAAGAGCTTCCCTTTGTATTTTTTATGTTTTGGTTTGGAAAGAATACACTGGTATATGACCTTATAAAGCCGAATTATTCTTAGCATCCAGATAATTTCTTGTGGTAATAATGGGAAATTAAACTCATAATGTAATATTTATATTGGAAGAACCAGCATTAAATTACTGGGCTGACTGTTTGAGTTGTAAAATGTGAGGGGAAAGGCTTCATTTTCAGTGGATTCACAAACCAACAAGAAAGTGGGCGGGATATGAAAATAATCCTCCCTCTGGCTCTGCAACCGTGTGATGAGGTCATGAGATGGACTCAAATGCTCTCATAAAAATGTACCCAACTCCTTGTGAAAAAAACCAGATTCAGGGTCCTTTGGAGAAACAGGGCTTCATTAACTGTTCATTCTCTTTGTGATAAAATTGTTTTACAAGAGATCTCTTATTTTCAATTTTTGAGTAATTCCATACTAACACCTCATCCCCAGCTTTCTATCCCAAATGAAATCTGATTTTTCTCCTAACACCCCCATCCCCAACTCCACCCTTAAAATGTGCCTGTCATCACCTGCTCCTTCTGTGCCCCTGACTGTGGCCAGATGCCTCCTGTTCCAAGTCTTGGGACACCTGGTTTCCTCTCCTTTCTCACTTGTATCCAAACTCCCATCCCTCCATCTCGCACTACTGCAGTGGCCTCGTAAGAAGGCTTTTCTTATGTCTGGGGTCTCCCTACAAGATTAGTCTGTCTAAAGAGCAATTCTCAAATCATCACTCAAAGTCAGCAGAGCTCCGCACTCCATTCCTGGTGCAAACAATTCTGGGACTTTTGTCCAAGCACTTCCTCAATGGGCCCTTGTTTACATCCATCACCCACTAGTCAGACAATCTCAACCACTGTGTTCCCAAAGGATTACATCCTGGAGAGAGGGGGTGGAATAGGGACACGTTGCACGACCTGATGCTTCCCAGCCTTGAGCAGCTGGGTCTATTTGCCCAAGTCTCCTGCGTAAATTTTTTTCCAGAACATGATCCAGGCAAATTGGGCTGACAAATTATGGTTAAAGGCAGACCTTCTTCTCTCTCTCTCTGTCTTGGCTCCTAATCTTGCCTCCATTCTGAATTTCAAAATGCTAACATTTCATACCCATCGCTGCTAAGAAATCTTTCCTGACTTCTCCACCACGAGACTTCCTCTTTCTTTAAATCCCAACAGCATGTGATCTATATTTGATAGTGTTAATTGTATTAGTCCTGCTTTAATGAATGATAGTGGTACTTGTCCCATTTCCATTTTTAGGCTATAAACCATGTTGTACACCCAAAGTCATAACGTAGGCGCCCCATGAATGTTTGTAGGCCCAAACCACAGTTGGGATATTCTTAATTAATTTGCTATTCGTTTTCCGATCTACTACTCTCCATCAGATGACAGTGTAACTCAAGTCTTCTGACAGTACCATCAGTAATGACTCAGGCAGCTCTCTGTAGGGCCTCTTGCCCTTATCCTTAGCCTCTTCCCTTCTTTTCAAGGGTCCTTTATCACGTTTAGCCTTATTAATGAGCTCAGGATGCATGATAATAAGTATCTAGCACTCATTTCCTCTCACCATCTGATCTAAGAATCAGATCTTTGGCTGGAGGAGTTCCACAATGACTGTAAGGATTGAACATTAAAAGCCCACACTTGCTACTCTTCGTCATCCTCCCAAAAAACCACACACACCATCCCCCAGCATGTGTGCTTGGCCACTGGCTGAGTTGTATGTGACCTTTTTCAGGGGTTTGGTGCTAGAAGATGGAAAACTGGAACTGTTCTGGCCAACGTGAAGACCAATAATATGGTATCATTCCAGCAGAAAGCCACAAACAAAGTCCACACTGGAACTAATTGGCACCAACCAGGAAGTGTGATACAATACTCTCCCTTCCACTGAAAACCTTCTGTGGTTTCAGGGTGAGGACGAAGAGAATTTTGAGAAAATAAACATCATACGAAATTTAAACCACACCAGGAACAAAAAAAATAAGGACTGCAAGACCACAGAGTAGTATTTTTATGGGTAACTTTCAATTTTATCAAGACAGTCAGGAAAATAGTACGTGTAGCTATGTTATGGGACTTAAAAGCCAAGTTTTCATTTTGTTTTTACATTAATATTAGGAGTTCCCACATTTCATCTCTGTGTATGTTTACATAAATTACATTGATATCAAATCCAGATTTGGAGCATCTTAGCATAAATACTTGGTTAATTCTCCTTAACACTTTCATAGGTCAGCTTTTGATTTTTTACGTTTCTCTGGGAAATAATACCTGTGCGTACAATATTGTGCGTACTATATTGCTACATTATGTTTTCATCATTTATGCAAGAAAACTTGTTACATCTAATATATAATTTATGTCCCTCTAGAAACAGGTATTTTTCTCCCAATTTACAGAAGCATTAGCTAGGTCTATTAAACACCAAAATACCAAAAGGAAACTTTTCCCTTTATCACATTCTTTTCCAAGTGTTAAAGGGGGCATGATTTTTTTTATAGCCTAAGTGGCTAAATCATTAAAGTAGTTGAGGGACATGGGGGGGGGGGGAAGAAGAGCAGCACCAACTTTCAACTCTAAGAAAGAGGAGGTGGCGAAAAGGTTAATTTTACATGATGCTGCATATTTTAATTTAACTGCTGTTTCATTCATTGTCTAAAAACACTATTTGGAAATATCCTTTTGTCGTATGTACAGAAGGGCTTTGCTATTGTCCCTCAGGAAGGCTGGCAGCTGGCCCTGCACTCTGACCTCCAACCCTGTCTCAGCAAGGGGCTCATTGATATTCCCAGAAGCTCCTCTCAATTGAAGAAGATCATTTAAAAAAGAAAACCCCACCTCAGGGCTGGTGGTCCTCTCACTCCCACCCTCTGCTCCTGCCCCCCCTGAGTGGTGGCATGCAGGTCTAGTCAAGCCCAACAATCCCTGGGCCCTTCATAAACTCACTATTTTTCATGTATATTTGATGGGTCCTTTCCCTCTTATTCAAAGCGGCTTTCACAGTCATGTTACTGGGTGAGAGCCTTCTATTCTAGACTTACATTTGATTAATTTGTGGCATTCATGTGTCTAATTCTCTGCACACAAAGGGAATGAACTAGCTTGGACTCTATCGACAAGCCATTTCTGCCAGGAAAGTTCAAACGTAAAGGAAAAGGCGAGGTCAGTGGAGATGGTTTCCAGCTTGCTAAAAGCAGCTTGGAATCAAACACAATAAAATAGTCTAGTTTCAAAAAAAAAAAAAAAAGGCAAAACAAAACCTAGCTATCATCTCCAATGCTTTTGTTAAGATACTTTAAAACATGTAAAAAGCAAATACCTAAACGCTGCATTCCTAGTCACACATACGTAGATGTGCACAAGAGGGAGCGCCCAAAACTACCGCAGCTTTCCAGACATCACACACATACCAAAAGAGACTCTTGGCTTCCCTTCAAATTCTATCAGTCAACTTTTATCAACCATAGTAAAAGCAGAAGACAATCAAAACTGGCTGCAATATCGTTTGAGTTTTAAGCTTTGGATCACTTCCAGTTATGTTTACAAAAGTGTGAAAGTATTCAGGAATGGAATAGTGACCAAATTCCTTATTCCTACTATGCAGTAAATACGTCCAAGCGCATCCCTAAATGCAATCCGTTGTAATTTCCTTAATTAATCTTAGCTAATCCTTAAATAATAATAATAGCAAAAAATTTAGTGTCCACACTAAACTTCCTACGACAGTTTCCTTTTGTAAGTTCTCATTCGAATCTGACTGGTTAATACTGGCTTTTTAAAAGTCCACAGAATTTTATTCTATGGCTACTTGAACTTTTACAAAATGTTTAAAAGAACTTACAACAAGATACGGGTTATCTGAAGTAGGCAGGGTGAGAAAGGGTTGTCCTATGTGTATCACAACCTGCCGTGTGTCCTTTCATAAAAAGCAGGACGCTGGTCATTCCATGATGTCACTGATATTCCATACAAAGAAGTCCCCACAGACCAAATTCCACTTCCTTTCTTGTATTGCCAAAGATGAAATAAATCTTTAAAAATTCAGGGGAGAAAAAACAACATGTATCAGGTTTGTTTGTTTCTTTTAAAGAATATACAGGGGAGTCTGCAGGGAATAATGAGAGAAAAAAATAAAAACTGAACAACCCTAGCTTCTTCCATTTCTGCCATTTACTTCTAGGACCTTGGGCTTACCCTCCTGCTCTAAGTACACATGCTCAGGCCCTAGGACCTGAACAATCATCTGCCTATTCCGGAAAGGTGGGAGAACACCATGCCAGGTAAATGGAGTTTGTGACCAAGCACCCCACTCCCGTCCCAGGCTGGGATGCCTGAAACCAAGACACCCAAGGCTCCTAAGAAAGGGAAGACACAGGGTAGACATTCCCACAGAGTTCTAGAAGCATTTTCTTTAATCGCACAAGGGAAACAGAACCATTCACCTTAAAATGCCAATAACCAGGCTCCACGAAGAACAGGCAAGGCAAAACCTAGGTTGTGGACTATGTGCAATTTCTAGGCTACCCTTGGAAATTAAAGCGTGTGTCACCCTTGGAAACTAAGGCCTGGGCACTCCAAGTATGTGCTCTTAGGCAAGGCAGCGTGTGGTGTAGACTGAAGAGTGTTTTTGTTGTTTCTAACATTTACATTCAAGCTTTAAACAAACATACATATACTCCGTTGCCTATGTACATGCACCTTCCTGTGGGGGAGTGGAAGAAATGCAAGAGACAAAAAGGAAAGCCAAAGATCACGGGGAGAGAACAGCCCATGAGAGAGCCAGGGAAGGCAGGTGGGAGACAGCTGGCTGGGGCAAAGCCTGTGAAGTCCTACAGAGGGGACACTGAGACAGGCAGCAAAGGGGACAGAATGGCAGAATAATGTCCACAAGAGGTACTGTACTGACAACAATTAAAGGGTAAAAACTAAGGAAAGAAGGAAACCACGGGGCACCCAACAGCTGCGGTTCTTAACTGCCTCAGCTTAGAGATGCAATCATTCCCCTTCTTCCACTGCCCATCCTCAGACTCAGGTCTTGAATGTGCCCAAGTGCCTCTGAGCAAGGTTGCCCCAGATGGAAAACACATAAATTGCAACACGTGAAAGAATCAGAAGTGCCAACATAAATAAGACTGAAGAGTTTGCTACTTTGAGGCTTGTGATGAAATGGACTACTTGAAAAATATTTAAAAACTTGATGATATAAAGTGTATCTTTTCCACAAAACAAAACTTCAGTTCTGTAAGTTCCATAAAATTATCAGAAGCCCTGCATATTTTTTTTTAATACAATCTGTCTTCTTTTTTTTTTTTTCAACGTTTATTTATTTTTGGGACAGAGAGAGACAGAGCATGAACGGGGGAGGGGCAGAGAGAGAGGGAGACACAAAATCTGAAACAGGCTCCAGGCTCTGAGCTGTCAGCACAGAGCCCGATGCGGGGCTTGATCTCCCAGACCGCGAGATCGTGACCTGGCTGAAGTCAGACGCTTAACCGACTGCGCCACCCAGGAGCCCCCCTGCATATTTTTATAAATCTATCTCAGCTCCTAGATTCAGTGGATCTGTGATGGCAACTGGTACTGAGAGTCCGTACAAAGTATAATGTCAGGACAGTCAAAATTATGACTTCTCATTAATTTCTCCCATCCTGATTCTTTTCAGCCTGGAGACCAAGTCCTCTCCCTGAGCTCCTAACAAACACATGCACATATACATACGTAGGGTGCATATGTTGTACAGCAGCACAGGTATCTCTACATATGAACATTAACATATTAGCCTATTAACTCCAAGATGGGCATACAGTCAGAACAGAAGCCAAATCTGGTGAACTTAAGCAGAAATGCTATCTCCGATAAGAAAATGGACTCTCTTGGGGTGCCTGGGTGGTTCAGTTAAGTGTCTGACTCTTGATTTCGGCTAAGGTCACGACTTCATGGTTGGTTTGTAAGACTGAGCCCTGTGTCGGGCTCAGCATGGAGCATGGAACCTGCTTGGGATTCTCTCCTGTTCTCTCTGCATCCCTCCCCCGCTGGCATGCTCTCCCTTTCTCTCTCAAAATAAATGTTTGTTTTTAAAGAAAAAAAAAAACACAGAAAAGAAAACAGGCTCAAAAACTCCACTAGAGGATTGGAAGGAAATGGGCCCAAACCTAAGAAGGCAGCCATGGAAGCTAATAGCTCTGGGTACTCCTGCATACTGTCTGCTGAGCTGTTGGACTCAAGGTCCCACAGCCACACCCACACCCCCATCAGCAAACCCTGAAGGCCAGTGGCAAGGCAAGGAGCTCTCAAACGTCCATGATTCTTTGGTCCCTCTCCCCAGACTTCAAGTCCCAGGCAGAGACATCAGATTGGTGAGTGTAGGCCATGTACCTATGCCATAATTGCTGGAGATCCCAGGGAACAAAGACCTAGCCGTTGGGAGTGTGCTATACTGGAGGTGAGCCCTCACTGCATTGAAATGGTCTCCAATGGTGGGTATTCCAGTCCTCTAGGAAGGGCCCTTCAAGATGCTAGGCACCTCCAAACACCTTCCTCCCCTCCCCCCAAAAAAGCACAAAAAACAAAAAGGTGACAGCTTCACTCCCAGAGACTTATACACTATGAAGCAACTAACCACTACTGTTTGAGTAAAAAGGGTGGTATTAAACTTACGAACAGAAACTATTGCTGAGGACCTTTTTAAAAGAATACATTACTAGAGGAAATGGTCTGTTAGAGAAGGACAATTAACTATTAAATCCCCCTCCCTAACCAAGTATATAGTAATTCTCACACTGAATTCAAACATTAAAAGATCTTGGACAGGGAGAAAAATAGGCCAGAGTCACCTGGATTCTTGCCCTAACTCCAGAAAGTTGACGTAACATAATCAAGACCTATTTAAAAGCTAGTTGTATCGGTTTAACGCAAACTCTGAGCAGAAAGCTACCTCCTAATGGCTAAAGAAACTGTTTCCACTTTCTAAGAGGCAAGACCCATAAAGGAAGGACCTCTAATTTCTGGTAATTACCCTGGTACCTTAAAGTCGGTAATTACATGGAGAACCATGCCCTGAACTGGCCTTCAGTTTGTTCCAAACCCAGTGCATGTAATTAGCCTTGATTAATATCCCACATTTCACATCAACAGAAACAGTGAATCCAAATGATCCCCATATTCTGCTGCCTCAGGAAACCTCGCTGTTCAAATTCTGTGCCTTTATCAAGGGAACATGCTGAGCAAATGGGATCAAATGATGCCTTGGCACCTACCTTGGTCTAACTATTCAGAGGGAAGCAGCAATGCCTTTCATGTAATCATCTTAATCCCTTGTATCAACTAATTAATACACAGAGAAAGCTTTTACTTGCATGTGAGCAATTATACCAAGTTCCTGGTCGGTGTCCAAATGGATTCACAATATAATTCATGAACAATGAGGCAGTGGGAAAGACAGTTTCCAAAGATGACTTTTAAAATGAAAAAGGAGCTGGGGGGACAGGAATAAAATGACTTTGTTAACAGTAGGGAGAGAGGACAAAAAAAGGTCAGTTTCTCAAAAAAATTCAACTTCAGAACCCTATTTTGCATACGACTTGCTTAAACAGGTGAATTTATGTGAGCAAATAAGACCCAGTAGAGAGTAAAGAGCTTTGACTCTACGTCCTTACAAAGTTGAAATACCATGGAGTTACTTACAAGGGGCTTGAAAACAAAGAAAACTGATGCCATTAAATAACTAGCTTCAACTAAAAATAAGCCAAAATAGACTCACTGCACACAGACTTTTCAAAGGCAACTAAGATTTGAGCTCAATGATTTCAAATTCCTCCCTTGGGGTACCTGTTGCGTGGCCTTTTTTTTTTTTTTTTTAATGCCAAAGACAGTGCATCAGTATTTGCAGCAGCCTGAGAACTCATCCAAGAATTGGGAACACGGAGCAGCAGGGGTTGGGGGGCAGTGAGTGAGCGAGTAGGGAAGACTGCTCGGGTGCCTGCACAAAAGGACATCCAAAGCATCGGCACCTGCTGTAGGGTTTCTGCTCTCGTGTCTGCCCCAGCCAGAGTGGGAATCGCTCCAGCGTCGGGGCAGCTTGTAATCCAATGTGGGGCAGAGGGCACAGGAACCTAGTGGCTCAGGCATTCAAGGAAAGGCTCAGTAATGAAGCACCACATTGTGGTAACGAGCCCCGGGTGTGTGCTGTGAACTTCCCCCGCGCAGATGGCTCGCTGTCTGGGGAAAGCATTATCCAGCACAGCACAGTCAACAAGTACACTGAATCCAAGATTCAAGAAACAAAACACTTCCTCCAGTCACCCCCTACCACCAGACCACGCTGAAGCTGCTTAAAAATTGCCAAGGGTCTTCCTTTTTTTTTTTTTTTTTTTTAAGAGTAAGATGCTGATCACATAGGTTTGGGCTCTCTGATTTAAATACTGTACTGAGCCACCCTGGGAACCAGACAGTATCCTCCCGGCTACAAGGCTAAAGAATGAGCAATCACCAGCCCGTGGAATTTTCATGATCCAGTTTCCCCACCTTCCCGCCGCATACCCACTGGCAGAAACCAAAGGGCTGTCACCCTGATGAGAGAAAACAAAGCTCTGCAACTGTGTTATGAAACAGGTTTCTCCTTTCCCATAGACATTCCTTTATGGCTAGGTCATGTAAAACAGCAAAATGCTCAATGAACACACTTGGTCCTGTTCCCCGCAGGTGACTGTGCCCTTCAACTTGACCTGAGATACAGGGAGAGGGAAAGAAAACCACTCTCCAATTTCTAAGTAAAAGGTGACCAGACAGCAGCTATAGCAAAGCACAGCCTACTGTTAACAACAAAAAGAAATTGAAAGCAGCAATGTGGACAGCACAGTCATACAGGTGTGGGCCAGGACCTGAGAGGGCAAAATAAAATGCTTCTGGGGTCGAATCTGGGGCCAAATTGACTGAAAAGGCCAGACTGGCAGAGAACCTGATTTGAGCGGCTCTGGCACAGACAAACCTGTTCTTATCTGGCAAGGGCACCCCCTGCTGGCAGCTGGGCCGAACTCCGCCTCTTGGTCCAGCTCCAGACAGCCTGCAAATCCCTTTGGAGGAGGCCAGGAAGGGGCAACGAACTCGGGCAAAGAGAGTCTCTTGTAAGGCACACAATGGGAGCAAAAGGTCCTGTCATAGCACAGTCACTGCCCAAAGCCACAATCTTTGTCCAGTCACGGTTCTGTGCAGTCAGATAGATTCCAAGCAGGCTGAAAAGAATGAATACAAACCTGATTGCTATTTTGCATGTGAGAAGTTGAGAAAGTTAGGGAGGAGGGGGGACACAAAAGGGACCATAAAAAGATTCTTAAGTCACTTGCATATACCCCGCTTTTTCACTGGAGGAAATCCTGCCTACTCTTTTAAAGGCAAGAGTTTATCAGGACATTCTTAATAGTAATTATTTCAATCCTTAGCCTAGGACACTGTAGCGCTTGATTAAAATGCATTCCAACATTAGGTCAGAACTTACTGCCAACAAAACAGAAGACTAAAATCAGTTTTGCACTCCCATTGTTTCTCTTGTACATGATACTACCATGCACACACACATTTTCATGTCCCTCCCAAGTTTTTACTTCCCTTCCTTTTCATCCAGTCCTTTTCCATTTCTTTTTCTGTTAAGCTCTTACAAAATCACCCTGTTGTTTTATAGTATCAGCTCACTGCCCCCTAAAATGATTGCCCTCAAAAATCATAGCATCCAAGGTCTTCAGCAGAAAATCCTATGTAATGCGGGCTTCTGTGTAAGCTCATTCCCACTGTCACCAGTTGGAGATGCTTACTTAAGGAACACTGCCAAGATGTTCAGCTAGGCTCCATCAGCTAAGACAACCAAAGAGAAACCTGTTCATAAAGGCCCAGAGGGTCTCTCCCCTACTGGCACAAATGTCATACATGAGTATCTTTAGCTCACGTTATCTGCCCTTAGTCTCAGTGAGTTCACCAGCTCAGGCTGAACTTAGCTTCTCCCTGGGACCTCAATCTCCTGTCTGTTCCCAGCTCTCAACTTCAAACACAGGGGACAGAGAAGGCAAGGCATCTAGGCGTGAGCAGAGAAATATAATGGGCAAAACAAACATGCTTCATCTCCTTTGGGTCATTTGGTTTGGTTTTCATTTTTTGGTTTACATATGAAACCAGGGGGTAAGAAATGCCAGTGGCACACAGGCCCCAAGGACAAATGCTCTCATTTCAGAATTTAAAAATAATTTCCAAAAGCTAGAAATCTCAGGGCTTGTTCTTTATTTAATCATCCTTGCTGAAATTTTTAGGTTACATTTCTTCATATCACTGACGCAACCAAACGGCTGTCCAGGTGAAAAACACTTGTTTTTTTGTTTTTTGTTTTTTTTAGCTTGTACCATAGACGTCCATCCCCAGGAATAACATGATTATTTGAGCTTCCATGCTGTGGTTTACACAGTTCAACCTTTACCTATCAAAAGGTCTGACAGTGAGTGTGTGGGTCTATTCTATTCTTATTTATAAGAGGGGAGAACAGAGCAGTTTTAGAATGAACAAAATCAATCCCTACCAGTTTGGGGAATAAGCCTCTGCTTTGAATGAACTGTCAAGACATGTGCCATCTGTTTGGCCCCATGTCCAAGGAGGCTGAAGGTTTCATAATCAAAATGTAAGATTTTTATTCTTTACCACTCAGATAGCAGGAGCCTCATTAGACTTGGTAGGATTTTAGCTATTCTCTTATACCCGAAAGCACAAAAATACACATCTATATTTATACTCTAATGCACATATGTACAAAATAATCTTTAAGAAAAAAACAGAATCGTAGGATCATGCTTGCTTTATTTCACGTGTGGGGATAAGCATGATAGCTATCAACTGGCCTTCTTAGTGAATTTGAGACCTATTCAAACTTTTCCCAATACGGTCTGGTACAAAAAAGTTGCTTGGAAGAATTCTGTGGATTTTTATCATGGCATCAAACATCACTAAATGATAAGGGACATGTAGGTATGAGGGAAAGTGCCTTATGAATCTAAACTTCTGTTTTTGGATACTGTCCTTTTCTCATATTGTAACAATACTAAGACCCCTCCTTTGCCAAAAAAAAAAAAAATCAACAAATAACCTCTGACTGATACCAAACCCCTTTAGATTAAGCTCAATATGCCATTAATATGAAAAGAATTTGACAGTTTACATAAGGGATGTGACCTAGTGCCAACAACCTCTGGCTTCTCCATTCTCCAGATGGTAGCAGATTAGTAGGCAGCCTTTATTCTCCTAAGAAGATTTTTTTCCCCCCATGGAAAAACTATAAAGGCCAATTCTGTTCCAAACTTCAAGTCTCCTTCACAAATGTCTACTCAATTCTGGGCCTTAACTAATGCCTATTAAAAGAAGCCCTTGGGCTTGAAGCTGTGGAAGGGGGGAAAAAGACTAAGGCAAACTTAACTCTAATGCCTGCCTTTAAAAGATCTATTGACAGAAGCAGTGGGGAGAGTTTGAACTAATGTTAACTTAAAAAAAAAGGCTGGTGAGATTCAATTGTGGATGTGAATGCTTGCTTGAGTTTGATCTTGACGGGGCTTAAGATAAGGGAGATAAAAACCTAAGCCTACTTACATATTAAAAAATGCAGTTGTGCTAAATTCACTACATACCACTGTTCTCAATTTGATTTATGCCCATCATCACCAAAGACGTTGAAGGACATCCCTGTCTAATATGGTAAAAAGCCACAGCAGAGGGCACTTGCTCCGCTTTGCTATGCGAACATGAAAAATCATTTCCTACAATGCATGATGTTCTTTGCCATTAATTCTTCAAATGCAACAAAGAATAAAAACAGAATTTTTCTTTGGTCCCTTTCTGGAGGTATAAATATAACGGTTAATCAAAAAGATCCGAGGGGTGAAAACCAGCTCTTAAGCTCTAAGAAATTCTTCCCCCAACAGACAGGAAGTCATCTTGAATAACCAGAAAAAAAATCTTATTTTATAAACAGACTGAGCCCAGTAAAAATTTTAAGAACATTCAGCTGCACTTAAAGTCCAGAAAGCTAACTAGATACCTCCTCAAAATGTCTGGCTTGTTCTGAGGTTGCCAGGACACATACTATATTTTCCAAAGAAAAAAAAAACTGTTTTCTAGGAATCTTTCAAACATGTGTAAACTTCTTTTAACCCTCTACTTCATAAAGTTGTTGAGACACTTGTCATGTAGAGTTTATTATTTCTATTAATATTTTCACAAGTTGGTGACATTGTGGTAAATTTTACCTGGATTTTTTTCTTCCCATGTAAGTTAGTCATGATCTGTGAGATCCTAAAAACTAGAAAATACTCCTTTTTAAACCTGCTATGCACAATGAAAACAAGTAGCTTACAGCACATGGTCCCTAGCATCAAGGACTTTACAACCCACTAGGAAAACTGGACCTGAGAAATGACAAGTGTTAGTAAAAATGCAATGTGTCAGGGAAGAGGACATCAAAAAGAAAAAAGACACATGTCTAGGATCCCCACTATTTAGCATGACCTACTTCCACCAGTTTCCAAAATCATTTAGTTAAGAGAACATCAGCATTTGCCGATAGCAAATATACTTAGCGGTCCCCAGAAATAAAAGTTTTCATGGAAATCTCAAAGGCAATAAAAAGAAGAGATTTATTTAATTTCTTTTCTGTGAACTGCCTCATTTCCTTAAGGGAGAAATGCCAGGCAAACAGTAATTTAAATGATCATGTTAAACACTCACCCAAGAATACCTGTCCAAAATGACGACAGCCCAGAACTCATCTAAAACAAATGTTTGGTTCTCCAAAGGCACTGCATGGTACAAAATGGGTTCTTTTCAAATAATGTTTTCTAGTTTCCTGTTCTTACCACAGCATTCTAACAGAATGTCCATTTCTATGGTCAGTATCCTTTTTCTTTTTTTTTTTTTTTTTAACTGAGAAAAGTTACATCCAGTAAAGGAACTATCCCTCAATCCAGTAAGTGGGACCATCCTGGCAATCAGATAATATGTTTAGGAAACGGCTTAAGGAAATGAGCTAATAACTTGACTGAACACAAGCAGATTATCTCTGATTGCTACAAAGAATGCTATTAGGGGGCACGATGTTTTCAAGTGATCATTTTTCCAGCCTGTTACAGAAAGGTTAATCTGCAGCCTTATTCATAAAATCAATTTTGAATCATGCCAAATACAAAAGAATTACATTAAAAATACATCATCAGGAACTATGCTGACATTTCTTTCAATTGTCTTCAGAAAGACTAATTCAGATATTTTCCTGACCCTAAGCTTACCCATGAAAATAAAGTCTGTATATATGACTTTATCAATGAACAATCTGTTTACCTATCAAGTTGGAGTAGACTTGAGTGATGGGAAAATACAACGGTTGTTTATAAAGGCTCTTATAAGGCTGTTAATCTCAAAATTCTTTAGTTTGTGAAGATGAGGGAACATGAACAGAGAAACTTGCCTTGGTGTTATTTAACTCAAACACTAAGCCTCCTTCCTTTAGAATCTCAGGAGAACTGCTTAGACTATACAGTACTTAAGTGAGATGAAACCTTTCCTCTAATCCACCAAGTGATAGTCAAGTCACCGCGCACATAAACTTCCCTCACTCCATAGATCAGCATTCCAGGGTTATCTCTGGTCCAAAACACAGAACCCTGTTTCAACCTGCCCATCTAGCTAAGCTTGAGTCAGAGCATTTAGGCGAATAGTAAGTCTATAGGTTTCACTCTTGGTTCAAAAAGACCCAGTGGCGAGTTGCACCAGTTTTTCACCCTTGGCTGGCAGCAGATCAGATTGTGAAATGTAAATCAAAATACCTTTCACCTGCAAAATGACCAACATAAATGCCAATACAGATTTCCTCAGGCCCCAGGGAGGTTTGTAGAGGCGCTCCAGCCACCTGGTCACTCCAAAACGAGTCGATTGTGAATGTAAAACTCAAACCTTGCTTGAGAAAGGAGCCTGGGAAAAGGGGAAATCTGCCATTCCCAGATGAAGTCAGTTTCTCAGCTGGGCTGTTTTGTCTATGAACAACATTTCATAGTTCCTACGAAATCTAAATATCAGATACTACTGCAGGCCAAAAAAAGACAAGCTACGTTCCCTTTTCAGACAGAGAAAACCCTGTGAAGTTTTAACAGTAAGGGATGGATCCTAACGGAACACAGAAACCGGGAAATTTTAGGATGCCCCACTCCAGCTGGATTACATCCAATACCCACTTATCTGAGATAGAATTAGACCAAATGTCAAGAGTAAAGAATGGATAGGCTTACCCCTTCGTGTATCGGGAAGAGCTGGTCTTAGTGTTCTGCTGACATTTTAAGTATAAAAGGGTCTTATTGTAAACTCTGGACCCCCAGAAGGGCTGTTTCTAGAGAACTCTGAAAGGAGAGATTAGTTGGGGGAGCCTCAGCATCGGATTCCACCCTTCAATCACGTTAGACACAGAGCTTTAGCCACTTTTTCGCTTAAAGTCATGCATGTGGTCAAAAGTTTAATTATATCACCGGCTGCATCAGCAAGCATATTGTCTGCCATCCACAGGAGGGATAAAACCTTTTTGGAGCACTGGGGTTCAGACATCACTGTGGAAGCCTTCCCAAAATGTTGGGTTATGCCTGACAGTTGGTATTTTTTCCCTTAACTGATCAAAGAACACAGCCTGGATCCTGGTAAGATTATAAAAGGTTTCCCTCAAATTCTGAACTTTGGAGACAGAGTAGGGACCTTACCCAAATAGCTGATTTTTTTTTTTAATGGATTGAGTCTAAACACAGTCAAATTGGCACCTTTGACACAACTGACTGGTTCTTTGCTAACCACTCATTCCTTCATTCAGTCGACAAGAATTTATTAAATCCCTGGGTGTTGAGAAGATGCAAAAGAAGGCCTCTCCTAGAGAAGTTTGTAAGCTAAGCCAGCCAAACACCAAGGCATTAAACTAGTTATGAGTCAAACTGGTTGTACATGTGGACTGAGCGCAAATCCATGAAGTCTGAAGTAACCCTGAGTTTCATTCTGAATGTTGAGAAATGCTGATTGTAATCAGTTTTTGGGTTGTGGATTTGAGGGGTACCAGGCAAAAAGATGCTGCCCTGGAATCAGCTTCCAGCCCAGAGAGGACTCAGAGGGGTCCATGTGAGGTCAAAACCAGCTGCCAGTTCTAATCAGTAGAGAGAGGAAAAAAAAAAGTTAGAAACTACTCCAGACTTTTCTATAAATAGCTTTCGGTATTAATACAAGTGGTCTGAAAGTTCTAAGATATGTCAAATACCAGAAAAAAAAAATGATAAATGGTGTAAGCCAGACTAATCAGTTAAGAGCCATCCTTATAAGCATCCATTGTTATGAACATCTGTCCAGCTAATACCAATGACGACAGATTTTCCTTCCCTGCATATACACCCTCGCCCATACACACTTGCTGAGGAGAATTCACATTTCAGTGAAAGGACATAATGGCAACACGATCCACCAAAGACAAAGCCATTGCTCTGAGGCTGAGAGTGAGCCTGTGATGCTATCCGCCGACTTATAATGGGGCACAGTAGGCCCAGTGCCTAGGGCCCACGCAGTGTTTTCATTTCGTTTAAAATAAAAGCAAAACTAAAATCCAGCTTTGATTATACTCCTCTTTAGGAGTACAGTCATAAGACAGAATTTTTAATTTTTTTTTTTTTTTTTATGAAGGAACAGGCCCATGAAGACAAAAGTGCTTGGGGCTACATAAATCATACTGTGGCTCTGATCAGAAATGCCACTTTCTATGTGCCTCTTGGATGCCATGAACTCTACATAACCTCTCTACCCAACAATTCTAGAAGTATTAACATTGTCACTATTTTATATATGTGGATATTACAGTGCAAAATGCTTAAGTAATCTTGATACACAAGAAAGAACATGCATTTTAGAGACAAACACAGCTGGATTGGAATTGTGACTCCTCCATTAAGCAACTACAGATACTGAGCAAGGTACAACCTTCCGCGGCTAAGAGAATTGGATAAAATGTATGCAAAGAGCCTGACACAGAATAAGTAATAAATAGTGGCCATTACCATAATCATTATTATTGCCCAAGGTTAAATAGCTAGCGGCTGAACCAGCATTCTACTTCAGGTCTGCTGTGGAATTCTTTTTTTTTTTTTTTTTCTCCCCATGCTACTGTGTTCTCTTCAGACCCATACAACAAACAAGAAGCCCCAAGCATCCTATACTATATGTGACTTGGCCTTAAAATAAATAAATAAATAAATAAATAAATAAATAAATAAATAAATAAAACAAATAAATAAATAAATAAATGAAAGCCTTAAATAAAATTGTTCTATGCAGAATAGAAAAAAATGTAAAAGCCACACAAAATACTGCCCCTCTTTTTTTCTTCCTCCTCTTAGCAGACATTAGCAATAGGACTTGGTAATTCCAGTTCCAAAAAAAAAAAAAAAAAAAAGCATCATGAATTAACTGTTCAGTTAAAATGCTTTCATCCACCAAAGAGGCTGCGCCCTTGATTCACTTCTAGCAGAACTTCCACATACTCCAGATTTCACAGCGTGAGCTGTGCTTCTGACCTTTGTGTCATTCAGCAATTTCACTTATTAGTCAATCCAACTCTCCGCAGTTGTTTACAGTGTTTCAACTACAGAAGAGGTAGCATGTTTAATCAACCACAACTCAGAATATTTTTAATAAAAGTCTTTATCCATAAATCTCCTAACAGTTTGCCGTTGTCTATAGCAGTGCCTGGACTTTCAAGACCGATTTTCTATGCCTTTGATGAGGACTTCAACAATAATTCAAGCCCTCAGAAAGGTATATTAGAGGACTAGCATAATCACACTTCTGAAGGTACTTGACAAGTCTATATAGCTACACAGAAATTACAATTTAAAGAGCTCCTTTCAGTTACCAACTGCCACTGCAATTGAAGATACTTAATTCTACAAGTTAAATCTCTGACAAGACCACACGAACACAGGGAGGAGTGTTCCATTTAGAGAGCAGTGATTTAGTAAACCAACTTCTATCTTTGAATTTAAAAATTAAAGACATTTGCATGAGAACAGGGTCTATACCTTAAACTCATTTTGTCCTGCTGTTTATTTATCCTTGCCCACATCGTCTTTTCATGATTATCTGAAATGATGAAAAACTGGGGTGAGCAACCACAAGGCACAAAGGTGGACAACCCATAACGCACACCTGTTCCTGGAAAAAGAGGGAGAGAGGGAGGGAGAGAGGGAGGGAGAGAGGGGAGGAGGGAGGGAGGGAAGGAGGGAGGGAAGGAGGGAGGGAGGGAAGGAGGGAGGGAGGGAAGGAGGGAGGGAGGGAAGGAGGGAGGGAGGGAGGGAAGGAGGGAGGGAGGGAAGGAGCGAGACAGGGAGCGAGAGAGGGAGGGAGCGAGCGAGAGAGAGAGAGAGAGAGAGAGAGGGAGGGAGAGAGCGAGAGAGAGCGAGAGAGAGAGGGAGGGAGGGAGGGAGCGAGGGAGCGAGGGAGCGAGAGGGAGGGAGCGAGGGAGCGAGGGAGCGAGAGGGAGGGAGCGAGGGAGCGAGAGGGAGGGAGCGAGGGAGCGAGGGAGCGAGAGGGAGGGAGCGAGGGAGCGAGGGAGCGAGAGGGAGGGAGCGAGGGAGCGAGGGAGCGAGAGGGAGGGAGCGAGGGAGCGAGGGAGCGAGAGGGAGGGAGCGAGGGAGCGAGGGAGCGAGAGGGAGGGAGCGAGGGAGCGAGGGAGCGAGAGGGAGGGAGCGAGGGAGCGAGGGAGCGAGAGGGAGGGAGCGAGAGGGAGGGAGCGAGGGAGCGAGGGAGCGAGAGGGAGGGAGCGAGAGGGAGGGAGCGAGGGAGCGAGGGAGCGAGAGGGAGGGAGCGAGAGGGAGGGAGCGAGAGGGAGGGAGCGAGAGGGAGGGAGCGAGAGAGGAAGAGAGAAAGAAAGAAGCACACACACACTTATGTTGTGCTATTCCATTAGCTGTGTACGCCCAAAAGTTTGGCTGTTCTGGTCTATTTGTTACCTTCCATATAGTACAAATCTCTGACCTTAAGATCAGTGTATTGGGAAAAAAAAAAAAAAGCCTAGGGAATTTCCTAATCTCAGCACTGTGCCAGTATATTAATAATTTTTACTGTAAATTTGTTCTCTAGGGTATAACTGGAAAATGACTTCAAACAAGACATTTTAAAGATGTGTGTTTGTGTATAAAATAGATCTTAGTACAGTTATAGCAAAATCCAGCTAAAATTAAGCAATTCAGCCTGTGAGCAATAGAGCCAGCCAGCCCATGTAACTCGGGCCCAGCTTCTTCCTCCCAGCATGCTCATCTGCCAGAATTCCATTAATGGCTTCCAGGACACCACATTTTTTCACCTTGGAAGAAATGAATACGGGGTAAACTGTTTCATAGGCAGTACTGAAAGAGGCTTTAGAAATAACTTAGTCTACCTCTTTCCCCACCTGCTAAAGTTTCATTCCCCTGTGATATGATCCTGAGAGATTATTCATTATCCTGGTCCTTTACCCCTGAGACATATGAAGAAATAACAGAGCAACTGTGCCTTTAGGGATGGTAACAGCCAAAAACAGTAAAAAATTCCACTAGTCAAGAGCACCTTGAATATCTGATTAAACTGCAGGACAGAATTATACTTCAGTTCCAATGCAAACTGTTTAAAATCAGTTCCAAAGTCATCTATGCTGGTGGCCCACTGCTGCTGGAGCCTCCACTGCCAGGTCCAAGGATGGGATTGAATTTCCCCAGACAGTTCTCTACTGCAGACAGTAACAGTTGCCACATTCAAGTTTCATATGTTATAGCACCCTGTGATTTAGACTCAAGTTCCACTTGTACAGCTGCCTGCCTTCGTGTGTAAATAGGAACAGAGAGTAGAGTCTAGGTCCCTAGCGCAGGCAAAACAGATCCTTTTCTATCTTAAGAGACAAACTTGCTGTCCCAGTGCCTCAGGAGAACCAGAACTCTTGTATCATTTTAGCAGCCAAAACATCTTTGCTCGATACTCAGAAAAGGATGTAAGTGGCATGTTGTGGATTCTCCTTAGATCGCTTATGTCAGCCAAGGTCAATGCAAACAAGTTAAAAAAAAATTCAGAGATGAAAGCACCTCGAATTTCGTCTCTTCCAAGAAAGGGAGAAAAAAGAATCACTTTTTACATGTACCTTGACAACCCCGGTGGCCCAAAAGTCTCACTTTAGGTACCGGAGTATAAATTAATCATTTATAAGTGGAAGATGGGTGTGAAAAAGACAAACTGAAGACTTTTTCAAACACAGATTGGTCATAGCTCTCACAGAGTCATACAGTATTACTTCCAAGTCCATTTTCACCATTTAATTAGTATAGGGTTTTGTGCTTGTGACATGCTAGAGCATCCCACCTAGTCCCCAGTCTGGCATACAGCAGGTACTCAATACATTTTGGTGGATTGAACAGGTATTTGAACAGGTATTTGAAAACTACTTGTATTTATGAGTCCTTCAACTTACCTGCACAAGAATTTAAGCTCATTTGGGACTGGGATGATGTTTTGTTCACTGAAGCATATGTAAAACTGAATGTTACAAATAGCATTTAACTTAATAAATGTTTAGAGCGCAGAATATACGCTTCCTGAAGCTTCCTGAAGACTTTAAGACTTGTACATTACATACCCTTAGTTAAGAAAGGTAAGCCAGAAATGTTTTGATGTTGTTCAACCTAAGCAATCAGAAGTAATTATCCAAGGAATTCTGCTATAAGCTCTAGAGTATAATATTTAGGAATATACCTAAGCGACTCCTCCCTCACCCCCTCCCCCGCTCTTTCTGTTCCTCTCCTCTTCTACTCTCTGCCTGGATCAATGTCAATAAATTCCACATTCCATCTCCAACAACAGATGAATAGAAGATTAGCTTTTCAAGGAAACAGCTGTAAATAACTATAATCTAGTTAGTAGGATTCCTTGTGGCTCAAAGGTTAAAACAACAGGAGTCCTAAGTTTCCCTGATGAAAAATTTTAATTCCCTCCTATAGGAAAACAACGGGACATTTTCTAAAGTTTAAAAACAAGGTCATGTATATAACATTTATATAGATCAACTAGTAATAAAGAACCAGGATTAAGAATTTTAATCCTGTAAAATTCAGGTAAGCAAAGATCCAAGAGTCTCATAACTAAGTGTTTTCTGAGAAAAAGTAAGAAGCTAGTTTAAGGTAAATTGGCACTCCTTGTCCTAAGAGTGACCCTCACCCCCAAAACATAACAGCCAAAGAGAATGTACAAAATTTGGCTAAGTTTAAAACAACTCAAAATGAAGTAGAAATAATTTGGTCAAAAATTCTGATTCATATTAAGAACCTAAAAAAGGAAAAAATGAAAATATCAGGTTTTAATGGAACACTAATTTGGATATAAAAATATTAATTGTGCACAGCCTTGTAACAGGCATTGGCAAGGCAATGGGAATATGAGGGGTATAATTTCCTCTTTAATGCGAACTTGCTTCTTCAGATGTCTTTCCAATGAATGAGAGCTTTGACGGAAAGGATTGTTGCTTGTTAAGAACAGGAAGGGCACTCTGTAGGACTGAATCTGCCTCTTCAGAGCACCTGCTCCCTGAAGGCCAGCATGGGTCACAGTATGGCTGGAGAGCAAAGGCAAAATGGACACAAGGGAGAAAAAGCATCAGTAAGTGGGACATCAGCACTGCCATGGGAAATCAGCTTGTACCTTATTAGGCAGACGCAAAAACTGCTTATTGCCAACAAGTACTTTATTTGGGAGAAGACAGATCTTATGTAATTAAAATAGAGGATGGCTTTTGTTTGATGATTCAATAAGGTACAGATAAATTGAGTATTTTCATTCTTTTAACCACCAACTCTGGAAGATACAGCTAACCAGATGTGATAGATGCAGGTCAAACACAGATAGATCTGGTGGCCACTAAGCTGTACACCTCAGAGGAGAGATGCAGGTCCTACTCTGGTCACAGTTCCACAGGAGGACCCATCATGGATCCAAGCAGCCTCAATGTCCATGAGGAGTTACACAGCTCTAGGGAAAGAACACATGCAAACACTCCCAAAGGTTCCAATTAGCTCCATGGGAATACTGTGGAGTTCCAGGCTGCTCTGGGAATACCAGGACTTTCCCCACAGAACCAATCAGAATCCCCTTAGGCAGTCTACCAAACAGAACTCTGTCCTTAAGAGACCAACGAATTGGGCAGTAAGCCAAGAGCACTGCTTGAGTTGTTTTCTGAAGCAATCTCAACCTCTCAAGGTGACTGGAATCCAGTAGTCACCATATTCACCTATACCAATGATCTCTAACCCCAAGCAGTCAGGGTCACCGAAAATGAACCTTTTTGATGACCTCATAGTAGAACTCCCTACCTACAATTCAGTCCTTTTGGGAAAAGAAGCAACCCAAGGCACAGTCCAGGTGGCTGGCTGTATTTTCCCTGAAATTTATATAGTCTCTGAATTATTTACCTTTAAATGCAATACCTGAACATTTTTACTTCAAATATAACTTAAGTCTTTCCTCACCTTCTAAACATTGCCAGTCTCTCCTCAAGTAGTATGAAACTCAACCATTAAGAAATTTAATGGGACAGTGAACATCTCTGTTTGGTTTTCCTTCCCAACAGACAGCATTTGCTAGTACTTATTGATAGCAAGTTACTCATCAGCAATTTTCATAGTTGCTCTTGCTTGCTAACTACTGGACCTTAGATGAGTTTCCTACTTTCTGGTAGGTACTCAATATTTGCAGAATGGATGAATGAACCAAGCCACTATTAGAATACTACAAGGCCGTATATCAAGAATCTAAGAAGGAACCTGACACAATGGAGGCACTCAATTATTGTGAGGCAGAGCAGAAGTGGTCGTAATGGTGAGAAGGTGGCCAAAGCAGTCATGATAGTAACACGTCTTTTCGTTTTTCTACTGTAGGAAAGAAGATCAGATAAAGAATTCCCTGGTCAGGCGGAAGTCATCCTCCAATGAACGTGGGAAAAAACAGGATAGGATTTGAAGAACAGTTTCACACAATATCCATGGCACTAGGTGGTGGGTACAATTTCCTGCTTCTCACCTATACTACAAACTACCCAATGAAAATTCTAAGTTAACTTGTATAAAATATAAAAGTCAAGGGCCCTTTCACAGTTGCACCCAAGCAACTGGCTCATTCCTGTTTTATCAGACAGAGGGCAAAAAGGATTTACCTCATACCCTCCAATTCTTCCCATTTCTAACAGCACCAACAGCCAGTTCGAGTAGGAAAGAAGTTTGGGATCTGGTAATATAAAGTCTTCCAAACTAAAGAATGGTAATTCAGTCACCAAGTTAGGATACTGATAGATTCTAAATAATGTCAGACCATATGTAAAAATAGAAATATCAATAGCATCTTTTTTCGTACCTGAAAATTGCAAATACAACGAACAGTTTCATATGAAATTGGGGTCAAACAATGACACGAGACCTGATACCACATCCACTACCCAAGATAGGTGAACGAACTACAAAGCAGGGGAGAGGGGGCAGATTTTATGGAGCTAGTGAATCCTTTAAAATCAAATCAATCCCCAAATATGGAAAGGATAATTCTCTTCTCCATGAGAGAGGTTGAGACAGTGGCCATGGCACCAACTAGCCCTAAATATCTCACAACTGTGACGAGAAGTTAAGTCGCCTAAGAACATCTGGATGGCAATAAATCAGTGAAAGATATTCTAGGGCATAAAATGAAATTACATTTTGGGAGCAGATCAGTTCTCTGGTATGTTTAACGCTTTGGGTAGCATGGTAAGTAAAACTGCTGAAATGAAGACTCCCATGTAAAGCAGATCACTCAAAGAGAAAAATCAGACTGACATCAAAATCCCCATCAAACTAATGCTGGAGTGGGTACAGTTTTTTAAATGTGACTTCCCATGCCATTGGACTGAACAAATATTGTGTTTACAATGTTTCCTTTTGTTTCTGGATTTTTTGCTTGACTCATGGAATTGCTCAAATTCAGGTATTTTTGTTTTATTCAATCATGCTTAATTAAGAATAGAGCCTGCCTAAATAAAACTCACTACATAAAGATCTGCAATTATGGAAATAATTGCTCACAGTAATGGTTTTTAAAGGCATCTCATACCTAGAAATCAGCAAAAATAAGCTAGCCTTTCCTATAAAGACCTAAACAAAAGATGGTAAACAAATACACCTCTAGCCCTAATTAAGGCTATTGAGTAAAATGAAACAGCAGACCTCATAAATCTGTCTTATAAAGAAGAGCTAAAAGCAGGACATTGAAGAAGGGCTTAGAACCATGAATAGAATGTAAAAATGTGGAACACACTGCTCTACCCATGCACCTAGCCCACGAGAATGTACCTAGTGCTACTGTATTCCAGGCATCCCTAGGGCATTACTAATTGATGACTATTTTTACCATCCCGCCCCCTCCCAAATAATTATTATCCATTAATGTATACATATTAAATGCAGGGAGTGGTCTGAATGTGTTTTTCAGTTTTGATACAATTCAATGGGAAAATAGCTTCAATGGTCTTATATTCATAGAAATGCACCTATCTTAAACAAACACACCTATGCTTTAAAGTGAAGCCTCTCAGTTCAGAAAGGGAGCCAAGAACACTTCTTTAAAAATTAGGTATTTTAAGCGAAGAATTTATATTCAAAATTAGAAACAATTTTGTCTTTAGAAGTTTTAGCTTTTAAGCATATCAGTACATTACCTAAGAACACTGCAGCATCTCTATTTCTGGAAAAATAATTTTAAGAGTTAACCACTGCCTTTCAGAGATGACTAGGTGTAACCTTACATGGACACAGAAGCATCCACCAGATTATTTCTTACCAAACATTTTCAGAGCTGTAGGTCAATGTGGATGAAATGGATATATCACATCTCTTAGAGATCACATTTATTTTCACCCGTGTCTTACCAAAATATAGAAGGCAAGGGAAAATTAGGGAACACAGGCTAATTTTCTAAGTAAAATCATAAGAGCATTCAATAGCCACGTAAATGATTGACATATATGAAACAGACAAATACTGGGTAACAGGCTTAACCAAGCCAGGCACTTGTCGTTCTCTGCTTGTCCTCATCTCCTTTTTTTGATGGAAAATTAGGCAAGTAGTCAAAGTAGAAGCCTCTTGGCCTCCAAAGAAACCTGAAAGTTATTTCAGGACTCTCAGAAGACTTCTTGACCTACTTGTGTGCTGGGGGGAAAAACGGGAGGGAGGAAGATAGCAGAAATAATATGCAAGGTTTTCAGAGGCATGAAAATCAAGAATTTACACTTCCAGCTGTCTATTTAACAGTGTTTATGCTCTATACCATCAAGACAATGTCATCCCTTTTCTCCTTGCCTTTGCAACCTACCATTTTAAGGTATGATGACTGTTTCTCTCTTCCAGGGCCACCAAGCTGTAACAAGCAGAAAAACAATCATAGCAGCAGGAGATGCTAAGAGAAGACAGTAAACTAATGACTACGGGACCTATGGTGCCAGGCATCAGGCTGCGAACCAACACGCACAGCACAAAGTCATCAAAACTGGACAGACAGGGCTACGGAGCATGTGCAAGGATGAAACTCTGCACTCGCAGTGACCTTTTTTCATGGCTCGTGGCTCATGTGGTAGCTCGTTTAAAAATCTGGGTTGGCAAGAAATTAGTCAGACAAACACTGTCTGGGAAGAGTGTTCAAGTTCGACTTGCTGCCTATGTGGTCACAATTAGCCTTGAAGACAACCAGATTTTATTTTCATTAAAAACAAACCAACGAGGCAGCCACTAGGCCCTTTGGCATGCTGCTCCACCGTTACAACACCGAGCTGGGGGGCCCATTCTGGCCACCTCAACTGTATCCTCATGTCCCAGACAAGAGTCTTCTCGTGATTTTTCTTTTCTTCAAGTGATGTTTGTCACCTATTTATCCTGGGCTCTCTGCACTGACACTAATCTGCCTTGAAATTGGCTGATTCCGCTCAAGCCATGTTTACAGGGGAGCGAGTTACATCAGGCCATCCTTGTTCATAGCCCAGTTTATGCTCTAAAGCAGAGAGATTATTAAGAACTATAGATTGCATGCATACACTTGAAAATGACTCAATTTGGGGAAGATAACTGTATCAGATTTGCATTGCTTGGGTTGTTGAAAGAGGCCAGGTAGCACTACAATCTTGAATGGAAATTGTTCCCTAAATATATTATCCTCCCTAAGACACATTTAACAACTGTTAGTGCCCAGGAGACAAAGGCTAAAGGGAAAAAAAAAAATACATGTATTAGAACATGGAGATGCAAAGACAGGGAAAAGCCTCATTTAAATTATCAAGCTGAGCATTAACCACAAGGAGAGAAAAACAAATGTTCTATGTTTTGCACAAACATCAATTACGTCTAGTAATTTAGCTGATTCCTCTCACTGAACAGGTGCTCTGGCTGCAGTGCAAAGTGAAAAGCATGCACACCACTCTGGCTTCTATGAAAGGTACCAAGGGTCCTCAACTTGCTCTAAAAAAGATTTCCAACAGTCCCTGGCACTGACATTGACTGTTTTTCCAAAGCTCCTACCAAGTATGTGGCACTGGGAGAGTGAAACCTAGCCTCGAGACAGCCTGCAGACTTGCCGTTTCAATAGGCTGCAAATGCGGGGCAAAGAGAATGCACTCAGAGAAGAGCTCTGCAGATGGTCATGAATTTAGGCACATTAACCCAAATGAATTATGTTTGACAAGGAGGGGCAGGACGAATGAATTAAGTCTACAGATAGTCACAAACTCTAAATATAAGCAACAGATTTCACTTTCTCACAGACTATGCCCAAAGCTGCTTAAACAACAAAAAGCAGTCATCTGAGTTGAATCCCCAGATCCTCTTCACAATTCAGGTTGTGAAAAGCAAAGCGACTGAAAGACCTAGAACTAGTAGGAGGAAAAAGATATAATTAAGCCCCCCCCCCAATATCCAAGCAAGTCAGGCAGCCTCCCCAAGATGAAAAATTATAAACCTAGACACACACCAGTAAAGTGAGTAAATATTCTTCCCCATAGTACGTATTTTTAAGTGGTGAAATCAAGTTGAACTATATGGAATTTCTTCTGCAAAGAGGTACAAAACTAGTAAGTGGAACATCTTCCAAATGGGACCTGAAATAAAAAGGAGGCCATTTGCCTGTATCTTGGTTATCTTATCATTATCTTAAAAAAAAAGAAAAAGAAAAAAGAAAAAAAAGGTCCAGGGGCACCTGGGTGGCTCAGTGAGTTAAGCATCCAACTTCAGCTCAGGTCATGATCTCACGGTTCATAAGCTCGAGCCCCTCATTGGGTTCACTGTTGTCAGCACAGAGCCTGCTCCAGATCCTCTGTCCCTCTTTCTTTCTGCCCCTACCCCACTCATCCTCTATCAAAAATGAGCACTAAAAAAAAAAAAAAATCAAGCCCAGAAGAGATCACCCTTTAACACTCTTTGTTTACGGTCTACCTATGTTTTTGATGTTGATCCCAAAGGAAGAGAGGGGTTTCTTCTCTGAAAGAATTGTCTTAGGTACTAAGGCATCTGTTGGCTTGCACTTGACCCCTTGCTAAGTGACTTGGGTTGTTCTCTCTGATTCCTAAATCCTAATTTACTTCCTGATTCCTAAATTTCTCCCTCCATAAACCCTGGCCAGAAAAGAATTTCTTCAATGCTCCTGCCTTCTCTTGATGACGAATTGCCATATTTCCTTCTCTTACACAAATATATGGCCGGCCAGTATTTATATAAAATCTGGGAATATAGCCATTCATTCTTCATGGCCTGGCTCCTTCAAGTTCACAGCTTTGCACACGCCAGTTTACACATATCAGCGTGATAGTCTGCTCCAACAGGAGGGATCCCCAGACATGCCTTAATGATGTCGGTATCTCCTTAGAGACAGAGATACTGGAGAGACAAATCAGGTTTCCAGATCTTGGTTTCCTCACCTGCACAACAAAAATGGCTTCTACAAAAACAATTAAGAGGGTAAGTGCAAATGACT
This sequence comes from Prionailurus viverrinus, assembly GCF_022837055.1. NCBI lineage: Eukaryota > Metazoa > Chordata > Mammalia > Carnivora > Felidae > Prionailurus > Prionailurus viverrinus. The sequence goes on from NC_062561.1 coordinate 168,715,428, forward strand.
AAGCAAGTCTATAAAAGGCTTTCATAAAAATGCTAAAAGCAACAGGCATAACTCCTCTTCTTTCCTGCAGTGGTAGCTCCTTCCTAGAGCTCCAAACGCTACCCTCCAAACCACAACCTTAGGAGAATGACATTCTTGAAATGCTTCCAAAGACGTTGATCCCGAGGGAGGAGGATTTATAGTTGTGTGTCAAATGTCAGTGATCTGAGAGCTCTAGTCACCGGCATGATGTTATCCTACAAGTGGCGTGGACACATAAGGCAACAATCTCCCATGTTCCAGGGCCATAAGGCTGGACCAGGCTCACTGCAACCACAACTGCTTTCAGAGAGTGTTTTGAGAAATAATGGGACCAGAACTCGTTTAGTCATTGAGATAGTTTATGTGCCCATATTGATGAGCATTTTCCACACCAATAATCACAGACACTTGTAACCAGTTTGGTTCTTAATGCAAAAATTTTAACAGTTGTGTGGGTGGGTCAAGAGGGGAGTGTCTGTGTGGAGTGAATCTATCACTGTGCATATTTTATTACCATCTGTTGTTTCAATGATTTTTAATTACTTGACATGTAATTCTCAGTGCTAAAATTATATTTAAAAGCAAGCTACTCTGTTCAAATTGTTTCCATGTGTTTGAGGGAGAATGGGGAACAGGGACAGAACTACAAAGATCAAAGGTCACAAAAAGTCCTCAGCCTATACACATGCTTTACTTGGCTGGTGCAGGTCTTTTTGTTTGTTTGTTTGTTTGTTTTTTCATTTGAGTCAAGACTTAAAAGTCAGTATTGAATTAACCTAAAAATCTAGATTACTAGTTTCTCATAGAAGTATGGTAACATCTGGCAATACTGATTAATATTCATACCCTGCCATAGAGCTGAATAACAGCTGCCCCTTGAGGTAGGGCCTGTCCTCTCCAGATGACAGTCCCCCTTTCTTTCTGCAGCACCCTATCTTCATCACTTATTTGTGTTACCCACTTGGCCTTTATTGGCATTTGAGTTTGAGACACCTGAGATGGATCAAGAAGTTTAACACATGGCAGGTGCTTAATAAAGATCTATTGAATGAGTCAATGAAGAATTAAACTTTAAAAACAGCAGAAGAGACAAGCCCAAAATACATTCCAGTCTACTTCTCAAGGCAGTTACTTTTCCTACTTTCAATTACATAGAAGTACTAAAGTACTTTTTCAAAGTGGTTTCTGACAATTAAAAACGAGTTTGTAGACAGGAAACTTCAATTCCACCAATGTTCAGTCTCCACTAAATCACAACACACATTTGGTACACAAATCTGACCAAGAAGTCTGTTGATAAATGCAAACACAGCCCCCATTCTTGAGGAAAGCTAAGCCCAATACTGCATAGTTATCTGTAAAATGGACAGGCTTTAAATACTCTAGGAATCTCTCATTCTTTTAATCTGTAATGCTGACCACACCCAAACCTGCTTGCTCGTCTTGATGTAGAGGAAATGAGGCAGAACAACAATTTCTTTCAAATGACTTTACACTTACTCAGTACAGGTCAGGGGAGCACCAGACCCTAGTCAGAACACTGCCACCGAAGAGCTTCGGAGACAGACTCATCCCGCGGCGGTTAGATGGACACGACCCCAGAGCCAGAATAGAACCTTTTCAACATGAAGGAATTTGCCTCAGTGAGCAGTGCTTGCTGGGGCACCGTGCATGGCTAGGGAGATGAAATTAAATGTGTGACTATAACTGAACCAACACACTTCCCAATTTCCCCACCAAAATGACAAACTAGGGAGCCCTCTGCCATTTTTTCTGTGAAGAAGTCTGACTCACCAGCCATAGCAGAAATGGGAAAAACTAAGCTTCTTTTGACCCATTTTTCTGAGTAGCCATGAGAAAACATCAAGGAAACAAAATCTGTCAAATTTAATGTTTCACAAAAGCGACAGCAAAAGATAGTAAAAGGGATGTGAGAAACTAACCTCCAGAAGTTGTAGCACGTGATCTCTGTTCATGCTCCTACTTCTCTGTGTAATTCCTTGCTGTCCGAGGATGTACATTAGCACCTGTTTTGAAACACCTCTGAGAGCAGCTGAGTGAACCCACGATTGGGAGAAGATACCCAACAGGGTACTGGGCCAGTACGTGCACTCCTTGCTATCAGTCATCCATCCGGGACTGTGAAAACAAGGCCAGACTGTTTCCAGAAGGCAGCGCCTTCCCAGCACAGGACCGGACTTCAACATCGAGCCATTCCGTGGCTGTGCACCAGGAGAACAAATCTGCTCTTTCTGGAAGGAGACGAGATTTCCAGCCAATCTGCTTGATTACTCTAATTCTGTCAAGAATGCCAAGACCACGATGGGGGAAACTGCACTGCTTTTGACTTAAAATCCAACCTCCTCTGTGGTTCTTAAGGCATGCCCCGTTTTGTCAGAGATTTTTAAACCTCCACAGTGGAGGTTCTCAATGCTAGCGCACATTAGAAACACCTGGGGAGCTTTTAAAACCACCAACACTCAGGCCTCACCTGACTCAAATTAAATCACACTCTCCGAGGGTGGGGTCCTGGCACTCGCTCCCCTTTCCCCAAGGAGGTTCTAAATGTGCAGCTAGTAGTGAGAACCACACATCTTGGATGATTAAATCGAAAAAGGCAATGGAATCAGAAAGGAAATGCGAACTCAAAAGAAAAAGGCAGAGGAGGGACATCTGGGTGGCTCAGCTGGTTAAACGTCAGACTTCAGCTGAGGTCATGATCTCATGGTCTGCGAGATCGGGGGCCGAAGTCAGGCTCTGCGCTGGGTGTCGAGCCAGGTTGGGATTCTCTCTCTCTCCCTCTCCTTTTGCCCCTCCACCGCTTGCGTGCACTCTCTCTCTCTCTCTCTCTCTCTCAAAAATAAATAATAAAACACTTTTAAAAAGTCCAAAAAAACATAAAAAAAAAAGAAAAAGAGGAAAAGATGGGATGTTATGACAAATGGGCCCCCTCCCCACTAAGTAGTTATAAACCTACCCTCGGTTTCCCAGGATGGCTCATATCAAATTCCTTTCCTGACCTAGCTATCACCCTCTTTCCACCTGATAACTCCTTCAGTTATTTATAATCGAGGGTTTTTTTTTTTTAAAGCTACTAAATTAGAATTACACTCTGCCTACTGGAGAATACTTGATTCTAATAAAATAGTTATGTGATTAGTAAGAGGTAAAACAACACAAGGTGTGTGCTTGTCTTCTCATTGCTTTTCATTACTGGCTCTTCGAACAATTAAACGTGAACTGGAAAAAATAAACCCTTTTTTCAAATAATACTGCAAGCGTGGGTATTTTTGCTTCGTTGATACAACCGGCTTCACCTACACTGAAAATGCCAACCTCCATGATGGGTTTTGAAGATTGTGAAGTTCTTTTATCAGAGACCAATTTAGAAGGTAAGGTGCACGGTTAAAGATTATGTATGCTGACACATCGGTAATTAACCTTCTAAATAATGTTGTAACTGGATGAGTCATCAAAGCTACCCCAGGCTTATAATGAGGGGTAAAAAGAAGGGCTATCTGGTGGCGTTACTGAGAGGCACGGGGCCAAGAGCAGGAAAGCAGGAAGGCAGGCGGGGCAGGAGGAGAGAGGAAAAAATGAGCATGGTCACTGCAGGGTGTGACAGCAAGGGGTTTGGATATCTGTGCCAGCTGCTGTAATCACCACCATCCACAAGCCAAACCCTTACATATAAGCTCAGAGATTCAATTTTTTTCAAAAGTTAATTTTTTAAAGCAAAACCCAAGTTAATAAAATGTTCCAGTAATCCCCTATCATCAAATTTTACTCAATTTGCGGTGTGGAACTTCATTTATTCATATTTTTAGCTACACAGTCAGGGCCTGCTTTCTTCCAACCGTTTTCTCATCCTTCCCCTCACACAACGTGCCACAGACATGCCCTGCTGCCGGCCTCGGCAAATGGCAGTCCCCACGCTACGCTATAGATGGTGAGGCGCCTGGCTTGAGATGAGGAAAACAGAAAAGAATGGAATACAAATCATTACTCCCAAATACGGATGACATTTAGGCCTTTTCCATTGCTCATTTTCGTGACCTGCATCCTGAAGGAGCCTTCTGGCCAAGATGGTGGTGAGAGGGTGGGTCACTTCTTTTATTACTGTATCTCATATCAGATAGTTGAACTTTGTGTAATTTGCGGCATATGGCTGGATTACAAGAAGAAACAAAATGGGATCAAAGAAAATCGAGAAGAAGAAAGTGAAGTCACTGGTCCCCCTGTTTAGTAGCCAAAAAAGCACATTCTCAATACCAACACCGAACCTCTGGTTTACATTTTTTTTTTCTTTTTTGACTTCGATTACACAGTTGGGTTGGCTTATGAATACGGTAAGAGGTATAACCTTTAGAGTGGAAGGCAGGATGAGCAGACAGAACCTAATTAATGGTGAAAAATTATTAATCTGTCTTACTAAAAGAAAGTAAAAACAGTCGTAACTTACAAAGGAACTTCTCTGTACAATTTAATAAAGGCAGGACTCACTGCATGACTGGGGCCTCATTATGAAATGAATATGTTTGATATAAGCCTGCACCAAACCCCAATAATTAACACCACCTCACCCTACCATATAAAGCTTAAAAATACCATTAACATGAAGTCCAGTTGTTAAATACTGCCATGTACCCTTTTAAATCCATTATTCAATAAATACCCTTTACAGAAAAAGAAGCAATAACTCATTTTTGGGAAGCTGAGAAAGGGAAAGATACGCTTAATTTGCTACGAGATCAACTTTATAATTTCTCAGAAATTACGAAACATTTTTAGAGAAGGGTTCACATTTGGGTGGCCTCCCTACAAAGCCATAAGTAACACCAACCCCACTCACTGTCACCACCACAGCACGGGGATCAGAAGCACAAGATTCCGACTTGGACAAACTGAGATTTCATCCCCAGCTTTGCTAGTGCCAGCTGTGTGCCACAGGCAAGATAATTAAGCCTTGCAATCCCCCACTCCCTCATTTCTAAAATGGAGGTAAAATTAGTACTTCAAAGTGTCTGGTACATGCATATTCAATAAATGACACCTATTGATAGAAAATGATATGTAAACCTTAAAAAGTAAAAGTGGGGGAAAAAAGCACTTACGTTGCTAGGTGGTGATCAGCAAAAAGACTTCTATTCCTACCAGGTGATAATCAAAAGGCTCCAAATATTTATTTTTCTTAAGTTGTCTGGGAGAAAATACTTCCGCCTTTCCATTATTGCTTGTCAAAACAAGATTGAGAAATAAAATCCAAGGGTAAGAAGTAAAGCTACAATTTTACTTATAACTATTTGGTTAGAAGAAAATGTAATTTCCTTAGTCAAAAGTGGTAACAAATGTTCTTTGCTTTTTTATTAACTATCAATGATAATTTCTGTGATTTGGAAGGGAGCCCACATTTATCTCTGGCCTCAAAATGGCTGAAAAGTTATTCAACTTGTAAAATTGAAATTTCTTTATCCCCAAAGCAATAGGAGTCATATGGAATTAGCAGGTTTGACCACACTCCTCCACCCTCTCTGGTCCAAAATAGACAAAGGGAAAATACCGAGGCTTCTATTTTTGTCACCACAGAGATTTTATATTCTGAGAAAAATCAACAAAAAAGTAAGTCCTAAAGTGAACTCTCCCTGGCATTTCACTTAGACAAAAAAGTCAATCAAAAACTGGATCAGGTAGGGGTACCTGGGTGGCTCATGTAGGTTAAGCATCCGACTCTTGATTTCAGCTCAGGTTCAAGATCTCACAGTTGTGAGATGGAGCCCCATGTCGGGCTCTGCACTGGGTGTGGAGCCTACTTATGATTCTCTTCCTGTCTCTCTCCCCCACCCCCTGCCTCTCCTTCCCCCTCTCCTGCTTTTGCTCACTATAAATAAATCTATATTAAGAAAGAAACTGGATCAGGTAGATCAGAACCCCTAAGACTCCAAGACCCAGCATCTAGCTCTGGTACTTAATGACTGTGTGGCCTTGAATAAGTTACTTAACTTCTCTGAGCTTATTTCCTTACCTGTAAATTGGGGTTAATAATGCTTCTTTCAGGAAGCACAATGATTAAACAAGATAACACAATTAAACAGCCAGGCACATAAGAAATTATTTTAGAAAACAGCTCGTTATTTTCAAATTTGATTTCAAATACTTCTTACACCACCAACCAAAAAAGAATTCAGTGAGAGAAGTAACAGCTACTATTTTAAACTTTTTTTAAACCTAAAATTAACTATCAAAATGAAATTATATTCTATGTATGCGTATACACACACACACAGCATAAGGTATACAAGAGTACGCAAAGACAGATAATGTATACAGCCTCATCTTGGTCAAATTTGGTTTCTATCAAACAACCTAACAAATTCCAATGTAAGCTTCTACTCAGCCAACATTACTTGGAAATGGATTCATCTTCCGCAAAATTATTTCCTTCCACTGGCACTGACCCATCACCACAAACATCATCTAGTTTTTTCAGAGAACTGAATCAGTAGCTGGATGCAAGAGCTGAAGAACATCTTGAAACACAGCCATATTGTATCACACAGAACATAGCTTGGAAAAATATTACTTTTCACAAACAAAAAACTTGGCTAGAGAAGAGGGGAAGAGAAGATTAAAACAAAATATCTCCAAGTAAAAAGTGTAGAAAAGGAATTGAAACAAAAACACTGAGAATTAAGTGTACTCAAGCCTTGTGCATTGTTGCTGCTTCCAGGAGATGCATTTTGAATATAACAAGATGAATTTCAACAGACCATGAACCAGAGATTTTCAACATGATAAAGGGGAAGCGATATATATTCAATTTTTACAACCACTGAGTGAGCAGAAAACTGAAAATTCTTCAGCTGCTGATAATGTGCTGATAGAAGTGCATCTCCCAACAGAATTCCTAATGAACTGCCAGCAAAATGGAGAAGTATTAAACAAACTGCAGAGAACAAATGATTATATCATGCTAACATAGATCTCTAACAACTTCTATAGTCATTTTCCTAGTTTTGAATGAGAAAACCATTAACGATCAAATACTTTATTCAACCATTTACAATAACCCTTGAGTCCTCAAAGACAATAGAAATTCGTGAAGTGACATATGTAGGAGATAATGTAGAACATCTACTATTTCTACCGTTTATGAGTACCTGGAACATGTCAGACACCATGTTAAGTACTTCACATCCCTCATCACTACCCACCTCTTAGTAACATGGAGGAGAGACACAGTGTCACTTTACATTTTATAGGTGAGAAATCGGAGGAGGTAAGTAATTTTCCTTACCTGGAATCCTGCCCTGGGTTCTGCATTTCTCACATCTTATCCATAATGTCCGGTTCTGATACCAAACTGAGTGGGATAGTAAATGATCCCAAAAGGACAGATGATAAGCAAGAAACTGAATTCATCTATGAATAGAGGAAATTAAATTCTGGGGAAAGACTCGTTATGCTTTAAATATACAAAAATCAAGACTCATAATGGACCACAGACTCTTTGTGTAAAACTAGATGTGATGGGAAATATAGCAAAAAAGAAAGACTGGAGAATAAAACAAAATTATTCACTTGAAAAGTTTACAGTCAGAATTCAGAACTGGAATTATGAATCCTGTCTGACCATTATACTTATGACACTAATTTGTTGCTCATCCGGTGACATTTAAATTCTCTACTCTTAAACTCCAATATAACAATTTTGGGTTATTTTCCTTTAGGTAGCCAACAATTTGATTAAAATTTTTAATATTCCCTTGTATGGCAAAATACTTCAAAGGTGAACTCTTTAAATTCATCTGAATATGGAGTGCTTCTTCTGAATTATGTTCACGGTCTTTTAGCTGACTTCACTGAGTTAAAGATGCCCAAAGAGGCCAGAATTAAGACTCAAAAAAACACAAGAAGTCTGGACTGGAGGCATCCTACAGTTCAAAACACTGCTTCCCTACGTCAGGAAGTACTGTGGATACATTAAAGCAGATAAAAACATCATGCTTACTCAGTTTAATAGTGGCTTACAAGGTCTACAAGGAAATGGGCAAGGAAACAGGATAAAAATCAGTAGGTATGTATTTGAAATAATGTGTGTACAAGGTTATTCACTACAGCACTATTTATATAGTGAAATACTGAAAACAACCCAAGGGTCCCTCACTAGGGACCACCTAAATAAACTACAGCACAGCTACACAATAAAATGGTATAAAGTTATAAAGAATAATGACGAAGTTTTCTATGCACTGATACAGAAAGATCTCCAATTTAAAAAGCAAGGTACAGAACAGAGTATATAATATGCTCTGAATAGAAGATGCTTTGAGAAAGAATGTGGGGATTTAAATATAGATATTTGGATGTGCTTGTAGTATTTGCACAAAAATAGAATATTCAAAAAACGAATACGGGAGGTTCTCTGTAGGGGATAGTGGGAACAGGGGAATGAAGACAGCAGTGGAAGGCAAGGTTTTTCAATATATATCTCTTTTATACCATGTTGTATTTTTGAACCTTCTGAATGTATGAATCATTAAAAAGTAAAATAAAATAGAAGTTCTACAGACAATTAAAAATTGATAGTCAACCATACTTCAATAAAAAATGTTGATGAAATTGATGGAAAATTTTTGACAATATGTAGTAACTGTAAATAGCACTGCAGCCTAGAAGGACCTATCAAATATTTAAGGAAAAGTGGCTGCCTACAGAGCACATGACAACACATAGAAGATTTGATGAGGACAGAAGAGTAATTCCATTGTGTGTTTCCAGAAAAAATCTTACTGCAGTGACTTTGCTATAAAGACTCCAGTGAGAGTTCTCATTTGCAGACACATATCTCCAAGGGTGTAATGGCGGCTGCCTCTAGGAACATACCTGGAAAAAAACCTGAGAGTATCAGCTATAGTCCAAAGCAGCAGCTTCCCTTCAGGACTCTCACCGATCTCTTGAATACCTTCCAAACCCAGTCAAAAGGAATATGAAGCAGACTCAAGAAATAATTACAACAAAACCCGGAATGACAGAAGAACTTGGATGCTGAAGTCCCTTGTCATCTGGGTGATGAGTATGAGTGATCAGTGTCAGTCAGGGTTAATCACGGGCTACTTCCCAGAGGAAGTGAATGTGAGCCAGGGTTTGAAGGTGACAAAAGGGAAATGAACGCCAAGTTGACAAGAGATGAATTGCAGTAAGATTTCACAGGGCTATGTGAAGAGACAGAACAGTGGCACAGAGCTGAAATGCGGGCAACTGTAATGGCATGCATTTAAGGGAAATGAATATAAATTACACTTGGAGGATGATCAATGGGCTACAAGGTGTCAGTTACAACCCAAGAAGAGGAACTGCTGACCACTGATGACTATTCACTAAAGATTACAACCCAATATACTGCTGTAGCCCAAGGGCCAACAACAAATGGAGGTAATCAGCTAAAGTATTAAAATGTTTCCCACTTAATGTACGAACCGAAAGTATGTTTACACCTGGTATTCCGTCTCAAATCTGGATCCTACCACCCTAAGAGCTGGAGACAACTGAAAGGAGAGATACCACAGTGATAGAGATAGGGACAGACCCTCAAGAATGCAAGCTGAGAAAAAGCAGTGATCGAGGTCTTGTTACCTTCAAACCCGGTAAACCCGAGAAATTGAAACAAGCAGTCTTTATAAAGTATGTGGCAAATTTGGAGAACCCATTACCCCTAGAGGAGGTTTGGGATGAATCTAAAATTAACTTCTATAGAACTTTAGAGGGGCACCTGGGTGGCTCAGTCGGTTAAGTGTCCAACTTCGGCTCGGGTCATGATCTCATGGTCCATGAGTTTGAGCCCTCATCAGGCTCTGTGCTGACAGCTCAGGGCCTGGAGCCTGCTTCAGATTCTTTGTCTACTTCTCTCTCTGCTCCTCCCTGGCCTATGCTCACTCTCTCTCTCTCTCTCTCTCTCTCTCTCTCTCTCTCTCTCAAAAATAAATAAATAAACATTAAAAAAAAAAAGACCTTTAAGGGTGGCTAGGTGGCTCAGTTGCTTAAGCATGTGACTTCAGCTCAGGTCATGATCTTGCAGTGCATGAGTTCAAGCCCCTCGCTGGGCTCTGTGCTGACAGCTCAGAGCCTGGAGCCTGCTTCAGATTCTGTGTTGCCCTCTCTCTCTGCCCGTCCCCCCCTCCCACTCTGTCTTTCTCTGTCTCTCAAAGATGAATAAACATTAAAATTTAAAAAAAAAAAAACAATTTTAGATTGTTTCATATGAAATACATTCACAATATATTACTACTAGAGACAAGGATCGTTTTTTAGGGAGGGAATCTTTGTCTACAATCTTTTGGCCCCAGTGGTGAGCAAAGAACCCACAATGCAATCCCACCTCCGTCTCGGCTGTTAGGTCCACTGGCAGGCATGATGGGAAATCTCAAAGGAGAATAAATAAACCACAAAGCAGAGCATTGGAGGAGCACAGGTAATTCCCTACCAGTCTCTGCTCACCATTCCTTTGGGCTGTACCATCTTCTCAGGACTGAAGAAATACATGTCACCGAAAAATCTACCCAAATGAATCAAGTATATAAAAGTTAATGAGGTTAAGAAACCTGTATCATTTCATCTCCAGAACACTGCAAAATAACAAGAAAAACTTCTCTGTTGATTAGGAGGATAAGGCAATGAGCATCTTTTTAAAAGAAGAGGTGGTAAGATTTAAATACAGAAAAGACGGCCCACAACTGACATGAAGAACCTTTCCTAAGGGACAGTCCCTGAATTGTACACTTAACTAGTTGCTAGATACTGTGCCAAGTACCCTAAGCTCTTTATGTTTTCATGTTTTCTCCTTTTACTTTGGGTTGATACCTTTAAAGAAACTAGGAGGAAAAAACCTAGATAATGTGTGGGGGTAACCTGGAGTCCTGAGGATGTGACCACACGGTGATAACTCAATGAAACAATAAACTCTGCGTGCCAAAACATTCATTAAACACATTCGATGTTTTCTCAAAAACCTATACGTGTGGATAGAGTCATTCACAGCTTTCCGGGAACTAATTATTTTTCCCTTTCTAGCCTTAATGCATGTATTTAAATTTCCTTAATTTACTGAATACTTACAATGAGCATTACTCTGAATTTAACACTCCAGTTAATCTTGGGAAAGAGATGTGAGCTCAAAAGAAGCAAAGAAGGGATGAGAATTTATGATCACTCAGGAAATGTGCACATTATTAACGGAATTCAAAGCAAAGACATGTTCAATATGAGGAGACCTTTCACAGTCTCTATTTAATACAGGAGTTAAATTTGGAAAATCGACAGACACTTGACTTAACTATCGACAGCCCGGCCTTTCCTTAAATGTCTGTAATTCCAAATATTGTTGAGGGGTTAGTGGGCTGGATTTGGGACTTCATTACTTCTAAGCAGGCCTGTTAATGTATGTGGATGCATAGTCCTAACAAATCATCATTCCAAGGAAGAGAAACGGCCAAGAGACTAAGAAGTTGGAGTCTTTAGAAGGGAAAGTGGAATTGCTTCTCGTTTGGCAGTCAAAATTCAGTCATGAAATCCATAACATCAGAAACAAAACAAAGAACATTCAAACTAAATGAACACAGCCATTGCAAAGCCCGTGTACTTTATCAGGAAAGTGGCCAGCCCTGTTCCTCCTCCCTACCAAACACTTCACAGGTCGAGGATAGGGACAGGACTAACCATCTGGTGTAATTACACAGTAATTCTTATCTGGATTCAACCAGAAATCCTCACATTTCTCCCAGATTATAAACAGAGAAAGGAAAGAAAAAACAATTTGGGATTCTGGAAGTCAGAGCAGGCTTCCAGTAGTTAAAAGGAGAATAGAAATTATCAAAATAGAATAGAAATTATCAAAAGGGAGCAAAAAGAAAGAAAGGAAAAAAAAAAAAAAACTAGTTAGAAGAGCACAGTGACCAGAGGCGGTTGGACTTTGGGGCTAAAAATCCCTAGACATTGGCAGGAGGCAAAAGAACCAGCCATCTGGGAAAAATCATAAAAAAGTCAGGCTAAACCTACAGACCTCAAAGGCTCCCAAGTACATTCCAATATTACCAAAGAGTTCAATAACTGGTGTTCTTAATCAGGGTCCTGGTTCATTGAGAAAACTCACCATACTCTACCGGACGATGTCTGGTAATGACTGTGACATTTTAGAACCATTTGCAAGGAGAGCAGTTATAACTATTTCATTGTTTAAAGGATTAAGCAGATTTAGGCAGAGCTTCTCTTTCTTGCATACTCCAGATGAATCAGTTACCCTAAGGAAGGTTGTAGTTCAGGTGTAACTAAGAGTCACTATTCTTTTTAGTAGAACCCCCGCCTCCCCCCAAGGCCAAACACTCCCAATTCCATTTTTAGTTTAGAAGGAAAAGAATACACGGAATTAATTATGATTCTTCAAGAAAACATCTTGGCAATTTTTATCCCTTACTTCCACATAAATTTACAGGCTTTTCTAAGCAACAGGATAAATCACTGTCTCTGTTACATGAGGACTTCTACTTAACACAGATTAATAGGCCATACCTCAGGAGAACAGCGCTCTCCTTCCGCACGATACACGCACCAAAGGAAAGGTTCCATTTCAGTCATTTACTTCCATAAAATGTAAGTCAGTCATTTCAATTACTGCTGTGACTCACTAACTACTGGCCTCAACAACATCAAAAATATTCGTTCACCAAATTTGTCATCAGTGTTTTTAGACACGTTTCCCATGCTCAGTAAAATGCCTTTGTTAAGAGCAGAGAAACAGTAAAAGTGGAAACACACTATCGACACTGTTCTTGTCTTCCTGCCATGCCACTCTACCCGTGAGGAGTTGTGACTTATGCTAGCAAGTGAAAACTGGTAGGCATGAAATTTCTTTTACAAGAACAATCAAAACGATAGCAGAAATTTACTTCATATGTATAGTTTTACAGAGCTGCAGCATGATTCCTGCTCATAGAACAAAGTGAGCTAATCTGCTTTGCAAGAGACAATGACCTTTGAAAGCAAGCTGTGATAGGTTTATTCCTTACCTTACAAAAAGACTTATCAGTTCTATAGCAGAATCATCAGAACAAGGTGATTCTGTACGACTAAATCAGGTACTCCTTTTTCAAGGTGAAGCACATACATTTCTCACATCTTAAAGGACATGAACCAGTAGTGTTCTGCACATATGCAATAAAATTCAGATAATCAATAAATCTTGAAGAAGTCATTATTCGAGAGCTAAATATAAGAAAACGACTGTTCCCTGTCACTAACATTAACTTTCTTTTTTTTTAACTGGACTAATTTCATTTTTTAAAAGTCACAAGAAAAAGCCATTGGCTGTGTGAATTTCATGTCTTACTTCTCAGCAGCAATAAGAAATAAACAGGAGCTGGAAGACAGAAACAGAACACTAGTTTCAGTGAAGGAAATAATTTAGTATTCTGCCTGCCCTAGAAGCATCTGGTTTTGGCCTCACTGTATTAAAAAAAAAAAAAAAAAAAAAGCATGGAAGAGAGAATGGAGACATGAATAAATCACCACAAAAAAATAATCTAGAACTTTAAAAAATGAATATAATAGTGCAAGTTGAAACCCACTTCCCCTGAAGACATGTTGGAACACAAATCTGTTTAAGTCTACACTCCTCACTCCCAGGGTTAAAATAGAAGACGAACAGACGGGGAAGGATTTGGGCGTGCGTGTGAATTTTTTAAACACTCTAGATCATTCTCGTATGCCATTCTAGGTCAAAACCACTCAAATCACAGTAGTCCATTCTGTGGCTCACAGTCTCATTTATTTGGTCAACTAGTTTCATGGAGTGCTTAACTGGAGGATATTTTGGTAGGTCCACTGGCACCGACATGGGTTCAGACTTGGTTCTAAGTCTCTCCCAACTACAGATGGTATCTCCTTCCTATTCATGGGCACCTGCAAAGCAGCCACCTAATGACAGGGAACCTAACCTAGTAGAACTAGCTGATTCTTCCCAACTGTTTGCTTTCGCTCAAACAGCACAGCAGGGAAAGGGACAGCAGCTCCATCGGGAGGAAAGCCATGTGGGACAAATTAGGTTCCGCTGTTAAGATTTAAAAGCTAGGGGCTAAAACAGAGCTAACTAGAGGCAGCTGTTAGGATGTGGTTTCTGTGTTTATGTTCTTCTCCTTCACCCCAAAGCCTCTTATGGGTATTAGGAAGGAAAGCATGTGTATGACCCAACGAAAAGGATCAGCTCTCTAGACTGTACATGAAGCTGGAGACCATAATTCAGCACATTAGAGACAAAAGTTACCTGCAAGGAGAATGAGGTAAACTGCTGTAAACCTTTATTTGATAATTTTTCAAAATCCTCTCTTATCTAAATACAGTAATACAGCAGAAAATTGCACTGCTAGCAGATAGCGGTCATGTTAACTAAGAGAAACCCTACAGGAGCAATAAACCTGAGTGAAGGAGAGATTCGGGGCTGACCTACCCATCTGCAATTGGTACATCCTGTTGCTGTTGTGACCTCTGCCCTTCCCCCCAATTCCACCTTCAAATTCTCAGCCCAAGATTTCAATATGGCTCACTGCCAGCACCTTTCTCCTTTCTTGGGTGCAAAAGTAGTTCTGTTGATCCATACATATTTCAAGAGGCTTTGACTTTCCGCTTTAACTGAGAATTAATGTCACATACTATTTAAAATAACACAGAGAATGTATTGTTCTTACAAGAACCTCCCTTTCCCCTGCCCGCCCTGACCTCTCTTCCCTTCAATATTGTCCTCAATAACGGGCTTTCTTCCCTCCTTGTAAAGCCAATATGGGCAACTGAGAGGAAGCAGGGGGAAGGGAAGTATTTCTATTTCTCTTGGCACTGAATAAAATGGTTTTCCCAGGGATGGAGTATTACTCCCATTTTAATAAAACTCCTGTTTCCTATATAATATCACTCAGGTCACTTCAAGGCGAGAAGGTGATCAAAAACAGAGACAACAGCAGAAGACCAGACTTGTGCATAGTAAACAACACAGCCCACATGCTGCACATCAACGCAGCACAAGCTAGCTAGCCCTCCACCCAATGCTAGAGCTACTCCAACACAGCAAATCTAACACTTTTATGTACTCAGAAAAATAGCTGTTGCAAATGCCTAATGCAATTAAGCCACATAACACTTAACTTTACAAAAATCCTTTTACTTTCCCAAACTCTAGTATGATCACCTGTAACATAATAAACACCCATCAAAATTGACTTTTCTCTGGCTACTATGATTCATTTACACCCAAAATTTTAATGCAGAATAAAGAACAGACTAGCACAGCATTGGTCTTAACTGTCAAAGTAGCTTTTCTCTCCCCACTGGGTGAATGAGTCAATGAATCCACTTGATTCACAAAGACAGACTTTTATTCCTTCTTTCCTTTCTCTCATCCATCCATGTATCCATCTTCTTGTTTTGTTTTTAATTGCTTTGATGCTTCAGTCTCTGCTACTCTACCCTGATCATAGACACACATATGCATGTACAACACACACACACAACAGACACACAGACAGCCAGTAATGTGGTGTGGCAGAATTTTTTACCTGAAGTACATACTGGCTTGTGTTACTCTGGCAAGCTACATATATTTCCAAAACCTCAGTTTTCTCCTTCCATAAAATCAAGATGATAATTCCTGCATCACAGGGCCACCGAATACTATCACTACATAGCAATGATAGGCACTCTTAAATATTAGTTCCCACCTCTCCCCCCCCCCCCCCCGCCCCTAGGCACAGTGCACTTTAATGTCTTTTAAATCTAGACTTTACAGGGGCGCCTGGGTGGCGCAGTCGGTTAAGCGTCCGACTTCAGCCAGGTCACGATCTTGGTCCGGGAGTTCGAGCCCCGCGTCAGGCTCTGGGCTGATGGCTCAGAGCCTGGAGCCCGTTTCCGATTCTGTGTCTCCCTCTCTCTCTGCCCCTCCCCCGTTCGTGCTCTGTCTCTCTTTGTCCCAAAAATAAATAAACGTTAAAAAAAAAATTAAAAAAAAAAAAAAATCTAGACTTTACAGATCAAGAAATAAGAAACGGCTTCTTCTGGAGTTTGCTGATGCTGGGAAAAGTCCTAAACTTTTTCTTTCCATTTTCAGTTTCTTATTTAAACGCTTCTTACCTCTTCTTTCATAAATCTGTATCCTCAGTGGATTGTTTTCTTTGTTTCTCTAATCTTTCTTAAAGGTAAAGAGATCTAATATGTCAATAACAAATACCAATTTGAGACAAAGTCGTCAATATAGTCATCCTGTCACTAGCCCTGAGTTTTAAAGCTAAGTTTAAAATGTTAAAAATTTCCTACTGCATGAAAAACCAAGATGAAGTGTATGTCCTAAAAGCCATTGTCCATAAGTTCAAATGAAAACATCTCTGAACCAGACTGCTAGGACTAATAACGTATTTCAACACATTAGGATAAAATATGGGAGAGGTCGGCGATATCCTCCCACCTGTGCGGAAGGAAGCGGACTCACACACACTTAAATAAAACAGTGAGCGGCCTAATCTAGTGTCTTCTAAGGATGGCATTGCGTGTATTTTTTCTCCACCTCGTAACATTTGCAGTAGAGTTTGAGCCCAGCTAATCAATATCTTTAAAAAACTTGTTTAAGATAATACAGTCTGTTTTACTTGCTGGCCATTTAACGTACACATGTTTAAAACTAATGATTTTTTCCCCCATGGATTTCAGGTTTTACTAACCTATATTACAAACAATCAGAAAAAATCTGGTGCTACATTTTAAATCAATACTCATCATGACAGAGACTATGATATTGGGTAGCTGAACTTGTATCTTTTCGGCTGAAAATTCAAAGTGTATCTTATTTTTCTTCTCCTCTCAACAAAGTCGGGGGTGGGCTGAGGGGAAGAGTCAGGGTGAGGACACAGGAGAGAAGAAAATGAAACATGAATAAATCTTCAGGGTCAAAGCTTACCACGCGTGGCCCACATCTAAAGAAGGACCTGGACCAGACAAACCTATTCCATCCCACTCGGTGGACTGGTCTCCCTGACATGCCTCCGTCTTGCCCCCGACCGAAGCCACCAGCTTCACAGTGAAATGCAGAAAAGCTGCTAGAACCCGGTGGTCCAAGCTATCTCCTAGCCATCTGCTCACAAATTTCACTGAGTTTGTTTTTTTTTAATTCAGTGCCGTAGGAGGAAAACGGCATTCAGCAACACCAAAAGGAACACACACCAGTTTTTATCTGAAGAGGGCTGGCACCAGGTACCTCACTGCTGCTGCAGCTCATTCGCTCATTCCGAAGCAGGAGTGGTGACAGAGAAATGTGGAACTCTCACTGAAACAAGGGCTTCAAAAACTGATGCTGGCCTCTCGGTGTCTTGTTGTCGTTTGCCACTCAGAACATGTGCCTCTCAGTTCGGTCCCCACACCACTCGGCATTTCCTCACCCATTCTGTGATTCCCACTGGCGCCCCTCCTGAGCAACTGTATTAAGAGACTCGATCTAACTAACCATCGAGCGACAAAACAAAGCCAGATTCCCGTGCTGTGGCCCACGGCTTTATACACAATCTAAAACGGTAAGCCTCATTCACTGTGGAAATACACTGCTCAGACCCTAGGCTCCCTTCTCGCTCACGGAGACTACTTTCAGATGCTGTGTCCCACACACGCAGGTCTTTCTGCCTGCCTATTTCAGCTGAATACGCTCTTTGCAAAAAGTTCTCTTTGTCCCCTGCGTGTCACCGTTCCGGGAGGCCGCGAGCAGCGGGGCTCCCGAGATGGAGGCTCCGAGGCCTGGCACACACAAAGCATATCCCAGCTCTCGGTGGAGAAGCGGCAAGGGAGGCAACCTCAACCTCCTGCCCAGGCGTGACCCCCCCTGCTGCTGGGCGAGACACAGCCTCTCCACCACGGCCTGCGCAGCCCTGCACACTGCCGCAGCAGAGCCCAGGGTGGCCACGGCCCTCCTCCCTCATCCACCATGGCGCTAACTATGGCCACGAGTAGGCCGCCCGGGGCTCGGCTGATTCCATAAGCTAAAGGAAGACTTCGTCCAAATACCCAGCCAACAGAACACTTGACTAGAATTTGGAGGGCTCTAGGCTTTTTAAATTAACCCTAAACAGTGCTTTTTAATGGCGATATGCCCAGCGAATGGGCACTACAAAACTTCCCTGTCGTCTTCTTCACGCAGCATGTCCTGAGTATAATATTTCTTCTTGTGAAACATGGATTTTACACATTCCACACACATCTATGTGCAGCTACACTAATTTATAAAAGAAAGAAATCTCAAATAATCAAGTGGCTGTTAAATTAGGTAAGAAGGAAATTGGAAGGAGACCAACTAAAATTACACAGTGTAATTAAAAGGGTGTCCTCTCTAAATTTCTAATAAAATGCACTTGGTTGTTACCGTTTATGGCTGCGCACGATTTTTACGCCAGCATTCAATATCACACAAAGAAACAAAAACAATGAAAATTTACTATCAATAATTTCCATTCATTTCAGCAACAACCGAAATCTGTCATTACTAAAATTACCTATAAAACTAGTCATTAAAACTAACTGTCTGCCGTGCCAGCCCAGGCTGCCCTCCTCCCGTTTTCCTCGGGCTTGGCCTCCTTTGATCTTTCTCCCCTGGCTATTAACATTAGTGGCAGGAGTGGTAGACCCACGTCACAGTGAGAAAAATAATTCCTAAGCAGGAGATGGCTTACAACACAGCAAGCGTTCCAGATGCTGAGCCACGCAAAGCGGGGGGAGCAAAGTCACCCTAGAGCCCATCTGGGGCTCAGAGGCTGTACTACTGCGGAAGCTTCACCCCGCGTCCACCATCCTGCCAGTAGCATCAGGCAGAATGAACAGATCGTGGTTAGAATTAGTTCTCCCCAAATTTACCTGCTTCCCAAAGCCACAGTCCTCCAAATATATCCAGCCCTTCCGCCTTCCACCTTAGCACTCCAGCCACTGGGCCCCTGCCGGCCGACGATTAAAATAGGATGACTGAGCCGTGCCTCTTGAAAGGTCGCGATAACAAATCCAATTTACGATTCTCAAAGGGACAAAACCAAAAGGTGGAAGAGTCTGAATAAGTGAAAAACGGTATTATCATTTAATTTTATTCATCAACAAGATCACCTCCCATTTAAGAAGCTAGGCTAGATAGTAATGTTCAACAGAATGGGAAGGGGGAAAATTGCAGGGCAGGGGTGGGGGTGGGAGGGAATACCACCTGTCCTTCAAAGTATAACCCTGAGTTAAATTCCCTCCTATTATTTCCATCCTTAAAATAGTCAGATAGCAAGATGTTCAAAGAAACACAAAGCAGTATAGGAGAGCTGCCTTCTTTCAAAGGGCCAGGGCAGCGATTTGAAGAGTTATTCAGGTCACAGAGAAATTACACTTCTTTATGCATCTATAAAGAATTCAGAGTTTTCCATTTTTATTAGCATTATTACAATATTGAAGGTTTTCAGGCATATCATGAGAGGAGCATTTACAGAGAAATGCTGAGCAGACCAGCCTCACACAGCACCCGCCTCCCTTTATGAGGCTCCACAGCCTGGCAGACATTTTGAAGAGCCTAATAAACACATAGTACTTCAATCGCAAGATCTTGTTAATTTATATCTACACATAACACCAAACACTTTATGTGAAAAAGCAAATGAGTTATTTTTGTCAACTACTAAGACACACCACGATACTTGTCTTTGAGAACGCAGACAATTTGGGGCCACCCTACTTTTACAGAATTGTCATGCTATCATTGGATCGTCACAAAAAAATGTCTTTTTTAAATCCTTTCTTTCTTCAATATGGCTATTGAAAAACTAAAATTACCCTTTGATTCTTTTTCAATGCTTATGGTGTCCAAGTCCCATGTTTCTGATACAAATTCCATGAACACTGAAAATAAACTAACACAATTGTGTCACCAACTGCTCATTTTATCCACATCTCTCCTGCAGTCTCCCCGGCACTTTTTATGGGAGCCCTGATCCTTCTGTAGCGGCACTGAGACATAGGCACATATTCAAAGGTGAGAGACCAAAAAGGTCATACAGCAAGCAGAGACTATTCCAGCAACGCAGGTTTCGATCTTTGCTATTTCAGTGTTATTCCCGCTGAGCCTCGCGTGCCAAGAATACCGCTGGCGCTGTTCAGAGACACTCATGATGACTCAATGGAGAATCAGGAGACCTGGGCACTTAACTATGCGCCTATTCCCAATGATATTCTGTCTCAACTCATTTCCATCCTCATAGAAACATGAAAGTGGGGCAATGACAGATATGAAGCCCAGCATGAACTGCCTGGCAGAACTCTGCCTAGCAACACAGCTTTATCACTCCACCACACATACGAGGCCAGAGTCCACAGGCAGAAATAATGACATAAAAACCAAGCTGGAAATGCCATAGTTTAAGGAAGCGCTACAAAAATCGTATCACAAAAGAGAGCGTTTAAAATAGTTTTATATTCAATCAGTAGGTACAAATGAAACGTTAGTAGATATCTTAACCCACAATGAACCAAATGCTGTATTAGCATATGCTTTTTGGCTATGAAAAATCTTGCATTACCTACAAAAGCCTAAGTCTGTAAAAATTCCATGGAAGACAAAAAAGAACAATTTGCTCAAGCTTTGACTTAAAGTTTGGCCCTCTATGTAGGAAAAGAAGGTTGAAGTCACATCAATGATCATTGAAATTTTGTATGTAAATACGAGACGGTTTTCTTTATTCTATTTCCTTGACAGACACTAATGTCCAGAAGGTTATTTCTTTGGGGTTGGTTGGTTTGTTTGATTTAAGGATTCTAGGTACTAAGTGCAGATATGTGAATAGAACAGGTCACAGAGCATGAATTTACAATTTCTTTCTTTTCAAGGAGAATATGGGTTTGTGATGCTGTAGTCATCCCTCTCTCTCTCTCTCTCTCTCTCTCTCTCTCTTAAATGTTTATTTTATTTATTTTGAGAGAGAGCCAGCGAGCAGGGGAGGGGCAGAGAAAGTGGGAGAAAGAGAATCCCAAGCAGGCTCCCTCTGTCAGCACAGAGCCCAATGCGGGGCTCGAGCCCACAAACCCTGAGATGGTGACCCGAGCCAAAACCAAGGTCAGATGCTTAACCAACTGAGCCACCCAGGGGCCCCTTCACACTGACCTTTCCACTGGCTCCAAAGATAAATACTGGTGAACTAGCAAGCCAGGGCTGAGATAGGCATTTTTAGCCTTGGAAAGGAATTTAACTAGCTAGTCAAATGCAGCCTGAATCTGACCTGATTAGTAACAAAAAGCACTTTAGCAGCAACCAAGGACTACATTAACATGCAAGGTGTAGTGATTTCAAATCATTTTCTCTGCTAAATTTCATTTAAAGAAACTG
The DNA here is from genome assembly GCF_022837055.1 of Prionailurus viverrinus. Lineage (NCBI taxonomy): Eukaryota > Metazoa > Chordata > Mammalia > Carnivora > Felidae > Prionailurus > Prionailurus viverrinus. Next base: position 168,736,861 of record NC_062561.1, read on the forward strand.
AATGGCTAACTGCTTCTGTACCCAACTATGCAACAATTTTGACAACAGAGTAACATAACATTAACACAGGATAGGAGGTGGGGAGTTAGGGATGATTAATAGGTATCCTTCAAATACATCCACTTTTCTCAGGTTAACAAAGAATTTTCACATAAAATTTACATTTCTTTAATATCTTCATTCAGTAGGGAACTTCAAACTGTTTTTTGCTATGGTAGGTGTTAGATACTAGCACCTGCATGAAAATTATCTCAGACCAGAACTATTATTTCTCTTAATCATTTCTGGTGTTTCTTAGGAAGTTAAATTTTACTGGTAAATATGAAACTTGTTTAATTGTAACTTCCATGCCATGTATAATGAGTTATATTGTAATAGCTCAATGAAATTGTATGGAATCAGGAAAATACATGAATCATTGAAGAATGTCTAATAAGGCCATCTTAATAGACTCTGGTCTCTTACAACCAGGAAAACCTGTATGTTATCAGAACCTGCATTCATCAACAGCCCAAGCAAACAAAAAAGTTGGCCATGAAAGTGAAAATTCTCTTTTCAAAATAGACTTTGAAACATAAAACAAACAAACAAACAAACAAAAAACTTGGGGCACCTGGGTGGCTCAGTCGGTAAGCGTCCGACTTCAGCTCAGGTCATGATCTCATGGTTCGTGAGTTCGAGCCCCGCATCGGGCTATGTGCTGACAGCTCAGAGCCTGGAGCCTGCTTCGGATTCTGTGTCTCCGTCTCTCTCTGCTCCTCCCCCTCTTGGGCTATGTCTCTATCTCTCGAAAGTAAACATTAAAAAAAAAAAAAAAACTCATCCAAAATATTTACCTTGATTGGACCTGAAAGCCTACTTGGTAGCTGTTTGAGGCCCACACAGAATTAGTACTAAAGAGTTATCAAGGAGAGCATGCTCTTTGTTTAATCAGGATATAGATGCAAAGAGAATCACTGACTGCAATGCACAGTGAAGATCTGGAACAAAGCTGTGAGCAGCTCTCCAGCATAAAGGCCCTGGTTGTGATATTCCTGTCAGTCACTTTATTAATACAGGGGAAGCCTACTTAATGAACTGCTGAGAACGGAAGAGAGCCACTACGAGAATACATTTTCTGTTTATCAGACTGTAAAATCTGCAATAAGATCCCAGAATCCTCTTAGATGAATACAAGTTAAAGGAAATAACCTTCCAGGACATCCAAACTCAGTGGCAAAATAGGGGCAAAACAAATTGTGTCCAAATAAAATTTCAGAAAGACTTGCTGCTTTGGCAACAGCCACAAAAATTTGCTCCATCATCTACAAATCGTGATAAGGTGACACAAACAACGAAAGATAATTTCCTAAAAGACTTGAAACTCTGTAACTTTAACCATTTTCTTTTATGATAAGAGAAAAAAGAAAGAAAGATGAAGGTAAACCTTGGAAAAGCTGTGATTTTGTTCATTTTATTAACTGAGCAATATAAACTTGAATTATATCACTAAGTTTATTTGCTAGTTACTCATTTCTAAGTGTCTCATACTAATAAAAATAAAATCTCAAGTGTTTTATAAAAATAACGGGCCTGGAAAAATTGCTGAGGGTATTTTTTAATATCATGTAAGTTTCTTTTATTTTCATGCCTTTGGGGTTGAAGAAATGGCGTGCAAGTTATTAACTGTAATGTGGCCACTGTAATTACTACCACCAAATTAAAATAAACATAATCTTCAAGATGTTTCAAGTTTCCTAAAAAGGAAGAAAACTCTGAAAATCCATTATAAATTGGTGATTGGATGGCACAGCATGACCCTTGCTGTATGAACTTCTGTTCTCTCTCTATTTCTTCCTGACAGATCATGCCTCTACAGTGAAATAAATTAAAAACAATTTTCAACTGATTGATAGCTTTTTAAACACAGTGCACCCTGAATGAAATCATTTACATAAAGTATTTTCAAGAGTTACATTGCTAAGTTAAAAATCAAAGTAATGACCCCAATAAGAGATTCCTGAATCACTAAGCAATTTCAAATAAATGAAAAGAGAATGAAAGGCATTTTTCTCACTGGATGATAGAGTCCTGATTAAATCTTCTTCTGACACTAAAGGAGGCCTTGTAGTCCTAACAACTCTTCATTTCAACTAAGGTCATCATGAAAAGAGTGATTATCAAATAAAGCCAATCAGAAAAGACCTCAAAATTTTTCAGGACCTCCAATTCCTTAAGATTTCTAAGGCACCCTGACTGACAGTCTTGTAAAACATAAGGGTAATTAAACTGACATGAAAATCACTACCCTGCATAAATCCTAAAAGCAGTTTATCTAACCTTTTGATCCTTAGAGAACTCGTAGTCGTCCTCGCACCTGTTCCTACTCACCGTCCAATGACCTTCATAAAAAGATTAACACCCAACTATCACACCCTGTATAGTTTACACACATAATCCACATCCCCCACAGTATCATCGCTGCGCTAATTATGCAGATAATGCTTCTTGCTGGAACTGATTCACAGCAACTTCAATCTCCTCCCTCGGCACAAGATAGAACTGGATGGGTCTTCCAGACGGAAGCTTTGTGATGTTCAGATAAAATAAAAATTTTATTTTTAAACTATAAAATACTGAATACTTAACATATTAACGTGGGGTTGACACTGTTAACATTTCAAGAAGTTTCACAAAATCAGGCAGTGTTTAAAGAAGCTCACATTGTATAGAATTTATCCAATGTAAAATGTGCAATTATTTTTAAGTTGCTGCTGAAATATACTGATAAAAAAAAAAGCTAGTCATATGTGGAAACCCTTAACTTTCACTGGCTTTCTCCCAGGCAGAAAGATGTTCAGACCATTTATCATGTGTTCATTTATAATTCTGCCTTATTGTGAAGGCAACACACACACAATCTTTGAGTACCTGCAGCTGACTCTACATAAGGTCCTTTTCTCTAGTAAACATCAATGGTTATTTTAGCTTTCAGGAAAGCCACGCAGACACGGTCACATGAATTTCCTGTAAGATTCTTAATTGTGTAAACATTCTCTCTCAAAAATCCAGAAACCACTACTGAATATTTTGTGTGATATTAAAGCAAAAAAGGCACAAATCCCAGTAATATAACCAACAAATCTTATTAGGAAGTGATAACACTATGAACAGTATATTTAAATGTTCAAACCACTCCCTAACAACTTTGTTTTTAAGTGATACAGAAAAATAAAACCAAACCCTATGTGAAGGGACAGCTCAGCTTTTATTGCTGCTTTCTCTTTCTATGTGGGATTTTTACTTTATCTTGTTCTATTTTGAGTGAAAACAAATCATTTAGGAGCCGCAATATTTTAATGTTGAAAAATACCTATGTGAACCGCCAAGAGAAAATCGGGTATCTACTGGATTTTCATGCAAAAAAGCATTGAGACAAATAGCCAAGTCCTGCTTCTAAAAAATATTACCACTAACCTCTTTTTCTTCCTTTTTTTTTTTTTAATCCTGAAAATGACAAGGTAATCTGAAGTTTTAAGGGGCACCTGACTGGCTTGTCAGACTAACGTGGCATATTAACTACACTCATTGTGGCACCAGTGGAGCCTTAGTTTTTATCATTTTGATATCCCCTCCAGGGTTTCAATCTTCTCTCTTGGAGCTCAATCATGCTCTGTGATGCTCTATTCCTACATGAGGATGCAAGAGAACGTCTATTTAAAAATACATTCGGGGAGGGGGTGTCAGGCACTACTGATTGAGAAGGCATTCCATGATGATCCCTATTTTCAGTTAAAATGCGCACTTACGGTTTTGGATTTAACACCCCTGCCTTTGCAGTCAGACAGTCATTTAGCTGGAGTCAATCAAGCGTGTGATTAGAAATAATAACTCACAAGCAATGAATTCAAAAAGATTAGATCTTTGCCGAAATGCACAAGTACAGCATCCCATTATGCATCCTTTTCTCTCTGGTTTCTAGAGAGCAGACGGAAAAAAAAAATCAGCCCCCAAAATTGTCTTGCACTCTAAAAGCTGACTTCTCTTAAAATCTCACTAAAAACTCTCCTATCCCATGATCAGTAACCTCCGCCAGTTGGAGATATAATCAGTACAAGGGGGTGTCTCCTTCTATCTTTTCTCCTCTCTCCCCAATTATGCCACAGACTATGTTTTGCACTGAATGGGTCAGAAACTGGACACACCTTATCTTATTTACATAGAATAAGAAAGATAGAGCATGGTTAAAGCCCAAAGATGGTTAATATCTAAAACAAACAAACAAAGTCTTCAAATTATTTGCCACTTACATATCAAGTATTTTATTTAAGTACGGGGTTAGAAAAGTAATTAGAGAAAACTATGTTTGGATTTAATAAGCATTATATTGAAACCACTAAGTCAAGTTCAATCCAACTTTTCTAGATAGCATCTTTGATCAAAGGATTTAATTTCACTAAGGAAGTTTGGAGATTTAAAGTGAATTATAAGATTTCATATTATGTGGTGTTTTACCTTTAATCAGAGTGCATATAATTCATAGTCAACAGTGTTAATAATGGGTAGAATGATCCCAAAGGGAAAAAGATTGACAAAAACGATGAATATTTTGCCTTAGAATGTAATGTAGAGGGGATGGGTTGATTTGCCTTCCCAGCTATGCTTGGTTTAGGCTGATGTAACGCAGCATACACTGATGACACTAACATAATTCATACAAATGAGGATAGCAGAGAGCAGCCTGGGATTTGACAAATTTCTGCAGATAATTCCCAAGGCTGAATAAACCACATGTGGGTAACTGGGAGCTAATGCAGTGCAGGAGATATAGATGAATAAAGTCCACAAACACTCACTTAAAAAAATAAAAATAAGGAAGTAAAAAAGCTCCAAGCCTTATGTTTTTTTTTTTAAACAAGGAAGAAAGAAGAGTCACATTTCAGTTGCTAATAGAAAATACCTTGCCAATTAAGAAATATCTGAACAAAGGGGCGCCTGGGTGGCGCAGTCGGTTAAGCGTCCGATTTCAGCCAGGTCACGATCTCGCGGTCTGTGAGTTCGAGCCCCGCGTCGGGCTCTGGGCTGATGGCTCAGAGCCTGGAGCCTGTTTCCGATTCTGTGTCTCCCTCTCTCTCTGCCCCTCCCCCGTTCATGCTCTGTCTCTCTCTGTTCCAAAAATAAATAAACGTTGAAAAAAAAATTAAAAAAAAGAAATATCTGAACATGTTGATCAGTCGCACCAATAAAGGTTTCTTTACATAAAGAGCCACTATGTTCATTCCAACTTGTGGTTCTGGAAAATACCACTAGGAAAACTGTTAGGAGCCAATTCATTTTACTCAACAAACAAAACTTAAATTTAAAAAAATCCAAATATTAATTTGGATGAGTTTGGGTACTTTCGACTATATGTGAGAATAGCCAGACCTCACAATTTGATTCTCTTCTGGAAGCCAAATAAGGGATCAATTTCTACCCCTTTGCCTGATCTTAACATCCAGGGGCAGAAGGCACATCAGTGGTCTTGTGGAGGAAACTCTGATGCCTTATCAATGTAGTTTTTGTTTGAGTTTATTTATTTATTTTGAGAGAGAGAGAGAGAGCATGCGCGGGCGGACACGTACGCGCACGCAAGTGGGGGAGGGGCAGAAAAAGAAGGGGGGAGAGAGAGAATCCCAAACAGGTTCCGCACTGTCAGTGCAGAGGCAGATGTGGCACTCAAACACAAACTGTGAGATTGAGCTGAAATCAAGAGTCAGACGCTTAACAGACTGAGCCTCCAGGCGCCCCTAAATGTACTTTTATGGAAAGATCACCAAGAGCCAAATCTAAAGGGTTTTGCACACTGCATCTCTCCACCTTTAACACATGGAAAACTAACCCTGACTCAGCTGATACTACTACTGCCTGTCCTACTGTACCATTATATTTCAACCCATAAGAAAGTGACCATCTCTCCCTCCTTCTCTCCATCCTTCCCTCCCTCTTTCTCTTTCTTTCTTACACATACACCACACACACACACACACACACACACACACACACACAGAGAAAATGGCTGTGGAGCAGGGTTCCTTATTCCTTCAAACGTCAAGGTTAAGGTTCCATTTAAGAAACATTTGTTCGCCACCAACCAGATACCGGTCGCTGCACCAGAAACTGGGAGAAATGCTAAAATCAATAAAATAGGTTTTCTGCTCTAGGGAAGTTTACCTCCTAATCAGAGAAGCAGTTCGAGAGTCACCTCCAGCACCACCCCGTGCTCACAACTTGCCCAGCTATGATCGGCAGCTTCAGATCTTACTATGACAAGAGGCAAAGAAAGTAAAATAGAAAGAAAAAAAAAAACACCTCCCAATGAAGACAAGGTTGTCTCAAAGAGTTTGCATTTGTTCATAAATAAAGAAGAAGAATTGAAAACCACTACCAAAATTAGTACCATTCTTCCTTTCTGCCGTCTCCAGTAGGACTATGAGATGCATAACGCAGGGTGAGCACCCAAATGCTCGGCTGGGGTTCAGTGAAATTCAAAAAGAAGTGAAAACAAAATGCAGTTTAATTTTCTGCCATACAGAAAAACATCCATGTAAAATAGGTGAACATGTTAAATATTTATATTAAAAATCAGGCATTTCAAGAAGAAAAAAGATATATATAAATCTCCCCCAGCACACTACCTACAATCCTTCCTTCACTCATTAAACAGATTTGCTGAGTTCCTACTACGTGCCAAGCCCACCCTAGGTACATCTTTGTGTGTGTATCTTTGTGTGTGTGATACATACGCAATCCAAAGATTTCATATTTAATCCTGTCAGAAAATTGTCTGTCTCTTAAACAAGTAAAACCACAGAAGGAACACTTGAAGCTTTCAGTGCTAATTCGAATAAAATCTTGATGTATTTCAGTTACTTCATATTGGTAAGAAAATGTGTGAGCAGGAAATTCATTTTAAACAAAATTCATTATATGAACTGGTGACATTCTCATGCACTGGTTTTTTTGCCTCCATTTCCAAACACTAATTGACAGCACTTGAACACGGTGATTCAGCTTCCGCGTGTCATATGATTCCCGGGGACTGTAGCTATATTCCTCAGGCCAGTAGACTGACAAATCAAAAGATAAGAAGTACCTCTCAGCTTGAATCAACTGAAATGTGTCAGAAAATACATTTGGCATAATCTTCAGAAATGTCAGGTTTGGCGATGACAGGATAGGCACAGTTTTCCTGACAGTTTTAGCACACCAAAGTTTTAGAGTCCAAGTTAGAACGAGGAGGGGAAAAACACTTTTGTCTGCTATTTTGGAGAAAACTACTACACGCAACAAGAGGAAATGTATGACATGCCACTTGAGTCTCTGACAAGAATGTTATAAAATGCCTGACTATCTAATTAATGAAACATATAACCTGGAAAACGTCCACTAAGATTAAAAGGATTAAGGTATCTTTTAGTATGTCTGCTTATGAAAATCACACGACTTCCTCTTCAAGACGTGCCCAGCTTCATTTCTCTTCATATTCCCACTGTGCCTTGCACCAGTTCAGTATTTTTATAAATGTGTGTCGAATGAGTGAATGAACCAACAGCATCGAGCGAAAATGTTAAGAAACCCAAGACTGAGCAGAATACATTCCACGATATGCCTCTACTGGACCCTGCACTCCATCTTGCCTTGCCATGCCTATGCCTTGGCAAATAAGAATAAATGCAAAAAAGCAAATTAACACACAAGCAGGTGAATTCTAATATACATCAGGCTCCTTTATGATTTCTACATGAGCTGGACTTTCCTGTGTCTGTTATCACCACCACCATCCCCCCTAGATGCACACTTATACGATCATATTCTGCAAACTGTGGATAAAAAAAGAAACAACTTAATCAGTTGTACAAAAGGCACTACACAGAGCCAAGACTCACGTTTCTACCTCTGGCTACAAAACTCTGACTCCTCCAATTTCCCATTTGTAAATAGATCTCCAAAAGAAATCAGCCTGAGGGCACTGAATGGCTGTAGATCTCTGTAGGAGCACTGTAGTCTGACAATTGCAAACCCCAATGAGCAGCTCATACAGGAGATGCAGAGTGCCTCATTCAGACATATCCCTTCCACGTAATCTAACAACTCCAGCGCTGTCAACCTGCATCTGATTTTCATTTATAAATGAAGTTGCACCAATCTGCAACAATAAAGAACAGTGGCAAAATCTCTAACACGTGGCATCTCTCCATTTTCTTAAAAACAAAAAAGATCCCCATTTGGGCAACTCCTAATTGTGCTGGCCACGTTTCATTTACTTTCACACCAATGCAACGACAATCTGTCAATATTGGTACTGTAAATTACCAAATACTCTAAAAGTACTTATTTTAAATGGATCATACAACTACATATTTATGAGTGTTATACACTGAAAAGGAAAAATTATTTCTAATGCCTAAGTCTATACATACTGTCTCCCAAATGAAAGAGGTGCCAAGTCAGTTAAAAGATATACTTAAAAAATACATTTTTCTGACTTAATATGTGTTCTGTATTTTCAGCATGGCTTCACAATCTTTTTCCTTTTCAAAGGAGCAAAGTCAAATGTATTTTTCACTATATTGGGCAAATGTAACATACTGTTACATAATACATCCCTGCAAAAGCCTCTTATTCCACTATATTCCAAGAGTTAGCTCTTTCAGGATATATAATCTTCAGTAAGCATTTATTGAGCATGAACTATGTGCCCATTACCATGCTTGATTAAGGAAACAGAGTGGGGAAAAACAGACAAAGAAAGTCCCTACTATTAACTTACAGGCAAAAGAGAGAGAGAGAGAAACTAAAATGATTAGTACAATAATAGTTTTGTCTATAAAATTTTAGGTGCATGGAAGCAGGAATGACTACTACTATGGCCTGGAGACGTGAAGAATGAACATGAATAACATGGAGAAGAGGGGTAAGAACATTCCAGATTTGGATCACCATGTTTGAAAGGAGGTGAGAAAGTATGAAACTTTAAGAGAAAGGAAAGTAATGTGGAATGTCTAGAAAATAGTGGGAAAGCAATGGTAACATTAATATGAGAAGATGGGGCTAGAAGGTAAAGAGTCATCCTACAGGAAATGCGGAACAGTCAAAGGTTTCTAAGCAAAAGAAAGATGTGATCCCCCATGTTCACCACAGCATTATTTACAGTAGCCAAGACAGGGAAACAACCTAAGTGTCCACTGATGGATGAATGGATAAAGAAAATAAATACCATATGATCTCACTTACATGTGGCATTAAAAAAAAAAAAGCTCATCAATAATTGGCAGTTGCCAGAGGCAGGGTTTGGGTTGGGCAAAAGGGGTGAAGGGGATCAAAAGGTACACTCTTCCAGTAATACGATAAGCAAGTCCTGGGAATGTCCATGTGCAGTGTGCAGACTACAGTTAATGATACTGTAGTGTGTACCTGAAAGTTGCTAAGAGAGCAGATCTTAAGAGTTGTTATCATAAGAAAACAATTTTGTAACAATCTATGGTGATGATGTTAACCAGACTTACTGTGGTGATCATTTTGCAATATATACAAATATTAAATCATTATGTTTTACACCTGAAACTAATGTAATACTAAATGTCAATTTTACCCCAATTAAAAACACACATGCACACACATAACAACAACAAAAAGGGAAAGAAAGATGTGATCAGATTCGTGTTCTCAAAAAATAACCAGACAAGTTAGCCAGACAGGCTGGCAAAAGAAAACTTTAGCAGAAAAATCTAGCAGAAAATGGATTGGGGGGCAAGAAGTAAAGACAAAAGGACATTAAGAATCCACCACAAGCAAGGTTCCATGGTTCGGAAATAAGGTTCTGTGCTCCCAAGCTTCTGCTTCCATCCCTTGAATCACTGACAAGGGTTCTTGTCCCAGGAAGCAGGACTGGCCTACTCTCTACCTAGGGGAGGTCACTCATCACACTAGGGATGAGTGCCTAATTCAAGGTAAAAAGAAACACTAGTGCCCAAACTTATTACTTTCGTCTTCTCAACCAAAAGAACCCAACTAAAACAATGTGGCCTGGCTCAGGTCAAGTTTTTAAATTAACAAAATTAAAAAACTGATTATGTGTAGAAAGCCAAGGAACACCAAGGTTTTTAGAGAATGTGTTTTGGAACTGGAAAGACTGAATATATCTGCTTGGCTGCACACCTGCATGACCCTGAGGGAGTTACTTCCCAATCTGTTTTCTTATCTGTCAAACAGGAATAATACCTAATGCATTGGTTGGTAATGAGGGTTAAATGAGAATTGCTAAAAACACTATAACTATCATCATCATTAAAATGGGGATAAGAAAGAGGAAAGAGGGATGCCTGGGTGGCTCAGTCGGTTAAGTGTCTGACTTAAGCTCAGGTCATGATTTCACAGTTTGTGGGTTTGAGTCCTGCATCGGGCTTTATGCTGACAGCTAAGAGCCTGGATCCTGCTTCAGATTCTGTGTCTCCTCCTCTCTCTGCCCCTCCCATGCTTGTGCTCTGTCTCTCTCCGTCTCTCAATAATAAATAAACATTAAAAAAAAAAAAGAAGAAGAAAAAGAGAAGAGGATGTCACACGTACCATTTTGGTAGATCTGAGTTGATCTTAATATAAAAGAAAAAGCAAGTTAATATGAGTTTGGTTTTAGATGAGCTGTTTTTAGAGTGAAGAGAGTCTGGTATTGGAGACAGACGCGCACAGGTTATTGGAGATAAGAACCTCCTCCTGTACATGACTTTCCCTTGATTTGATATTGTTTCCAGAACTTCTACTGAATCCCTGTATTGCCCCATTTTTATCTAAATGCATGGCTGCCTGAAAACAAACAAAACCCTTCATGTTATAGGCTGGGCCCTCCTTGCAGATAAATGATTAAGTAATGGCCAATGTGACACAGCAGATGTGGGAGGATATGCTCCTCTTCATTCCTTTTTCTATCCTGGAGCCCAGAAGTTGAATCTGATGACTAGAGCATTACGGCCATTGTGAATCATACTGACTACAACTTACCTAATACCTCCATTAAGCTACTGTGGTAGGCAAATCATTTCATATTCATTCTCTAATTCAGTCTCTATATCTCTATAACAACACTCAATATTATCATTTGATTTTTACTTCTTGGAAAATGAAGGTGTATTGAGTTTGGGTAATTGATTTCAGAGTCCCACAGGTTAGTAATCAAGTCAGAATTGACTCAATCAAGGCAGTTCTAACCACTGCACAGTCCTGCTAGCATCCAAGCCCAGAACTTTCTAAATCCAAGGTATTCCTCCTAACCACCACATAGTAGTGCTTCTCCAGATGTGTTTTACTCACTTTCATTTCATCTAGGGGGTGCCAGTGAAAGTGCTAATGAGCAGTGAGGTGATGGGAGAGGGAGAAGGAAGAAAAGAAGGAGGACACTGGTAAAGTTTAAGGTCAATCTCCTCTGAATAATGTAGTTAACCTTACTACTTGGGTCCTATGATTTGCTCAACACTGAACCTAACTGAAAATCACTTTCCTTTAACCATCATGTAAAGCTACTTAGTAAAGGTTTACATTTGCTTTCATGTCAAGTTCTCTCTTATCTAAATCCAGAACTGTACCAAGTTCAGATTAAATTCCAAAATGTGAACAGAAGCACCAAATCCTCACCTATTTTCAGCTTCCTGGTTTAGATGTATAAATAAATCATGTGAAATGCATAGAAAAACTCGTCTCTTTCTCTCCTAACATTTAATGATAATTTATAGCCCTAGAACATTTGTAAATTTAACAGCCCATCAAAGTGTCTGAGAGCACACCAGTTCTAAAGACTCATTAAGTGACATTAAACATAACTTTCCATGAAGTACTGTACCGCACGAATGGGTGGGCAGGCTGGTGAACAGCCACCACTACAATAATTTATCGTTTGTAATTTTGCCTTATTACTTGCAAAAACATTTTGCTAAAGGGAAGGCAGTCACTTACTTCACTATTTTGTCAATGCTATAAATTACAAAAGCAGAGAAATCCTTTATGATCATAAGAATGTGCTAATTCTTTCTCCAGTCACCCACAAATGACAAGGAAGAAGTTTTTGGTAAAATCTTGTAGGATTTTAAAAATTCGTTTCTTTGAATAGGGTTGTCATGTTCCCAATGCACCTCCCCCCATTCAAAGAACACCAGCAAAATGAAACCAAAAAGTGTAGAATTTTTTCCCAGTACACAAGTGGGAGACTCTCCTAACTTTATCCAACTTTCCATAAAATGGAATTTCTTTTGCTCCACAAATAACTAAAGAGATAAGGCCTGTGTATCCAGTGTAACTGGATTTTACAATACCACAAATAGCTACCTCAATTTTGTCAAGCCACTCATCCTACCTTTAATAAAACTGGAACAATAACCAATGTTATAAAAGGGAATATTAACTTGAGGCTGACAGTGACCACAGACTAAGTTGTAATGACAAAAGTCGGGTGAAAGTTTAGCATTCCCACTTGTGTAAGAAACACCCTTCCCATGTTTTCCTTAAAACAATCCAAGCAGATAACCAACAACATTATACAACCGTCACAGTTTTCATTTTTTCACTAAACACTATATGATTGCATATTTAACAAAATTCAAAAGTTTTAATGACCAGTGCATTAAGCAAAATATAATAATTGAGCTGATAACATAATTTTTACCAATATAATGTAGATCACTTATTTGGTTTAAGCTTCGCTTAAAAGTCAAGGTATTTTTTTTTCCCCTCGCCTTCTAGACATGTGGTCCCCAAGTCCCAGCACAACTGTCTGCATTTCTTTGCCAAATCCTGCACATCATTTTTACTAACTTTGTTGACTAAAAATATTCTCTCCACAAATTTCAACAACTTCGTGGTGAATTTCTGAGGCAGAAATAGTTTTCCTATATGAAAGTTAAGTCATGGAATTAATTTCACCTCAAAAGAGTAGTCATTTTGAAAATGACCCCACCAAAGTCACAAATAATCTTACCTAATTCACTTTATAGGATTCCTATATATATGTGACGTCTGTGATACTCCCAGAGAAACTGGTGGCTGCTATATGTAACGTGTTGGTTGTTTACCTTTTAAACTTCCTTTCTGAATAACACTATTTAAAGGGAAAAAATACAGCTTTCACAAAGATTGTATTTTACCCATAAAGGTTCACTTGCCAACTACTGAATATAGTCCCAGACAAACAGTTCAAAAGCAATTTCAGTGATTTTTATCGGGCTCATTGTAATGTTTCCATAAACTTTCCGTGCTCAGATATAGCATGCACGAGGCCGACCCATCTAAATATGGCTGACAGATTTGTCAATTGAGAGAAGAAACAATGTCACCAAAACAACTTCCAAACTTACGCTGCAGTAATGAATTTTAAAAATTCTATTCAGGGTTGGGGCACCTGAGTGGCTCAGTCGGTTAAGCGTCCGACTCTTGATTTTGGCTCAGGTTGTAATCTCATGCACAGTCCATGAGATCAAGCCCTGCATGGGGCTCTGAAGTGACAGTGTGGATCCTGCTTGGGATTCTCTCTCTTCCTCTCTCTCTCTCTCTATCCCTCCATCTTCCCCGTATGCATGCTCTCTCTCTCTCTTAATACATAAATAAACATTTTTTTTTTTAATTCTACTCAGAGCTTGTAACAAGGGAGCTCTTTTTTTTTCTTTGCCTGAATATACCCAGTTGTTTGACTCAGTCGTGAATTTAGTTGGTCGTTCTGACTTTAAGTAGCTTGGCTGAATATGCTCCAATTTGACAGGTGAGGTGTTTTGATACTGTCTCACGTGCATTTCCATATCTAGCAACCATCAGTAAGTTAGCATGATCGTTAAGTCCACAATTAGCCAATTTCTTCCAATATGTATGTACAAAGCAGAACCAAGACAAGTGAAAAAAATCTTCAGGCAGCATGCTTCTTCTTTCCTGTCACTAATACCAATTTATATAAACTACGTAATATGATAATTTGAAACACTTTGTTCACATCTAAAATTATAATTTTAATTCCTTATTAATTGGTGTTAAGTAAGAATTACCAGATTATTCCAAAGCTAATATCCCATAATAGCAAGCAGACACAGGTTGAGCAGTCATCTAAAATTAGCTTATTCACTGTAAAATAAAGATTGAACGTTAAGGTATAAAATTATTCTAAATCCCCAAACACACCAGAACCAATTGTGAAATTAAATGTGACACTTTCCATAATTCAAACTACAGTACTTGATTTTCGTCTTTCTCCTCAGCTACCTCTAAATTAAATTAGTCTTATTGATTATAACTCAGAAATCCCTGTCTTGTTACCATGATTTTCAAATTTTAATAAAATGTACAATTCAGCTGTACATCGTTAAGTTGGGTTTCTTAAATTACAATATATAGGAGATCAAATATAACCTCTATGAGTATCTCAATACTACAGTTTACAAACACAGTGAAAGGCAATTTCTTTGCCAGCTTAAAACAATTGATAAATTCATGCATCACAAGCCTGTTTTCGGTCTTCCGTGACAGATGATCACTCATTATTGAAGTAAGATCTTATGAATTGATTAGCAGTGTTATGCAACTAAGCGCTGGCTGTACAGAGGTCCTGGAATGAAACAGAAGCCCTAGTCCAATTAATATGTGTTACTATATACAAATGATTGTTAATAACGTTAGTAAAAGCAGAACCACCCAATTAAAATGCACAAGTTGTTATGCTAAGAAACAGAAGAGTACACTGTACATTTTCCATAAATTTGCTAATGAGATACGTATACCATGGATAGCAGCTTTGTTGGTGCAAAAGCCCATACTGGGTACTTGGTTCTGATCAAACATCTCTCTGGTGTTTACATACATAGTAATAACAGCCTCAAAGAACACATGTATTCAACTCAGGCAGTTTCGGCATGACTTTCGACATATGGGGATTTGGATTTGGTTTTGATTTTTTTACTTCAGAGAAAATATTTCTTAACAGCATTTCCTTGACCATCATAGTTGATGGAGCCTTGAATCCTGGTCCTTACTAAGAACAGAGAGGATAAGTTAACCCTCTGCCTCACATCCAGACCATTCCTCCTGCCTCCTGAGTCCAAAGCTGTGAACCCAATTCACAAGCCGTCCTTATTTGTAAACGGTCCTGAGATGACTCTCATCATGGCTAATATTGGATATTATACAGCATCATCAAATATGCTGTAATGATTCCTGTTATTTCATTAACTGTTGCTTTTTTCTATTAAAGAATAGATGTGTACCCCCTTTTCAGTCTTTTTGTTATAGTAATATTTAGGTGATTTATTTCTAGCTTTCATTTTTTCTGTTTAACTTTGGTGAAGTTAATATAAAAATAGCACTAAAGAGAGATATTAGAGGACCTGGAGGAACTGATTTGAGCTCTCATCTCTCTTCTTCCAACAAATGGGGATGAAACATTCATTTTCCCCACACAGATATAATAATAAATGTTATTAGCCCCTTTATCACCTGAGGAATTGTCACCGAGGGAACGTTTTGCATGCAAATGCCTGTATCAGAGTTACCTTCTGCCTCAACTGAATGCAAGCCAAGGTTTCATTAAATAGTGCCTGGTCATTTACAACACACAGCAAAAATAACTGAGGATGTTACGTAAGATGAGAACACATTAGCAGTTAAAGAGCATTAAGCTATTGTTTCTGTGTCATAAGTCACCAATTCTCAGCTGTAAATACACTTATACATTTAATTGTAGTGTTTCATTTATCGAATCATGTATTTTATATTATGATGAATTTCAACTTCCATTACCACAATGATGTTTACACAAGCTGCAAACATTTGTTTTTACTAGAGGAAAATTTAAGTCCTATTCATTAGTACTGCTCACTGTCAATTTATGAAATACATTTATTTTCACCATCAGAGCTATACCATACTTAATTTCAAAATATATGTCATTGCTCAATGAGAACACATTACAATGAAGCATCAAGATTAACTAGGCTAAATCTACAGTAATCCACCAGTCAAAAAATAAAAATGAGTACTTATTAATTTCTTACGATGTGCCATGCACGAAACTAAGCACTTCACATACATTAACTGAATGTCATCTGTAAGATAACACTGTGAGGTAAGCACTGTTATCATTCCTATTTTACAGATAGGAAAAAATGATGCACCAAAAAGTTAAAGAACTTGCCTAAGACTGCACTGTCAGTAAGTGGCAGGTAATTAGTTCTAGAGCTTACACTCTAAATTCTAAATAAGCCAGCATGTCATGATGACTCTTAAAAAGTCTTACATGAATCAAATGCTGTGTATTACCAGATCCAGGAAAACTTTGATTTTAAAAACAAAGTAATAGGCTTATGAAGTTATGCATATTGTATAGTATTTTAGAAAGTTCACATTAGGTATAGTCTCAAAAACGTATTCACATATAAAATGAAACTCAAAACGCAAAGCAACTCAAAGAAATACTTTGTATAAATTCAGTACCTCTTGCTCTACTTTCCCAAATCTACTCATTATGAAAATTTGTCAGTAGGCATATATAATACTGAAAGTATTTCTTTTTGTTTGCTATTTAGACTACAAGCTATTCATGGTCTGGAAAAGCAGCTAATCTATACATTATTGAAAATGTCACACCATATTGTACCCAGAGAACCTTTGATAAATACTAAATATTACATTGACAATGAGTAATGGCAACTGAAAACAAAATTACAATGTAACTCAAAGATGAAATATGATGCTGAAATAAAATGGATGTGAGTCCCATTTAAGCTGTCCCTTAGTCTTTTGAGGTCTGTGAAAAGAGTAGTCCTTATTTAGGACAAAGGGAGGTCATATTTTTGAGGTCTGGAAAAGATAATGACAACACTCCCTGATTAATTACACAATACTAAAAAATGAATCATGTTTTAGAAATAAGGATGGACAAGCCATCTTATATAGTTATTTTATTTTCTGCATACAGAGAAGAAAATGCAGAAGGACTAGCATATTATCTGAAAGTGTGGGTTTTAGGTATCCTCAATGATTTTCTTAAAGTCTCACTTATTTGCCTCTGGTGAAAGGAACAGGGGTAGAAAGAAAGAAGACATTTTCATTTCATAACTTTGAACTGCTTCTGTACTGTTTGAAAATTACTATGTGCATGTTATTACCTACTACTTTAATATAAATAAAACTTTGTGAGTCTATAGTCAATCAAAAATTGTGATACTTAAGCAAATTCTACTTATAGTTGTTTTAAATAAAGTCAACAATTCTAAATATTCTGCATCTAAAACAATAGGCCAGAGAAAAAAGTACAAAACTGTATGTAAAAACATATATAAACTTTATACTTTCCAAATGGAAATATGGAATATATATAGGCATATATGTGAATTCATATACATATTTATACTTCTATATGTGTACTTCTATATATACTTATACAATATATAATACATAGAACATAATACATGTGTAAATATGTAAATATACATATGTATAAAGTGTACACATATATGTACATAGTACAGACATATATATAACTTTTGCCTATAGTAAAATTAAAAGAGTGTAATTGTATACATGCACCTTGCAAATATAGTTTTCTTGGACACCAAAAAACTACTATTTTACATGAAAACAATTCTTCCTATAGAACACTGATGGATATGAAATAAGTAATTCCTACCAAATGTTTATTTTATACCTACTTTTTTATAGAAGTGAAGTATAATTTGGTGATGCAGAGATGTATATTTTCTAACAAAAACTAAAGACAAATAGTTATTTACAACCTCTTATATTATCTCTATACCACAAAATATTTTAACCATCTTCAAATGAAAAAAGAACTGACTCCCTTAAAGAAAAAAAGAAGAGGAAAAATAAAGTTATCAGAAGGGCTTTTCAAACCTTTAGTCAGGATCAGATTTCACAAAGCAATACATGCATCTGGATGTTTTGCATTTATTTGAAATTTCTTAGGTATCACTCTGATTTTCTTCCTACATTATAATGGGCTGGAGGCCAGTTCCTAAAGGAAAAAGGAACAAGCCTCTTGAAAGGGAGCCCTGCACCAGCTCCCAGAAGGCCTTGGAGAGGCACTGGCCCCAATACCTAAGTCTCCCAGCCACCAGTGCCCAGCACAAGGCTGAGAGAAGGAAGAACAGATAGGGTGACGTGAGCGGTAACACGGTACAAACAACTGCCTGTTTCATTCACTCTTGTCTTTCTCCTTTCTCTCCTCTTTGCTTTCTCTTCTCTCAAGGACCCTGTCTTTTTTCCCCATCTCCCTTAGCTCTTCTTGTTTTATTCCAGTCTTCCCTTCTCCTCTTGGTCTCACTCACTCTCCACTACTTCCTTCTCCAGTGTATTTTTTCTCTCCTCTGACATATTTCACTTGTAAACGATGCCCATCCAAAAAACCTTGGCATGCTTGCAAAAATACACAAAATTCTAATACTTTGGGGAAAATACAGACACAGTACATGAGTAAGACTAGCAAATATTGGATCTTTCCTCTCTCTCTTCATTACACCTGCAAGCCCCAACTTGTGGACTATCTACTTTTCCCCTCATTTTAAGCACACTATTCTCTACCTTCTTGTTTAGCCTTCCCTCCAGTGTCCTTTCCCCCTCTTCTTTGTTGTTCTCTGCATCCTTATTACCCTCATTGAAGAACATTCTTTCATAATTAACTGAGTGCTCCATGTCCTTCCACCTCCAGTACACGCAAGAGCCCACCAAATTTTATCCAGGAAACACTTCCTTCACCCATCTTTTCCCCTCTCCTTAATAAGCCTACAGCAGAAAATCTGGAGGGTGTCTCAAACGAACATTCTCCTGGGATAGAAATAACACTATGCGTAGCACACTTTTTAACCCACCATAGGGAATCTCCAATATGGTTGTTGAAGACATCCTTTGAAAATATCTTCTTAATCTATTCATAGACCCAAAAAATATTTTATTTAAATTAAGTTAAAAAATACCAAATTAATTGGGCCAAGATTACATTTTAGAATTCACCTCAAAGTTCAGTATTTCATGTCTCTTTATTTGCATTGAAACCTGCACTAAATTCATTCTCGTTACAAGTGCACTTTTAGAGTATTTTCCATTCCTTGCTTTCCAATAAATGTACACTGAGGTATAACCAGAAAGAAAGGTCCTTTAATAGTCTAAATTGAGTTCATTTTTTTACGTGCACTCTGCTTTTGAAAAATCTCTTCCTGCTTTCATTATTTGTAAGCCGTTTGTTAATCTCAATACCAATCAGGCCAAGATTCAGGGTCCTTTTCTGAAGTGAACTCCTCCTCCAAAAACATAATAAATGTGTTTTTCATGAGGAATTACATGTAAACCAGCCAGCTCTACTCAAGAGCCAGGACCAACATGCAATTAGCCTGCAGAAATCTGATGTTCTGACTCTTTCCCCCTTTCCTGTTCCTCTCTGCATGGAAAAAGCAAAAAAGGAAAAATTTCCTGACCAGACGCCAAGTAAGCCCCAAACTTGAGAGGCGTCCTCGGTGATGGGCAGTGGCCCCGCTCCCACTCAGCCCAGCCGGTGGAGTCCCCACCGCCTCCCTGCGCTGCTGTGGCATATTACTTCCGCTTTTCTAACTTTTCCACTTCCGAGCACCATCAATTATGCACTAGAATAACAGAGGCCTGGCAAGGCAGTGTAACATAAAGGCCGATTATGACGATAAATAATTTAAACACCTGCGTGCCATGTTCCTTTTACCACTGATAGGAGGCCCGGGGCATGTGACTCGCACTGAAGATTCAAATGCACACAATGACCAGTGTGGAGAGAGCAGACAATACACTCACCAGTGAACCTTCCTGTTCACTGTCCACTGGGAGGAAAGGGACAAAACCAATGCCCTGCTCACAAAGGTAATCACTTGCTAAAAGTGATTAAGAATTGTAAAAGACACAGATCCTAATAAATGACGTGGATTGTTAGCACCAGACGCAGCCCAGGAAGTGCAGGGAACAATAGTGTAGATGTCTTTGGCATCTTTTACCTTCCAGAAAAAGGTAAACAATTGCAAACACAATGATTTTAAGAAAAAAGCCACACTGTTTTCATGCAAAGTTACTCAAACCTGACTAAAATCCAGACCTGGAGTGCTCTTTACTACAGAGTTCTATACGTCTGGTGGTAAAGTATAATTGGGGGCTGGCTGGAGATTAACAGATGTAGGGATTCGTGGTCTAACATTTTTTTTTTAAATGACCCTCCCCACCTCTCAACTGTGATTCAGAAACACCCCAAGTATCTCTATTAGTATGCTACTTTTTAAATTGTAATTTGAAAATTCACGGCTGAGAAGAATCTTTTATATGTTCAAAGAGTGCAAAGAAAACAAGTATTCTCCCCACAATGCTCTGGAAAGCTCAAAACTCAGTAACACGGACTGTGTCCGAGTGCCAGGAAGATATTATTCCTCATCCACCATAGGCCAGCTAAATTGTAAACTGGGTCTCTAATGGTGTACACCTAAACAAAAACAATTTCAATCTGAAAAAAACAAAAATCAGGTAACTACCAAAGCATAATGCGACATTTCAATGCTTGAAAAGGGTAGAATAATCACAGTAGTCTATGAAAGAGTACAGGGGAAGGAACAAAACTAGGTTCCAGTAAGGACGTTGATAAATCAAAAGCCAACCTTAAAATACATGAAATTCAGGAGAACAGCACTTAATTCATGTCAAATGATACTCAACTTCAGTTTTGGAATGAGGCTCCCATTATCTAGAAATATTCCAAAATTAATCCTTAGTCTACATGAGAGCTAATATTACATTTCTAAATGCAAATTGATGAAAACTCTAGGGGGAAAAACCATTTTGAACTGTGGTTTCCAGAAGGCTTCAGGTTTAGTCATGTCAAATTAAAGGGGAGCAAAACTTCTTAAAATAACATTCTTCTCAAATCGCATCCATATGATTTAGCAAATTGATATGGCCAAAGTCAATAAATCATGATGCAGAGTTTTTATTTTAATGTACGAATGCTTTTATTTTATTTTCTGGTTTGAGCCAACTCCTTATAATTTGTAGCCCAAAGTTGGATATATATTCTTGTCTAGGCAAAACAAGATATTTCTCACGTAATGGGTTCCTGCTTTTCAATGTCAACCCGCCACCAATGAAAGAAATCATCCCCAACAGTTCAGCAGGGCACAGAGCTAGCTGCCTCTGTGGTTGTACCAACATGCAACCCATTAACTGCCTTTCACTCGGCAGCATTTGAATTTGTAGATTTTCACCACTTTTCATTGTGTAAGGCTTCTTTTTTCTTAACCCCAGGGATTTCATTTGTGCTGACACATACCCAAGAAGCAATCTCCATGAAAGTATCCTTTTAAGGCAAGCGTTTTGTGCACTCCTTAATGATGGGTGTTTAAGAGAAATGGTAATTATGATAGATTTTGAGCCTTAGGTAACAGACAGCCTCACAGTGAGAGGGTTCACTACATTTAAGACCAAACTCCTCATTAAGAAATGGAGATGTATCAATTCAGTTCTGCGCAGACACATTGGCTAGTGAGGTCCAGGTTAGTAACCGCATCCATCGTAGGATGGACAGTCTCATGAGTGAGCCGACACGCCACAAGGTCATGCTAGTTTGCCTAGACTGTGAGCAAACGAAACTTCTCAGGGACAATTAAATGTAGGAGACATTGCTGTAAATATTAAAAACATCAATGCTTTAAATATCATCCCCCTTTTCTTCTGTTTTCTTCCTATGACTTTAAAACTCTTTTGGCTTAAATGTGTTGTGTAAGCTATCACATTAGATAGCCATGCAAAACTACGATTCTGAAATCATAGTTTCAGACAGAAGCAGTCCACGTGGTCTTAACTAATGCTAGTAATAAAACTACCATGAAAACACATTTTACATATGTGTTTGTATATACTTTGGATATATATTTCTGACCTAGATGACTCTCTCAAAACACATTCCAGATGAACATTACCGTTAAATGAGGGGAAATAAATGAACCCTTGAACCAAGATGTCATGACCTCAATCCCTTCCCCACCCATGTACATGTAAAAGTTTTCCTACACACCTTGCTTGCAAATATGGCGAACAGAATTTAACTTTTCATGGAGCCCAAAGTACAAAGCAGGTTCAAATTCAATACAAAGAAGTGCTTCATCTCATCCTTTATCGATTAAAGATCTAAAACTGTGAGAAATTTCAGAAAGCCAAGACGAGTTTCAACTAAATGACATTTAAGTTTCATCCGGTACCCTCCCTCAAGTTGTCCATAAAATGGAAAATCTGATATAAAGGATTTATTTATCAGTTTACTTCAAGATATTGTTTCAAGAAAAGTTTCTCTATCAAGTTACATTATTTATTACAGCTAACATAACTTAGAAGCTTATCCAATTCTTGCTCGAGAAGTTAAGATCAAGTTCTCTAATATGGATGGCATAACCTTCGTCTCTTGCATGACACGACTCCTACTAGAAAATTTAAAAGCCAAACTCCATGAAAACTGTCTAGAAAGGAAAGGGAAATGTGGGCAAACACGGTCCCATAATAATCAGCAGTGAAGGTTATTAGGTTCTGGCAAAGGGAGTGGGCATGATAATACTGACACAGGGCAATAATCTGTAAACCATCAGAAAAAAAGCATGAGAAGTATTTAACATTTTATAAATATTTGAGAGCAAAGCAAGCATTTCTGGTTTAAATCAACCATATTTTAAACTTTCTGGTTTTATAAGAACATCCTACTATAAATCTTTCTAAAATTTGCCTGCTTTTGTTTATTTTATTTTCTTGAGGCCAGTAATGACCACAACAAATACCTAAATGCTGAACTAAGCAAAGACTCTATCCCTAAATTTTATGTGGGAGGCTTAAATTTCTTATGTAAAGCCAACGACAGTAAATAAGTTCATTATTGGTCACTTTCCTTTTGTTAAACCATAACCAAAAGAAAACAAAGTAATAAAATACATAAAAATAAAACCTTTATGGAATCATAAGGGGAATCAAAAGTCTGGAAAAAACAAAACTATTGCCATATTCTCTCCAATCCCTAATCCACCCCAAAAAAGATTTCTAGTTAAAATAAGTCCTTTCAATCTATAATATTTAGAATGACAAGAGAGGTCCTGTGACTCCATCCTGCTTCCAGCATCTGTCAAGAAAATCAACAGACCTAACTCTCAATTCATGGGAGAATGCTAACAGGGGATGAATAATGCTTCAGAGGGAGAAAGCATATTATTAGAAAGGTTCAAGACCAAATATTCACAGCACTGCAAAGTTGTTTTTTTTTTTTCTGCTTTTCAAGTATGAGTTATTGAATTTAAAAATACAGATGAACAAGTTATTTTTGGTGGATAATCCTCAACATAGAAGACAAATATGAGATATACATGATACCTAATGAGATACATATAAATATACTCATGTGTGTGTATCCAGTTTAAAATTTTAAAGTCCTGAGAGAGGAAAAAAAAACCAAGCTAACAGTTTACTTTTTTGGGTCTTTTTTTTTTTTTTTTGCATTTCAGTTACTTTTAATCATAAAACTGCCTTTAGGGGCTCCCACCATCCAATCTATACACCAAATCTTATCAAAGATACATAAGCTGAATCCCAGAATACTATAGAAGCAGAGACTCAACAATGCAGGTCTGCAGGTACTAAGCATCCAGGCTTCAGTTACAAAGGTGTTTCTTTGAAAGCACAACATGTTACTTGGGGAATTTAACAGTCTCCCACTTTTCTCCAGCCCATATCCTCACATACAGAAGAAAAACACGCATACATTGGGATTTAACATACAGGACATAGTTGACACTTTCTAGAATATTACTGCTTTGAAAATGGCAGCGATAGAGGTGCCTGGGTTGGGTGGCCGACTTCGGCTTGGGTCATGATCCCACAGTTCATGGGTTTGTGCCCCATGTCGGGCTCTGTGCTGACAGCTCAGAGCCTGGAGCCTGCTTCAGATTCTGTGTCTCCCTCTCTCTCTACTTCTCCCTCACTCACAGTCTGTCTCTCTCTATCAAAAATAAAGAAACATTAAAAAAAAACTTTAAAAAAAAGACAATGGTCGCAATGGGCAGCAGTATTCACTTGGTAAGATTAATAATAGGACACATAGCGGTTTAAATAATAGCCGTAGCAGAGGCTGCAGAGGGAAATGGTAAAAGCTACAGTCTGTGGGGGTTTATAATCCCAGTTCTGCCATTTGCTAACCAAGTAACCTTCATCAATATATTCAATCTATGTCTTTATTTCCTTATCTGTAAAATGAAGGTGACAATAATGGAAACTACCTCACTATAGAAATTATAGGACTTAACATATCCACAGTGCTTGAAAAGAGACTGATGCAAAGTAAGAGCTATGTAAATGATTTCTTATTTCCAGACCGCCATGCAGACTACGAACATAGTAAGCGCTCACTCAGCAAAGGGCCGGATCCAGCACAGTGGGAGCCAGCAGCAACACTTTCATTCTAATGGCACAGGTTAATAAGGGCAAACTTTACCAGTTACTAGTGTCTTTAGAAACACTGAACAAATAAATAAACAAGCACCTCACCTCACTTATTGATCATCAAAGAAATGTATGTCAAAACAATGGCTCTTTCTTGTTCATTAAATGAGAGCCTTAAACAACAACAACAACAAAAAATACCCAGTTCTGATTAAGAGTATAATGAAACTATAAAGCAATCTGACACTACTACCAAGAACTAATACAATGTTTATGCTGTTTGACCCAATAATCCTACTACTCTATCCTAGAGAAAAACCAAAACGTGACAAAAGCTTTAAGACAGAAAATTTTTCTTGAGTTATTTATGTGCCATTTATATTATGAAAACCCAGAAGTGATATATGTGTCTAATAATAAGAAATAGTAATTCAGTATTTTTAAATAGTAAGCAGGTTTGGAATATGCCACATGTAACTGGATTTCTCCTTCTTGAACTATTCATGATTATTCATATATTACAAGCACTGACTCAGACTTAATGTCATTTCTTTAATCCAGTATTTCTCAAATATACCTATAACAGAAACCTGGAGTGGGAGATAGTTAGTATGTACTATTTGTCATTAAGCTGGAGTGCCATGGAACGGGGTAGAAAAGTATTGGTTAAGTAAGTGATGGTTAAGCTTAATAAAAATTTATGCAGCCGTTAACAAGAATAGCTTTCAGTACTACACAGGCTGCTTCCAGCAATATGAGAAGATATTTACTATATGAGGTTAAGGGAAAAAGGGTCAGACTCAATCAATTAATTAATAGTCAAGCATATGAGAAAAGCTCAAATGGAAATATCCCAACATGAGTTGTAGAATTCTGTGTAAATATTTCTGTAATGTGATGCTACTTCTCTACTGAAAACAAGTTCATAATAAAAATAAAACCAATGTGATTCAGCGATATCAAGTCCCATCTTCCTTCTTCCCGATTTAGAAGTGTAGTTTGTTTGTTTATCTGGTTGTTACTTTAATAAGGCCTGAGGGGAGAATCCTTACTGAAAGTGACCTGTAACAAGAAAGTAGAAAACAAACAGAGCGATCTTTCAGCTTCACCAGAGGAATACATGGAAGCAGCCAGCCCTGTCAATTTGAAAGAGGCTAATGAAACATTATCTGCAGGTGAGCGGACTGTCTCCCAGCATTACAACTCTAAACTACAAATGATTTCCTAACCACAGAGGTAACCACTATACAGATACTTTGAAAGACAAATGAGAATGTTGCCACATGCAAGGTCAATCACAAACTTCCCAGACAACCTGGCTGTCCCTTCTTCCCGGGAAGATGATCTAGGGGAGCCGGTAGGGAACACACCTGAGAGAGTGATACCACAGTCACTTTCTGAGTGTGGATTTTAGCAGCCTGGCATACATACCTATTTGTATTTGTGTATACACAAAATAAAATTTATGTATAAATTAAAAAAAAAAACCATACTTCGGAAACTGTGACGTTCATTTTGTTGGAGAAAATAAATAAACAACAATTTCCAATCCTTGTAACTGTCTGAAAATGGTTACCACAGTTTCAGGCTATTGTACAGGATCATGGTAAGCTAAGAACTATGGGGGTAGAAAAATAAAAAGCTAATCAAGGAGAGACAGTTCACTTTTACCTATGAACATTATTAATACATCAACTCCCCATGTTTGCTGAGACCGTGATTTTATTTGATGCAATACAATCTATTCAGGGATTTTTTTTTCTTTTCTTTTTATGACCTAATGATGCATTTTATTTTTAATTAAATTTTATTTTAAAGTACAGAGTATGTATAAAAGCCAAAGCAAGTATGCAGCATCTGTTCACTGCATCTGCACTCCACTACCACAAAAATTAACCTTAATCTAAAGAGGCACAAATGGGTTTTTATGCCATCAGGAGACCCAAGTATTTAAAAATCAATGACTGTCCACCCAGACAAAGAACAGCTGTTTCTTAATATTGCAACTCTACATTGAGCCCATGTTCAACCCCCAATGACTAGCCTAAAACTGCCCACACTCTTGCTTTCCCCAGCTGAAACTGTCAGAGAAGGACACTGTCTAAAAGCCATGAACTGGATTAAGTATACACAAGGCAGACTGGACCTGGCCTAACCAGATGGCATTATGAGAGGCACCTTCTATTGTCATCACTCAACGCTTTAGTAAAATCCTAATCAATCTTACTTCCTGTGTCCAGAAATCTACCTAAGGACATAATTTAGCCACTTGTGTTAAAAAGGCCAAGGAATATTGAGAGTGGAGTGATTCCCAACCCTCTGAAACAGGGGCTCTCTCCCTAGAACCCAGGCGACCTTTACAGAATGTCGGTCGCATAATCAAGGCAGGCCTAACGTCCTCTGAAATTAATGTGCCTTTGATTTTCTCAAATGTTATATGGAGAGAGAAGGAAAATTAGCATGTGCAAAATAAAAAGAAACCAAGGTTGGGAGAGTGGGCACAGTTTTCCTTAGAACACTGGGATTTTTCTAGAAATCCCAGGGACCATTTTAATCCCAGAATTCCATAGGGGAGAGTAAGAGGGAGAAAAATCTCAGAAATCATAGATTAGAAGACAGAGCTATGTTCTGTGTGACATCTAAAATGTCATTTTGCCTCCTACCTACCCCACCTCAAAGCAAAACACTAGATTAGATAAACTTGAAGACAACCCATGTGGCACCATCCTTATACGGTTTTCCTGATTCACTCTAAAAACCAAATTTTAAAAGACACATATTGGGACAAATGATTAGATAATATAAGAACACTACTAGGCAGCTTCCAAAAAGAATTAAGGAACAATGACACATTATTTTCTCTTCTAATTCTGAGGTACTCTGTACCACCTGACTTCCAACAGATTCATCTCTTTAATTTTTTTTTAAGTTTATTTATTTATTTTTGGGAGAGAGACCAGGGGAGGGGCAGAGAGAGAACCTGAAGCAGCCTCTGTGCTGCCAGCACAGAGCCCAACGTGG
The DNA here is from genome assembly GCF_022837055.1 of Prionailurus viverrinus. NCBI lineage: Eukaryota > Metazoa > Chordata > Mammalia > Carnivora > Felidae > Prionailurus > Prionailurus viverrinus. The sequence goes on from NC_062561.1 coordinate 168,764,353, forward strand.
GGCTCAAACCCACAAGTTGTGAGATCATGACTTGAGCAGAAACCAAGAGTTGGAGGTTTGGCCAATGGAGCCCACCCAGGCACCCCAGGCTCATCTCTTTAAATGAGGTCTCAGGAGATCTAATGAATGAGGTTCTCTTGCCATATTAGTGCCCATCCCTACCATGAGGGACTCCCTACCACAGGGGTTCTGATAAGCTTTAGACCTTATGACTTAAGTGGTGGCACCCCTGGTTGGTCACAGAATCAGTTCCAGTGATTTAAGGGAGCACGAGTTAAGTGGGTTGAGCAATCATGGAGAGTATCCTCTCTTGACTACACAGAAACCCATCCCTCCGCTTTCTTCCCAGTCTACTCTTTGGGACCCATGGACTCCCCTTTACAGTGATCTGCTATGCCCCTCGCGTCCTGGGGTACCTCCTGGACACAACCATCTGGGCCCTGAAAGGGACCACGGTCCTCAGCCTGAATGGTGATTGTCTCCAGAAGCATCTTTACTGTGTTTCAAGCATCATGGCTTATTAAAACCCCGAAGGGAAATAATCCCTGAATGCCACTAAAAGATCTCCAGCTGCTACCGTTTATGAAGTAGGCTTGACAAGAGAGGGGGGAGGAAGGGGGGGGGGAAACAGGAAGGACGGGAAGAGAGACGAATTTAGACAAGGGCAAGTTATCCAAACAGAGCCCCCATCAAAAAAGAGTCATGTTTTATCAGCTTAAGCTTTCCTGCCTCCTTTCCCAAAGGTATTTCCCCCCCCTCAACTCTCATTAATTCTCCTTTATAGCTGTCTGCTTGCTTTAAAAAATAATAATAGTAAAAGCAGCACATGGCAAGAGAAAGTCTGTGAATGTGTGAAAATTAGAAAGACGAGCTAGATGAATTACCTGGAAACAGGACTGAATACGTCTTCCCTAAATATCTAGGAAGAAAATGGTTTTTTCATGGAAAAGAATTAGAGTAGCTCTCAGTATCTGTCTCTCCCTTCTTCATTCTTTTGAAAAGGTCTTTTCATCTCATTAAGTTAAGCTGATTAATAAAAATTCAGCAGTTTGTCCATGGATCCTTTAGAAGTGGTGATACAAGCTGAAAGATGCAGGCAGAAGGTTTTTGTGCTGGACACAATAAGGGGGATGACTTCTTAAATCCATAGTTGTCATCCTCCATTAGAGAGAAATAGTCACCTGGGCTCAGATTCGTCAGAAAAACATAGTATCGTCAGAAAAACTTGTCATCTCCTAGTACCCTTTGGAAAAAGTTTAGTGCTCACTTATAAATAAAAGGAAAGAAAAAGAAACATTTAGGAAAAAAGTACGAGAATATTTTGCTTCATTCCCAAAATTATTTACACAAATTAATGAACAAAACTTAGCCTATAGAGAAAGCTTCATTAAAGGGAAAAAGCAGTGTTATCCAAACAAGTGGATAAATTTGGTTATTTATTCATCAATAACTGTTTAGTCTGTCATCAAAAATATTTTTGTTAGTTACCTAGTCAGTACCTAACACACAGCAAATGCTCAGGAGTTCATATACAAATTTCCTCAACAAATTTTTAAAAACCGTTTACTTTTAGAGATGACAACATTGTCAATTATCTAAAACATCATGACTTGCAAATGTTTTCAACTGTTCAAGTACGAGTTAAATTCATCCAGAAAAAAAAAACCCATAAAATTGTGCAATATCTGTTAAGTGACAAGCTCCAAACAAGGGGATAGAAAGATGAGTAAGTCCGCCTCGTAGGACTTGTATTTTCTTGGCCATCTTTAACCTGCGTAACACTAACTTGTTAATTTGTATTTTATCCAAAGCATTTTTCCCAGCTGAATAAATTAAATCTACACTACCATTCATGAAATTTTGTTTAAAAGTCCCCCTAAATTCACTATTCACATGTTAACAACACTACCCAAATTTCTCTCAAGTCTTTGGATATAGGTGACAGAGTTTTTACTACCCTCTTAACTAATCTGCCCACAATATATTGGACCAAGTTTTATAGTCTGGTTATATCATTAAATTTGCCCTAAAACAGCAAGCCAAATAAATATTTTTGTCCGAATCTCACTTCAAAAGGATTTGGGGGGAAGTTTTTCTCTTTTACTCTTATGATATGGACATTGCATATATTTAAAGTCATCAAGTCTTTACAAAACCACCCCCAAATATTTCAAGTGTTAGGCATTTTTAAAGATGTAATTCTTGATACATCTAAATAAATACAGTAATAAATAAATACCTAAGCACCATGAAAGACTCATCCTAAGCTTTGACCAAATCAACTATTTAGCTATTAATGTTTCCTCTACATAAATATGGAGGATTCAGTACATTAAAAAAGCCAAACTCATTTGACCACACATTCTCTGTGGCCAAAAGCCTGTCACCTGTTTTGCCATCATCAATCCATCTCTTCAAATATCTAAGAGGCTGAGACCAAACAATCAGCTGAGAAAAACAAGGAATAGGGATCTATTTACACTTCTGTGAAGAATAATCATAGGTTAGCTGTGGCTGACAATTACCAAATAAAAAATGGGTTAACTAAAGCAGAGCCCCTTTCTACGAAATACAAGGTGAGCAGAATCTAAACAAATACTATATGTGTAATGGCATTATCATTTCGATACTTGAAAAATTCTACAAGTGCCTACTATGTGTCAAGCAGTATGCTAACTACAGTAAACACAGATTAATAAGGTGTGACCCTGACCCCAAAGCAATTACAATGTATTTGGTGTAACTTTAGTGAAGTGGGTTAGTTGTTATTGAAGGATACCACAGGGTAATGGGGAGAAGACCCCTAAATAAACATGTTGGTGCTAACTCTTCCTTTTACAAAATCTACTTAAGTTCTTGGGTCTCCTTGTAAACACAGAAACAGGACGGGTCACGCATATTCATTCACGTTGTACGTGTCATTTTGAAAGAGGTAGCTGTTGAGAGAACCTCAAAACCACTGCTTCTGAGAAATAAAATATTTACTTGGAGATGGGGGGAATACTGTTACTTAGTGCCAGTGGGTATGTTAGCGAACATGGTTCTTAAGATGGAATTTCCTTCATTCCAAAGAAATGTGAAAAAAATCTTAGTGAAAAAGCTTCATCATGTAGGATTTTGTGTGTGTAAAGTATCCACATTGGAAATCAGTTCTCCAAGTTCCTCCGAACATAGTAATTTTATTATATAAATTCCACTGAAATGGGGACTTTTGAATATTTCTACCAGCACACCGTAGGCAGCTAACAAGCATGTTTAAGTTAAATATATAGGATAGTTATAATACGCATAATAAGAACCCTATAGTACAAATTAGATTTTTTTTTCCCCACATAGGATCTTGGTGACATTATTACTCTGATAACAACATATTAAATACAAGCAAATGACATAGTAGATAAGATAATTAGCAGGAAAGATAAAATGCAGCTTATGTATGTATTTAAATAAAATTATCTGTTTTGCATGTTAACTAATACCGATGCATTTCTATCTTATGCAATTCTGGACACCTAGGAAGCAGACAACCTTTTCAGTGTAAGAATACAACTGCTATAAATACATTTTCTTCATCATCTCACAATTGTGCCATAGGTACAACTATCAGATTAATAGTAACCCAAAATCTGTACAAAAGAAACAATTTAAAATCACAGTCCCATAAATAGCATTGTTCTAACAACGAGCTCTTATTTTAAGATTGTATCTCAATACACATAACTATATTGTTAACTGGAAATGAATATTAACAAAATAAATCTCCTTTAATATTCATTCTGATAACCAAAAGTCAAAGATAACACAAGTACAAGCTAATGGAAAAAACAAAAACAAACAAAACCAGATTCCACAAAAGTTAAACTTGCATTCTTAAATTTAGTCAGACTGCTTTCATTAGCGACCAAGGAAGTGAAAAACATTAAGTTCATGTCCAACAAATTACCAAATGCAGAAACACACTGGCAAACACATATCCCACTGTCGGTAATGGCAGCGGCTCACAGATCAATCTACTTGGATGAGACCAAGACCTCACCTCTAAGAAGACACATCTCCGTGCTCTGTGATTGTGATTAGTCCGCTGAAAACCCACAGTGCCACAGGAAATGGGGTGAATCCAGTCCAATCTACCCATGAAACTGATTAAGAATAATTTGACTACAAACTGCTGAGAAAATAGACCCTGAAGTGGGTCAGGCGTTTCCAAACAAATGAGACAATTTTTTCTCTGTAAGCAGGTCTGTCCCATGCAAGGAGGGCATAAAACAGGTGAGTCGGGTAATAATTACTTATTACTATGTATTTACCTATCTCTACGTTTACCATAATCTTGATGCACATGCATTTAATAACTTGTTAAAAATTTAATTGATTTTCTGACTGAATCACTCTTGCTTGTATAATGAGCTGGCATCTTAAACTCATTTGAAAGATTCAGTGTGTCTTGTCCACTTATGTTTATAATGGTTATTAAAGTAACTTTTGAAATGTTAATTTCATATTACAGAGTCTACCATGATGATACCATTTTTAATAATCATATACAAAATCAATATGCAAAATTAGATGAGCTATATAAAAAAAGGACTGTGACAGTGGATTCCTATTTATATAACTTATGATAAAGATTTATATTGTATAATTGTATGCTGCGTTCTATTACTTACACATTTACCCAATTTTCTAAAGTCCCCCCATTCTACTTCGTATTTCCTCCTAAAGACAAAGGAAAAACAAATAAAAACCAAAGTTTAAGTAAATAAACTTATGATAAATCTTAGAGCTGTGAACTAAAAAACAATTTTTATCCTAGGTTCTTCTTTCTCTTCTTATGAAACAGTTTCTCTTTTTTTTTTAACTCTTCTGAATTTTTAGAACCAAACTAAATTGGGAGTTTCAACAGACACGATTCAGTCAGATCTCCCTGTATTAAATTTCAGGATTGGACTCATCAACTTGGATGAGACTGGCCGGCTGGTATGGGTAGTTATATACCTGTCATGCATTATTTCTCTTACTGCTTCACTGTAACCTCAGCATGTTTGTCCAGATAAATCCTTGAAATAATGTTCAGAAATAGCAGAAAAAACACTTAAAAAAAAAAACTGTAAGTCATGTTTGAAGGTAAAAAAGCAATATAACCTGTGTGTTCTCTTCAAAAATTTATACATGTTATAAGATACATTATGTATTAGTTCCACTGCACTGATAAAAACTGAGGACAGGTGGGTGAATAAACTGTATGCTTTAACTAAGGAATTTGGCGACCAAAAAAGATTCATGGAAAGTTGAAAATAACCTCCCAGAGGACAACAATCCTCTTATTTCACAGATGAGGAAACTCAGCTTGACCAAGGTTAAGTGACTTGCCCAAGGTCAAACAGTTAAGTAGTGTCAAAGCCTCGACACATCTCAGACCCTCGAGTCAGATGCTCTAGCCTAAGAGATCAACTAATCCAATCACTTTGTTATAAAGATGAATAACAGAGTCCCAGAGCATTCGGTGATTTGCTTAAGGTCAAATATCTAGTGGGAGAAAACAAAAAATGACACCCATATCACCTGACTCCAGGGCTTGGGGTGTGTGCGTGTACGTGTGTGTTTTAAGATATTACTTCATCTGTCAAATAGACAAAATCAGAAAGGAGAATTTTCACACAATTAACATATGAGTTCAGTTAGATTACCAAAACATTTGGCAATAGGCAGGCAAGAAAACGAAATGAATTAAGGAAATCTATGGGCAAGCAATACATCTACAGATTAATACTCAAATGATTAATTCTCCAAATTAATCAGAACAATAATAATAATAGATAACACTGAGGGATTATTATAAACCAGGCATTTTACATGTGAGTACTTTCTCACCAAATCACCACTGATTATACATGCACACTATTTTACAGAAGTGGAAACAGGGTTAGAGAAAAGAGTTGGCATCAGAACCTAGGTCACCCCAACACCGCAGTCAGTCAATGCTCTCCCCTTGACCCATTTCTGTATCATTATAAAATTCTTTTGTACATAAAAAGATAATGAAAAAATACAGAAATTCGTTCAGCAGTATTACTAGTTAACATTTTAATAACCACATACTACGTTCCAGGCATCGTTCTCACGTAACACATCACTTAATCTTCACAGTAAGCCTATCGGACGAATACATTATTAGTCTCATCTAAGACGAGGAAGACGAAGCAGGGAAAGGTCAAGAACTTGTCCAGGACCACTGACGGCACCTAGTAAGTGTAGGAGCTGAGAACGGTACCCAGAACCTGCCCAGACTCTTAACCATCACGGTCCAGCTCTTGTGTATAGTGTTTCTGCATGCAAACCTGATCCTTGACCCCAAGAATCTTATGATCTAGCAATGGCAACAGAACATACCCAAAGCTGCAGACAGTGTACACAAGCTACACTATTATCCACATACCAACATTATTCATACAAACAACTGAAGTGGAAGGAGGGGCGACAACTTCCGCTGCAGAGGCACAAAGGGCTGTGCACGACAGATGAAAGCACCTAACATGTCCAGGCACACGTTTCAACTAAAAGACCTGGGTGAGTCTAACAAAGCAGATGTCCGTAATGGATAAGGTGCCAGAAGTCTTTCTTTCCCCTGCATGTTGTTCTTCTGGAGATTAGGTGGGAATCTGATCCACCCACATCCTATCGGGAGACTTTTGTCTTTGAAACTAATCAGGAATAATTTACTGGCTGTTAAGCAATAGGGCAAAAACTCCTGTGCCGGAAGGAAGCCACAGGAAGGGAAACGAGATGAAGGGTGGGTTGGGGGGGGGGGGGGGGAAGATTTGTGACGCAAAAGAACACAGAGTCCATTTAAGCGTTCACATACTGCTCCCCATAGCTTAAAAAACACTTATTTCTTGCTGAAAATGTGTTTACTGTGAAGTAGGCAGAGTTGCATTCAAAATCTGTAAGTAAATCCATATCGTTATTATGCAAACCAAACCTGACTGAAAGAGCAGGAATTGAGATTAAGTATAGGGGAAAATTTCCTGACCACATGATTGTTAAACTCTGAAACTTTATTTAAGGAATATTCAGAATTTCTTCTGAAATTTTTCAAAAATAGCTCTATCCCTTGGCCAGCCCTCCGGAATCAGGCATACCTGAATGCTGAGGAGGAAGGCCAGCTGGCATGTGAACCACCTAGCAGTCTGATTATTCTTCACATATAATACACACCGTATATACATGTGGCTTCACAACTAGCTCCAAAAAAAACCCAAAAAAACAAAAAAACAAAAAACAACAACAATCCACAGAACATTTAACCCCTGGCTGTACTGATTATCTGGTGTGAGTGCAAAGTTGTGGTTTGCTACCTCAATTGATTACATACTCTACAAGGAGGAATGTTTCAGTGTGCATTTTTAACCCTCTCTTCAGATTAGCATACATACAATCCTCTATCATTCCTCGCCACTGTGCCTCCTTGGAAATTCTGCCCCAACGTCACCTTTTAACATTTCACTGAATTCTGTTAGACAAAGTGTGTCCTCACTCCACATAGCCTGCCTAAGCGGTCAAAGGTCACTTAATTGGCCAAGTTCAAAGCATATAAAACTCCGTTTTCTCATCTGTAAAACAACGATCATTATACCTCCCTCATAAAAGCTGTTGCCAGGATTAAATAAGTGATAAGGAATGTGAACTCTGTAATGGTATACAATAAGTGCTCACTAAAGGGAAGCTATTCAGAAAGGCTTCCATTTGTAGAGGGGAACTCAAGTACTTCTGTGGCCTAGCAAAGCAAAAGTGAATCATTCCTACTCGCCTCTGAGTAGCTACCGAGGCATTCAGGGGTTTGGAAAATCTGATTCCAAACAGCCATACGAGGGTCCTCACAGGCCTCTCAGAAGGTTGAAGAGAGGTGGGCAGAGCCCCAAGTCCAAGCTCTCCTAAATACAGCCTGATGCTTGTTCGGTGGTTTCAGCTTTTTTTTTTTTTTTTTCCTGTTTTACGTATTAGGTTTCTGCTAATGATTTTTATGAACAACATGGTTTTTGGTTTAAAAAGAAGCCTGAGGGCGCCTGGGTGGCTCATTTGGTTAAGCAATCACCTCTTGACTTGGGCTCAGGTCCTGATCTCGAGGTTTGTGAGATCGAGTCCAGCGATGGGCTCTGTGCTGATGGAGCAGAGCCTGCTTGGAATTCTCTCTCCCTCTCTCTCCCTCAAAACAAATAAACTAAAAAAAAAAAAAAAAAAAAAAAGTTTGAAAACAACTGCTCACTCCATGAACCAGTGGAACAATTGAGAATGCAAATACAATACAGCACCCCCAAATTCTATCTGGAAATATTAAAATTGCCCTGATTTCTACCACCCTACTACCTAACCACTTATAAAGCAAGCCTAATTTGAAGAACTTCAGCATTTACCCCTATTCAGTACTATTTATAAAGCATTTCAACAGTGGCTAAGATACACAATAGTGTAGAACAAGTATAATACATATGAGAACCCTGTTAATTCATCCACTATAAAGAGTAATTCATCAGAATGACCTTACCTCTTGATATTAGAAACACAACTTAACAATGACACCCTAAAACATGGCTAACACACCTTTTCACCTCACATACCTTCATCAGATCCCCTTCACTCTGAATAAACTACTTTCTGTGCATCCCCCCAAACCTATCTACAAGGTTATAGCCAGCATGTGTTTACTCCTGTTGCTATGGATCTCTGTAGTATTCTTCTATTACTTCCCCTCATCTCTATTAGAATCATAACCATCATCCAAAGACTAAGTTATTCTTCTTATAGGAAGTAGTTCCTTTTACTCCTGAACGGATGTACTTTCTCTCTGTCCATAGCATTCCACGCTTTATTGTGACATTGGTTGTTCATTAGTAGTAGCCTGAGTGAAGCAGAACATTTTGATCACTGCCTTCACAATTAATGAATTTTTCTAATTGTCTTGGCATTTGCCTGCATGTGGTCTTTAGCACTGACATGTTCACATCAAATATCACAGACGACTAGGCATTTAAGATGAAGGGATGCTTACAATATCAGTCAAAATGAATAACAATTCAAATACGCTATTGGTTTTACTGTATATTTATTAAAAAACACTTTGCAGTCAGGACACATGAGGATTTCTTTTTAAGGATGTTTACTTTTCCAGCTAGTAAATGTATGGGGTGGTTTCCACTAAAACATAAGTCAGCCAGCTGTTTGTTTGGGTACTTGAATTGAATGGTAAAAATACAGGCAGCTTTTACTCAAAGTACTCCACTTTAAACAAGGGAATCTGTTCCATATTTAAATGACTTAATTTTCTCTCCCCACCCCACCCCAAAAAAAGTAAAAAAATTTTCATATGGTAAGAACAGCTCCTCTTCGGAACTTCAGAACTTTCATTTCAGATGGCATATGGTTCTCCCTCACCCATCTGATACCCCCAGGGGAGGGGGGGGATGCTGAAGCACTTAGGAGACCCAAGAGAGTGTGTAATCTGACATGACAGCTGAAGGAGGAAAGGCTGACAGAAGCATGAGAACAGGTATCAGGGAGGGAGGAGGATTATTCTGGAATCCAGGTTTACCCCTTATCTTTCTTTCAAGTCCACCAAAATGCGACGTTTCATTTGCCCTTGAGAAGACAGCATCGCTGGCATGAAGGTTTCACTCGGAGACGGGATGACGGACCCACCAAGACAAACAGCTTCATGTACCGTAAACTTCTCTGAAACAGCCAGGGCAGAGTGTTTCTGCACTTCAGTCTCTCAAATTCTCTGTAACCCAGCATAAGCCCCTGCTGGCTTTGTAGTCGTCTTTCCTTTCCTCTATACGGCGCGCATTTACGAGTTCAGCTGTGGGCCCGCTTAATTTCCCTCCGCAGGCTTTCTTCTCCTCCTAACACATGCGCACTTGGGCCTGGCTCTGGGGTGCTAAGGAGGAACAATGGGAGGCTTTGAGCAGGCCTCAGCCCCAGACCCAGTCAATATTTACTTCAGTTTGGAGCCACAGTTTTAAAGCTCCTTCCAAGCAGAACTCAACAGTGGGGGGTCTCCGGAGGTTTCTAGATTTTATTTTAACACAGGGGAGAGAGGGGGCAGTGGAGTTGGTAGAGAGAGAGAGTAAATAGATTATTATCCAAACCACTTTCTCAGAGAAAATAAGGGATGCAGTTCAACGAAACAGGTTAAACTTTCAATACTAATTAGCAATTTATAACAAGAAAAACCAATCGTCTTCCGACACTGATGACTGCAGTCTTAAAAGTGCAAATCCACTTAACGTGACCCCTGGATGTCTTGCCAGCACAGGTCTGATCCTATCAAGCACCCAAGCTTGCCAATGTGTGCCTGCTCTGCCTGGACCGGCAATGCAAGGACCGTAGGTAACGGTTAGTCCGCACTCCTTGACTGACTTCCAAAGCAGATCTTACGTATACTACCAATGAGAGCGTGTCCTCAAATGAAGCTGTGGTTATCAAACACTGTGAACTAAGAGTATGGTACGGTAGATACCATATGGTATTTCCATATAATAACTGCTGTCTGGGCAGTATCGGGAAGGCTGGTCTATGGCTTTGAAAAGATAAGTGGAAAAACAAGTCACTTTCCCCCTAGTGAAAGTGGCTTACTCCAGGATGGCAAGCAGGAGACGGGCGGGAAGGGTGGAGGGTTGGCTGTAATACTACATCAGACTCAACGGTATTTGCCCATGGATTTACACTGCCTTTTGTTGAGATAAACGTAGAGACACTCACTTAATTAAAAATAAAACTATTTAACTGTAAATAGTTTTATATTTGCCTAGTTGGCTTAAAAAAAAAAAGTCAATTGTAGTAAAACTAACCGGAAGTGACATTTGGGAAATTTTACTAAAATGATTAAGGCCATGTAAAATACTAAAAATTCCAGTTAGATACCTGAGGAAAGAAATTCATAGTCGTCTACTGTAACCAATTATAAAGCTCATTATTCCATTCAAATAAAAAAGTCATCACCCTCGTCTATATACTGAACATGTAAAATACATTGACATAATTTGGTGTTTCACAAAGAGAATAAAGAGAATTCAAACCACCCCTCCTCCAAAAAGTATGAGGTAACACATTAGGTATACTAGGATTGTCTTGTTCAATTATGTTTGTCTAAATTCATCAAATGTATTGGAATATGTTCAGCTCTAATCTTTACTACCTTATTTACTGTATTAATAAAAGCTAAATAATAAAATGCAACTCAATCCAATCATTTCAACATCTTAAGGAATTACTGGATTGCCATACACTCAATTTGATCAATCGATATGCACTCCTGGAAAGAATATACCGAGTCAGCCTAGCTGAGACGAAGTCACTAGCCGATATTTTTGAACCAGTTTATAAGAGTATAAGGAATTATTTTTTCAATAATGCAAAGCATCAATAAGTAAGTCATCAAACTTTAAACTTCATAAGTACCCTTTTGCCAAGAAAGGAAGCCTGAACAAGGGAGGGGTTGTAACCATCAATCATTAATCAGAAGCTGAATCCAAGGAACATAAAATTACAACATTTTACACTTGAAATAAACACATAGAAAGCTCATTCCCTTGATAAATCGTAACTTCTAACTTAGTAGGACAAAAGAAATCATACAATGAAATGAAATGATACAAAAGTAACAAAGGTCAGTCTAGCATTCTGGTGAGCTCAGCAATTCTAAATATTAGAACACTGTATTTTTAAGGAAAATCAGTATGCACAGTTATCAATCAGTGCTCTTTCAGATAATTTTTTATTCAATATTTTTACTTTTATTGCTACTTACCAAGTGCTGCCCTCAGTTGTCACTAAATTTCTGGGCACAGCATATAGGATCATTGATAATTTTCCTTATAAATTACTATTTTGTTTTTTCGGCATAAGTGAGGTTTATACCTTCAGGAGTAAAACATCATTATAAAATAATCGTGTAAGTATATGATTGCAATTTTAAAACAAGTAACAGGCACATTTGCTATTCTCCTAAATAACTATAAACATATGAAGTAAAACCTGCTTTGAATAACCACCAGACAATGCTACAGAAAAGTGGCCCTTTGACAGTAATGGGTTACTCAGGTTTCAATGCATTAAAATATGTGTTCCTTGACAAATTCTGTTTCCTTTCTCAGCTAGATGTTGTTATGATCTATTTATGTTCCTAACATCATTGTGTGTATAATTAATATGTACTAAGTTTAAAAGCAGTCGATAACAGAAGTTTTTTAAGCACAGAGGCGTCAAGAGGCTAAACCCTGCTCTTCTGGCAGCAGGATTCAGAAGAATCCAAGGATCCCAGGGACAGCGGGCTGCCTGTAAGGAACAGCCCCAGACAGGAATTGATTTGTTTCAACAAGCTCCTCATTGGCAATACAGGCATTCTCCAAGAGGGTGTCGGTATTCATTAATTTCTCCTTTGAGATGGAGATATCTCATTATACCTGTGAAGTCCAAAGCAGAATATTAGGGTTTTAAAAGGCAAGAGGAAGCAACATGGAAGAGACAGAGAGGAGACGAGTGGGCATTAAAAATAAACTTGACCAATGTTACGGAGGAGATCCAAAATTCCCTTCTGGGAAGAAGGGCCTGGCAGACATGCCTCTAGCATGTCACTATTTGCATCTTATTACTCTTGTACAAATCACAAGATGAAGCCTAAAACATAAGATACAACTCACAACTCAAACTATCTTTTAAAAAGTCAACTCCTCCATGATGCTCTGAAAATAAGTTTTCATTTGTATTTTCTACACCACTTATGAGAACATAGAGCATTAAAATGATGCACCAGTACAAACTAAAGTGGCCTCCTCATTCTGTTCTTTTTAGAACTCCGTTTTCAAAGTCCCTTCACAGATATTCTTTCCCTTAAATTTTCACAAGTCTGAGGAAGACATTATTTTTATTATGCCGGTTTCTTTCCTAGAGTGAAGGAATTGAGGCCCAGCTTCATCACTACAAATGGCGTACGTATGAATCCACTAGAGCCAGAATTTAATTTAACAAGATCTGAAACAAAACCCAAAAATATTAACAAAGACAACTGAAGGATCATCGGCTGGTAGGTTTTTAAATACCTCACTCTCTGAGCCCTTCCCTATACAACACCACCCAAACCCATTTAAAGCTGTATCCAAAAGAGCTGCTATGATAAAAACTCAAAACAAAAGGACATGAATTCATCGCTTTTACTTTATGCAGTCAAAATGTAAATATATCAGTGTTCCTAAGAACTTGATTACAACCTATTAATCTGATGACAAATCACTGTTAGTAACTCTGATTTAAAAAAAAAAACTCTTCAATGTATTTATTTTCCTTTTTTATGAAAGGTAAGAACAGTAATTAGAACTACTCAGCATCTTCTACCTCACCCGAGCACAGCCACGACCTAAATCTTAAGGGTATCAACTCATTTTGAACAAAACCACTCTTCAGGGGTATGCGAATGACTTCATTTCAACCAGTGAAGATACCCTATTTCCAAATGTAATCATCTTCCAGGCACATAGCATACTTCATTTTTAGGAAACACACAAGTTCATACATGGTCACAGAAGATTCTCAGATTCCTATATGTATGAGAATCATAAAACTAGTAACTAAACAGATGTCACCTCAAAGTCATTGTCTTGGAAGGCTTACTTATATTACACCATGGTGAGCAAAAGCATAAAACTATGAAAAACAAAACCATAATGTCTGTATTTACTATTCTTCATAAGAGTCATAGTTCTTATAAAATGCTACTCAACAATTAAATTCAGTTTATCAAGGATTTAAAAATGATTTGCTTCTATTTGATAAATAACTTAAAAATGTTGGTAAAAATTGTTACAAAAGTAAAAGGATACTTAAATTAAGAGTGATGGGGCACCTGGGTGGCGCAGTCGGTTGAGCGTCCGACTTCAGCCAGGTCACGATCTCGCGGTCCGTGAGTTCGAGCCCCGCGTCCAGCTCTGGGCTGATGGCTCAGAGCCTGGAGCCTGTTTCCGATTCTGTGTCTCCCTCTCTCTCTGCCTCTCCCCCGTTCATGCTCTGTCTCTCTCTGTCCCAAAAATAAATAAATGTTGAAAACAAAATTAAAAAAAAAAAAGAGTGTTTGCCATCCTCTCCCTCTTTGTTGGGGGGGGGGGGTTTGTTTTTATTGAAATATAGCTGATTTACAGTACAAACAGTTCCATCTTTCTTTTTATAGTTCCATAGAGGTATATTTCAGTTAAGTCAGTTTACTTGCTGGTGCTTTCAAAGACTTTAAAGTTCACCTAGGAGATTAGTAATATTGTATTTACACACAGAGTGAAGAACAAAAAAAGATAAGCAGGCAGAGTAATCTGAATTTAACTAGTTCCATCCTTTATTTGTTAATATAAGCATCACGTGATATTTGTTTTGCAAATCAAATGATATATATACTTTGAAAAAAGTGGAAGCATGCTTACAGACTACCTGGACTGCAGAGGAACAAAGATTTCTCACAAAGGACACTAGCATGAGAGAATTTTAGAGCGGGGAGGAATTTTCCCCCAAGTCTTTTATAACTCCATTGGAAGTATGGGCTCCTGAAAGCCACCCACAACAAACCCAGCCAGTGGAAGCAGAGATACTATTAGTCATCGTCTATGCTGAATGTAAAATGAACATTTTGGGTTCACTTAAGCATACCAATTTAAATTGGAAAGTGTTAAAAATCTGTTTCTGAGGTGTAATCTGGCATTGCCACATAAAATACATCTGGGGAGGGTTTGCAAATAAATATCCTTAGACATTTATGACAGGATCCTCCTAAAACTTTTTGGATCAAGGCAGTATTTTCACTCCAGTAGAATCTGTCTAAGCCAAACTTTCAACAAAATCTTTGGCCTATTACTTTTGTCAGTGGTGGATTCTTAATGCTGCATAAACCTCAATATAAAAAACTATTTTATTTGAGATTTGGGAGAAAGTGGCTAAAAATGAAGACTACTAGGCCTTAAGACAAATAACTTTCACTTATGCAAATTCTAAGCCATTTGAAAAATTATAGAGCTATCTAGGAAGTTCAGGGCAAATACAACCAAGAGACTCTGATGTGGAGCCAGAAGTAATCTCTCTCCCCACTCACTTATCTAGAACCTTCCTGCCCAAACTGTGGTGCACAGGCTGAATGCATCATAACACCTGGAGCTTGCTAGAAATGCAGACTATTGGGGCCTGCCCCAAATCTACTGAATCAAAATCTGTATTTCAACAAGACCTCCAGAGAGGATCTGCATGCAATTAGAGTGTGAGAAGCAGTGATCTAGAAATTGCTGATGGAATACTCATGCAGGGAGGCTGTTCACACTGTTTACTGTGGTATCTCCAGTACAAGAACAATACCTGGCCTACAGTGGACACTCAGTAAATATTTGCTTAGTAAATCCATATGTGAACACTTTTTATAGTACTTTCTACTCTGTACTGTGGTTTTAAATATAAAATTGTAACTGCACAAAACTTGCAAGTTCCCTCAGGGTATAGATGCTGTCTTCATTTCTGAAGCTGCTGTGTGCCTCCCAGTGTATGCACATATCACTCAATAAATATTTTATCAATTATAGCTTTCAGATATTCAATACAGGAATATGTTATTACTGTTAGATATTAGCTATTATTTTGCTTTAACACAAAGCTTTGGAAAAAATAAGTTAAAATTAATATGTAATTCCTAAATTCACCCATTTGGCTTTGATTTTAAATACACTACAGAGAATTCACCCAAGGAACCAAAATAGTAATGGAAAACATTATATATGGCCAACTCCTAATTCCACATGGTACCAGAGAGCAGGGATGGCACGGATGGTTGAAATCCAAAATTGATTCCAAAACCTCATGTTATATAATAGCCTCAAAGTCTTTTCTTACCAAATCTCACACCAAAGCTGCTGTAAGTTTCAGAAATGTCATTTTTTTAGTTTTAGTTTCCTTCTCGATTCCACGTACCAATAGGACAGGCCCAGAAATGGTGAAATGGCCAAAGCCATCAAAAGGGAAAGACTGTGACAGAGAGATCTACATACTAAACAAAGTGATGAGTCCTCAAATAACCAGATATCAACACAAAAATCTAGAGCTATCTGTACCATTTGTAAAAGAGGTAACTGTAAGAAATAATCAGATATGTTAATAGCATAGATGTATCACTAGCAAGACCATTCCAAAATAAAACTCAAAATAATGAGATATTCAGAGTCAAAATTATTGCTGGTTCTCTCAGTCCATATAATAAAGTCAGGATACTAAAGGAAGGACTCCCTTCCCAATAAAGAATGCTTTGTTTCTCTTCAATTAGCCAAATTAGATTGTCCTTTATGCCTTTTTTTTTTTTTTTTTGGCTTCAGAGAAGCCAGAGTTTCAAGTTAAGTCACCAGATATGTGACTGACCCCATACATATTATACTCATATGGAATATCCTGTATGTATAGGCACCCCTCCCAACACACACACTCTGTCATGTTTTTGTTTTCCCAAGAGTATAGTTGACAATGGTGATAGCAGAGTGTGTAATTAGTTTTCATTGTTCCCCTGACAGCTATAGTTCCATACAAGACCCTTTCCTTTTTATGTTGTAAATGCTATGGAAAAAATACACTAATAACAGGCATTTAATTATGGGTCCAGCAACCATAGTGGGCACATTGCCAAAAGAGAAGGGAACCTCTGAAACAGCAAAAACATATATTTGCAGGGGAGGAAAAAAAACAACAACATATATTTGTTCTTCAGTTGCATTAACGTGCAAAATAGTGATGACAGGCATATGATGGAAAATTTTTAAATTGTTCCCTGAGCCTCTATCAACAGTAAAGTAAATATAAAATGATATACCAATACTAAAACCAAGAATACTACCATATCTATACTAAAATATTAATAAGAATAAAAGCATTGCTTATTAATAAAGGAAATACTCTTCAGAATAGCTTTGTTTTGATACTATCAGTAAAGAGTATAGGATTCAGTTTCAAATTTTGCTTTTTGCTTTGCTTTTAACAGAATTATATTAGCACTCGTGAAATCAAATATCTGGGTGCTCCATTCCTTGAGGCTTACTTTAATTTGTTCTATACAGTATTTAAGATAAAGCATCCCCCCAGTTGCTGTCATGGCGGACACCAGATCTGTCACTGAGGTCCTTTCTCGCCTGATTAATTAGTAATTGGGAGACACATTTTGGCAGCTTTCATTTCCCTATTATTTTCTCCAGTTTGACACAAAACCCTGTCAGAAGCACCACTATTTGAACTGTACCCCTCTTAGTGCTGGGTCACTAAATTTTAATAAATGGAGCCCCCGCCAGAAAACTACTGAAATAGGCATAAAAGTTTATTGAGGCAGTAAGAGTAAACAAATATATGAAGAAACACTGAATGCCACAGTATCTAAAACATTAATGGTCTGTCTGAACCCAAGGGTTACTGGCAAGATTACACAACAGAAACTAAAAGAAAAGGCCTTTAATAAAACCACCCTTTCATCTGTCTTTAAAATACATATATTAGTTAAATTAAGTAGACCAACACTTTGGTGCTACGGAGCCATACATCTGAGCCTCCTCCGTTATCCCAGCCGGATGAATAAATTTATTGGGAGGCAAAGGCTACAGGAATACAGAACCCATCCGGAAATCACAAAAGCTCTGTCTGAGCCAAACAAAGAAACATTTTTCAAAAAAGGTAAGGGAAGGAACTTAAAACTGAAGCTAAAAAGACTGATACTTCAGAGACCTGCAAATAGCTACAGAATCAGTCTCAGGTTCTCCATCTCAAAGTGTCAGTCACTTCAAAACAGCATCCTGCTACCACGGTGGCTCAGGACACTTGTGTGCCATGGCAGTGGCCATGCTGTGTGGGTCAGAGGTCACAGCTTCCACATTCCGACATCTGTCTGTATTTTCTTGCCCTGAAACAATAGAAGGGGAACCAGGCTCATTTGCTCTCACTTTGTTTAACCTAATTGTTAAACAAAAAGGAACATTTCCCCATATTTGGAATTAGTTTTCCTTTTCTTTCCATCCCCATTTGTTTCCATAAAATTAGATACCATAAAAACTTAACCGAGAGATTAAGCCCCCTATACATTCTTACAGTTCAGTAAATACGACAAAGTCATATATCCCACTGGTCTCTATGGAACGTGAAACATCAAGTGTCATGTCTACCACCATCAAAATCTAGATCACAACTCGCATTATAATTATCCAACCAAAATAAGCCTGGACTTGATTTTATTCAAACCACAAAATTGCATTTTAACATGACAAAATACACTCCTTATATGTATTTTCACAATAAGAAGCAAGAGCTAAATGTTAACTGTACTCTCTACATAAATAAATAAGTCACTAATAAGACTCAGAATGAACACTCTGACAGCTTAGAAGCAACAAGAAAAAACAAAAATATTTGTTAGTCCATTTAAAACAAAAAGGTCACTTTCGACACTCAGTTATTCTAGTCTTCTCCATCAGCCAAAAAACAACAACAAAAAATGGATGATGGATATCAGAGGAAAGTTTTTCAGTACAAAAACTGTCAACTTATACCTGGACTTCAATAAGAAGTCCATGAGATGTATACCCGTTCTTAAAACATGTATTTTATTTATTGCCTTTATATTGCATCTGCAATCACCAAAAATCCTACTTCTAATGAACTGAGGCAATCTGTGACATAAGTAGTTTTCAATCTGTGCCCAGTTTAATCAGACTGACTGAGTCAGGTTACTTTGAAATTAATCTTAAGGAAGTTCTGTTTTTACTGCAGTTCATGGGAATAATGTTCCCAGACATCATCAAACAGATGCAGTAGCAAGAAGTTTAGTATAAATTTTTGGTAAACTTTACTAGGCCACATGTTCTTCCAAATGTATCCAAAAATACAAAACGTGGTGGAAAATACAGCAGACTCAGTTGATACATTCTCACATTTTAATAACAAATATGAGTTTACTTCCAATATAATTTTCTATGAGAACCCATAAGAATGGTTTAGAAATGAGAGAGAGAACACCTATATTTCAGGGACAAAAAGGCTCTGATTTCATATAATGTTTCTGAAAGCACCCCAAATGTTTCATTTTTAAAGATACCTACATTTTTATCAGTACCTCTTACTAGAGAAAGATTCTTGGTACCGCTGAACATTTGGGGGAAAAAAATGTTGGCTGACATAAAAAGGACTACTTGGAATAATTAAAAAAATAAAATAAAAAAAGGAAATCAGGATGGGGAGGGTGACCATAGTGGCTATTAATATATTTCTTTGAAATTAACAATAAACTATAAGCTTCAAGAGAAAAATACATATGTAAACATGGTACAGCCCAACCTTTAACATTAAAATATATCTGGGCTTAAAATGTATTATTACTAAATTAAACCATCCTTTTTTTTCAACTAAACATAAGAAGATAACATTTTAAAGAGCTCACAAAAAACTTGATAGAGCTTTAAATGTAGAGCCCTACCAAAATTATTATCAAGTGGTTTAGTCCTTTTCTATCGTCCATATTCATTTCCAGACCATTTTCATGAAAGAAATAAAGTCGGTCTTAAAACAAGATGGCTGCTTCTAAGAAGAAAAAAAAAAAAAAAACCCGCTGATTTAACTGAAAGCCAAAAACCTAGGCTTTCTAAATCAGGGAACAAAAACTTAGTTACATTTTTTTCTACTCTCCAAACATGTATTCACACATTTCCACATGGACACCTATAGATTACACTGTGCAGTTATTTAAAACTATTAATAGCAATTTTTAAAAAAGGTTTAATTTTTTTGTGCCAATTACATAATTGTCCAAAGCATAAACACAGAGGTATCACATGACCAAAATTCCCACTTATACTTCATAGCAGAATCATGATCATCAGTCATGGAAATCAGGTCACTTGATAAGTAATGATACAGGAATAATAGTGATGTATTTTTACATCTCTTAAAGAATGCCATCCCAAAATGTCTGGTGATATCCTGCTATAAACACAATAACTGTATGGTACTTTTCAAAGTAAATACCCTAGGAACTTAGTTGTTAGGAGTCTCTCCTTGAATCGTACTTTGCTGACCTTCCCTGAAGCAAATGGCAGATTAATTCTATGACATACATTATAAATATTAAAAGCATCCTCTTACATTTTGAAATAATTTTTAAATAGATTTTCTTAAAAATCACTCAAAACTATTTTTATTTCTCACTTGAGTGGAAAATAAGACCTGACAGTAACATTTTCTTCCACCTGTCAACTGTCAATTGTATGAAGGATGTTTCTAAAGATGACAAAGGTTTATTTTTCCTTATTGAAAATGATAGAATTCTACCTCAATGAAAGCTGAGGTAACCATCACTGTGGTACACTCTGTCTCTCAGCAACTAGCTAACTTAAGTAGGAGTTTCCACTACCTTAAAATAATGTTTTTATTGAAATCTTTGGCTGTTGGAAAACTATACTCAGAAGCCTCAAAACCAAGAGTTTATATCCACACACATTTCAGATTGCAAAAGAGTGCACAGATTTCAGTAGTTTCCAATAAATCCTTCAAAGGACAACAAGGAGTATAGATTATCAAGGATACTAAGATACAGGGAACTTTTTTTCATTCACCATCAAACTATGCATAATAATTATAGTACAAAAAAAACCCACATTATTACTTCGATATTTTGAACTAAGTGATTCTCTTGTCTTTGCGCTGCCTTGTTTATGACTGACTAAAGTTTGAAGACATAAATGCAGACAAATTTAAGAGGAAATAGATCTTCTAGTCGTGAGTAATATCCCATTCAGAAACATTGGAAGTTCAAATTAATCACAAGAAACTTTTCTACCAAACAGCTCAGGATATAGGTTGAGAAGCAAATGAAAATATAAATCTAATAATATAATCAGGTCTTTAAAAGAGACAGTAATGTATGGATGTTTAGCTGTCTAAGACCACCATCATAAGACAAATTACTAAAACTGAATATTAACACCTCATTTCTTATACTACTCTTAGAGGTTTTTATACCTGAACATGAAGGTGTTATCCTTCAAATGATCAAAAGGCAATTTTTTCTCAGTTCGGAAGACTTATCCTGTCGGAATATCCTGGGTAAGTGGTAGGGACCTTCCTCACTGTACTTAAGGACATACAGTCTTCCTTTTCAACAAGAATATTTCTGATCAAAGCTGCTATATTAATAGTTTGTATACTGTTTCTGAAAAGAATATTGATAATGTGGAGTCTGTCAACACAGGCTGGTTCATTACTAAAAATAAATATAGATTTTAAAATCCTTTTTGCTACTGAAAGTTATTCAGAACAAATGCAAAAACGAAAAGTCTTGAATGGCATCTTTTTAAAAAGCAAATCATTTATATTGGGAAAAAAAAACCACTAAACAATAGAGAAATGCTACCCACATATATAATTCTGTTCTTAACATTTCTTATGTTTTGTTCATTTTATATTTTAATGTATTCTCTTTCTCAGAGTTACATTCTTTTAGCATATACTTCTCCCCAACTTGTGAAGGCCAGGACTCCTGAAGGACTAATTGTATTCATTCATTTTCTTGGCCCAGCATGAAGCTGGTAGCTTGCTTGGTTCATAGCAACAGGGGAGAAAAGAAGGCACTCATCGTTATCTGTCCCTATCCAACAGGAAATCAGGCCAGTGGACAGAATGCAATGTAATGCCTGTTCAGAAGGTATCTTGCAAGATTAAATGGCAAGAAATTCACAAGGTTAATTTGCCCCCAAACAACTAAGGGCTCCTTCCAAACCTGATCCTCCGCCTTCAAAGGTGGAAGCCTCCACAGCTAATGATTATCAGCCAGAACACACGTGGCAACAAGATATTCCTTCGGTGAGCCAATGGTTTAGTTAATACCACTAAAATCAACTAACAGGGAGTAATGAACAACTGAAGGCTCTCTCTGGTTCTTTTAATCACAGGGAGTTTATTGACCTTGGTATCATGCTGGAAATGCCAAACTAGACTGTACAGCCAAGCGTGCCTCAAATAGCACTGATGTTCCAGTCACCTAAAAAACAAAAGACAGTTGACTATTTCTAAAAGCATATTTTGAATATATAACATAATGCATAAAATGGATAGAACAATTGTCTCAATAGTTAATTTTGCTTTCAAACTCTTTTGGAAAAGTGGACAAAAACAAAAAGCCTATTTGTCTTATAATAATTTGTAAAGTAAAAAAAAAAGTGGGGGGAGAGGGAAAGGATTCACTTCAGGCCTCCTACAAACGGGTCAGAGTAAAAACATGTGATATCTCTGTCATACTGCTTCATTTTTATACAGATGTCCACATAAATTCTGATATAAATATAAAAATAATAAAATTACCCAATTACATCTAATAAAGTGATACACTACATTGAAGCTCACAGTTAATAAGGTCAAAAGATTCTAAATAATATTTTACTTAAAGAACTTTTATGTTTCCAACATATAAAATAGTATTTAAACATTTAAAATTTTGAAAATAAAGTTAATCCTTTACAAGTTTGGTGATAAAATTCATTCAAAACCAGGATCAACTTTCCATCTTTCCTCAAAACAAAATCTTAGATTTAAATCAAACTGATTTCATTTATGTGTCGGTGGAAAAGGCACAGTGCTGGGACACTGGTCGACATATAATAAAACGTTGATGGCTCAGATTTTGAAAAATAAAACCAGTTTTATTTTGAAAGGCAAAGAAATAGCCGAGGAATTATGATTAGGAAATAAAATGTTACTAGCTCTCTCTACTTCACTGCATACATATGATCTGTAAGCCAGAAAGGTTTTGGAGTACTGACAGAGAATTCACATCACTTTCACAACTCCAAGATTACATGTTAACAAAACTAAATGGTGTCAATTACCTGCTACTCTAACATGAAATGTTTAATTTACAGGTCCCTACAAGAATTTTAAAAGTCCAAAGAAAACATACGATTAGGTTAAAATTTAGTGTATCCCAGGTGAATTACAGAGATATTTTTTTCCCACCAAAGTATAACACTTTAAATTGGTGATACTCAGAACCTAACAGAAGCAAAGCACTAAGTGAGGAGAATCAGTATTCTTAAAAGTATGCTGGTATTATTTCACTATTCCATCCATAAATGCCAACCAGTAGGAGACATGTTTAATTATCCTATCATCATTTTGGCAACTGGTCAAAAGAAACCAATAACTTTTCAATATACACACAATATTTAAAAGAATATTCTCATTGGAAGCACCAAACTGTTTATAGCACTCTTCAGATTAAGAGGCATGTTCTTATATGGAGTCATCTCTATCTTTATAAGCGTAGCTGCTACAGGAGAATGTAAATAAAGTTTTATTACTGAAAGTCTCTTTAAAAGTTACTTAAAAGCTTTTTACATTCTTAAAGAAATTAAAGACAAATAGTTATATTCTCCATGATTTGAAATTTCATTACTCAAAGTTACTTAGTACCATGCTGACTCAGAATTCAGCCTAACATTAACAGGATCACTCTATTACTCTCACTATTTAGGTGAAATGTAGACAACTTTCTAGATTTTTAAAATATGGACGATGCATTTAGGCAAATGTTATCATATATTTCTAATCAGATTGATAGTTCTCAGTGGCTATTTCAGAGATTTGTGCCAATTCAAAACATAAAATCAGTTTTTGGCCCGCCACCCAATAAATACTAGCAACTAAAAAGTTATCAGCATTTGAAAATTGAATATCCCCTTTCCAGAAGCGAATACCTAGCATGACAGATTCTAACCGTAAGACTATCTGATCAAGCACTTTTAATATTTTTTTTCCTCTGTTAATCTAGATCTATGGATGCTTGTGGTAGCAATGGAGTCAATTACGAAAACAATAAACTCAATAAACTCAATAAGCTCAAAACAATAAACTCCTAGGATTACACAAGTTACAATATAAGATATTTAAACCCTGTGATCAAGATGTAATACTTAATTTCTAATTGTATTTAAACATAATTTCAAATTTAAGTCCATTAGTATAAGCTACAATATATTTACTTCATTTTACCAAAGTATCCCTTATTATCAGCTTAAGTGTCTACCGAACTTTTCCTATCTAAGAAAAAAATATTTTTTAAATGTATGGAAGTTACAATTAAAGTTTTCAGCTTTTTTCCAAAGGATTAAATCTTCTGATCTTATTAGTTTAGCCAATCCTAAAAAAATAGGATTTGTATAAAATCAGAAGGCACGGCATGGTTACTTTCCAAAACGATAACATTATTATTGAAAATAAATGTAAAATGTAAAATGAATTTATAAAATTTAGTAAACCCCTACAAATTTTCTAAAATGTTTCTTCACTATCTTATGAGATAAACTGTGTTTATTTTAAGTTAGTTATTTTGCACTGGCTCTTTTTAAATTACATCCAAGCTGAATTATCTTAATACATCAAAAAAAAAAAAAAAAAAAAAAACCACAACACCATCTTCTTCAACATTTCCAAGGTAAGTCTGCCTATCAGTCCCTACTTTTACAATTATGTTATTTTTTAAAATAAGTTTTACTGTGACAACATATGAAGATAAATGTACCCACAAACCCCTAAGAATACTAAAGTTAGACATGAATCTCTTGGGCAGGGGGTACATCATTCTTTCTTTTGAACATTATGAAAATGACAATGATCAAATAAAAAGGAATTTCCACAAGCCTCAAATTAGAATACTGACTTGAGAATACCCTTGGTGTTTTAAAATTCTACAGATTAACTTTGTCTGGGCAGGTTCAAAGCCACCATGGCATCCTGAGCAGAGTTTTCTACAGGCAGGGCAAATCTATTAAAAAACATGACCTGTGACAAAAATCAATGTGCTAATCTCAAACCAAACAACAGTATCAAAAGCATAAAACAGAGATAACCTAAGATAAAATGTCCTCAAACTAACTCAGACTAGCTTGACAGGTTAAGAAGGAGGGGTACGTGGGGGTGCTTCTGATTCCTTCTGTTTTAGCCTAGGATGACTGGAACACCCAAGTATCCAAATAAATTAACACTATGGGGAAAAGATCACACTGTGAAGTTTGGAGTGGGAAAGAAGACAACTAAGCACAAAATGCCCCACATTCAACTCACCAATTTCACTGCTGTTTTATTTAATAAGGCGCTGAAGTTTAGAAATATAAATTCCTCTATTTCATATATGCTGTTTAATAAAGCCCAGGGGGGGATAAAACCAACCAACATAATGAGACTTGCTTTTAACACCATCACAACTGGAAAGCTTGCTCTATTTGTCTTGTCAGCTTTAATAAAAGGCATCTCCTCTGGCAGGATGGCTTCTCTTTCTTTTCCTAATAGTGGTAAGTGGCATGTCAAAGAAGAAATAGCTTCCCATCCCACCACCCACCTCCATGAGGCTTTTTTTTTTTAACCAAACTTTCAGGGATGTCTCCACTTCTGCCAGGCGGTTTAATTTAGGATTTGGGCTACCTGGGTGTAACTATCTTTCCTGAAGTAGCAGGAGGTGGGGGACTCTCGGCCACCGGTAGACCGCTTATGGGGAAATCTGCCCATCTTCATCTGAGCTGACATTACTTCAAGCGAGGAATCCCTCCCATGTCTGCATAAGGGGGGAAGGCGGGAGGCCGACGGACAAGGCCGCCGGGAGGTAGGAAGAACCGGAGGCGCCAGCCAGCCCCCTCTCCCCATGCGCGCTGGGCGCTCAGCAACCAAAAACTATCCCCTCGACCTCCCGCCTCTCTCCTCCCAACTTCCACTCCAGCCCCAGGGAAAACCTGGGATTTTAGGTGTAACCGATGCTATTTCCCTCTTAGGCAGGCACCGAAACCACCCCGCACCTGGAAGCTGGCCTCCGTCCCAGAGAGGCAGAGCATTATGGGCCCAGCGAGGCCGACTGCTGCCCACAGGCCGGGGAGAAAGTAGGGCTCGGAGCTGCTCTGGATCCGGAGAGGTTCGCCCGGCACTCAGGACAGCCCTCACCCCTCCCCACTTCTAGAATCCCCGAGCAAGGGACGTCTGCTGGTGGCCAGGGTCCAGCAGGCGCGCTAGGGCGCGCCCGGGCGCCCACCTCTAGCCTCCCGCGTACCCGGCAGGCTTCGGGGATGCCCACAAAACGGTTCCAGGTAATTGCGCGTGTTCCTCCGGCTGCACACCGCCAGGCCGTGGACTAAGAGCTCCCACCTCCCGTCTCCGCCAACTCCAGCAGCTCGCTCCGCACAAATGACGTAACCCGGCATTAGATCAAACTTTCTGGCACCTTGAGCCCATGGGGGGTGAGGAGGTGGGAGAATCCTCTCCACTGCCAGGCGCGCCGGGCCAACAGTGGCCCAGGGGCCAGATGATTGCCTTGCAGTTAAAGAGGAAAATAAAAGCCTAAAGCTTCCGCTTCCCAACCCCCCTCTCATCCCCCAGCCTGTGCGCTCTCTGAACAAACCGAGAAAGGGAAGAAAAATTAAAAAAAAAAAAAAAAAAAAAGCAAAAACAAAAAACCCAACTTTAGGGATGTTTGGAAGGTTCTGCCTGCAGTCCCCCTGTGCACCCACGATCCACGCGGGAACTCTTGGTGGCTCGTACCCGAAGCTCCCAGTGCCCAGGCGCTACGCCCGGATCGAGATGCTGGCCGGCTTGCCCCGGTGAGGAAGCGGAGAAGTCTCGACTCCCCAGCTCCCGCCTTTTCCGAGTCTCCCCGCGCTCTGCAGAGGCAGCGGGTCTGGGCAGCCCCGGGGACTCCCAGGGACTCCCGGCGTCTCTGAGGCAGCTTAACAAAGAGAGGCGCGACGGGTGCGCTTCCTGTGGGCTCCTCGAAAGCCATCAGCGCCCGGGCGACGCAGGCTCCGAGAGTGCGCGCCGCCTGCAGCTGGTGCGCGCGGGTCCCCGCCGCCACCGCCGCTCTTCCGCAGGGCGCCGAGGCCCGAGTATCCCCGGCTCTGCGCTCCCCCTATTACCTTACCTGGGGTTGCTGCTGTTCCAGTAGACGGCGTAGCGGTCGGCGACGGCCTTGGAGCCTGGGTCCTGGCTGAACACACACATCCAGAGCACCAGAAACACCAGCGTCAACATCTCCACGTGCAACATCACGCCTGGCCAGCGGCGGAGCCCCCGACAAGCCACTCCGGGGAAAGAGCAGGGATCCGGAGGGAGGGAGGGAAGGGGAGAAAGAGAGCAGGAGCCAAATAAATATGAATAAATAAGAATGAAGAGTGGCGAGAAAAGAAAGAGGCGCACACCAAGCTGGGGAGGGGAAGGAGAACGAGAAGACGGTGGAGGTGGGGGGGAGGGTGGGGAAGGGGTAAAGACAAACTCGCACCCCCACTGGAGGGTTCAGGAGGAAAAAAGGAATCACAAGATGGAGAGAAGCATGCGTGTGTGTGGTGGCGGCGGCGAGGGCGGGGGAAGGGGTGCCAAGCTGTGTCTCAGCGGCGGCGGCAGGCCGGTCACCCCGGGAGAAGGAGGTGCGCGCCGGGCCGGGCGGCGGCACCGCGGGTTGGGGCAGGCGGCGGCGCACGCTGCACAGTCACCGGGAGTTGCGCGCCGCGGCCGCGGGGAGACATACACTGGCCCGCCGGGCCCGGCTCAGTGTCGGCGCCGCGGGCTGCGCACGGCTCCGCCGCCGCCCAGGGCCCTCGCACTGCGCCCCGCTTCGCTCCAAGTTACTTTGGCGGCCGGTGAGAAACTGCAGGAGGAAGGCTCCGTGTGGATGGAGGGCTTCGCGCCTGTGGCCTTGGAGTGTGAGAAACCCCTTCCCCCTCCTTCTGTGTGCCTTAATCGGGAGACCCCTGGAAATCTCGGAGGAGTCGTAGGTGCTGCGGGTTCGGGGCGGTGCGCCGAGAAGGGTGGGGATTCGAAGCCACAAACCCAGCCCCGCCGGCGTCCTGGAACTGGGTAAGCGGCAGCTAAGCTGGCGAGGAGCGGTCTTGCCTTGCAAACCTCGAAGAAAAGTTTAGCTCTTTTCTTCCGGCAGGAAGTGTCTTCCGGCAGGTCCCCCGGCGGAGTCGGACTGCGGCGGCGGGAGACGACACCCCGGGCACTGGCGGAGCCTCGGGGATTTCTCGCGCGTGCTTTTTTTTTGGCCGGGTGTGGGTGCACCAGAGTGAATGAAGAGCAGAGGTTACGAACCAGCCGGCCAGACGGAGCTGGGAAGCCCAAGCCTGCAGGACGACGCCAACCCAACTGTTAGGCTGGAGAGCGAGAGGGGAAAACAATCACTTTTAAATGAATCCCTCCAACTCCTGGATGGGCTGATGTCAGTCTCCGATCGCCTTCTGGGAGCAAGACTGAGCCCCCAGACGCCGTGCCAAGAGCCTCGGGTGAGCGCTCAGAAATGTCCCTGCGACTCCGACCGGTCCGGCCCCAAGCCCGACAACTTGTAGAGATGCATCAATCAGTTTGAAATGGGAAAAGAGGAAGAAAAGAGAGATCGCAGGAGCGAGTGGCACCTCCCCGCTGACTACATCAGAAAACCTTCCCGATCCTCCTGCAGCTGCTCCTCTTTCCCTCCTTGGGCACAGCAGCAACAAGAGGTGAAAACCACCAACCGAATCCTAAAACCTCTACCAGGCGGGAAAATAAACTTGAGTGCAGCAGCAGCAGCAGCAGCAGCAGCAACAGCACGAACAGCCCGGGAGGGATTGAAATGACTGGCGAGAAGTGGAAAGAGGTAAAAGTCAGTTTTGCAAAAGAGAGAAAAAAAAAAAAAAGAGAGAGAGAGAGAGAGAAAATGCTTTATGGGAAAAATCTTCTCGGGCACGCCCCCTCGTTAATGACCTGCGTGTAAAGCCGACAGCAGAGGCGACCCAGCCGCAGCAGCAGAAGCAGCAGCAGCAGCAGCAGCAGCAGCCGCCGCCGCCGCACCGGAGCGCAAGGCCGCGCGCGTGAACGTGGACGTGGGCGGCGCGGTGATGGGGGGGGGGGGACGCCCAGGCGTGTAGCGCAGGGCACGGGGCAGGCGGGCGGCGAGAGCTCGGGTGTGAGCTCCGGACCTAGCAGGGGGAGGCGCCGCCAGCCCGCGCCCGGCCAGCGCTGCTGCCGCCGCGGCCCGGGTCATGTGGGCTGCTTTTTTTTTTTTTTTTTTTTCCCCCTTCCCTCCCCAAGCAGTTTACTTGGAAAGCGGGGGGTGGGGTGGGTGGCTGGAGCAGCCAGTCAGGGAACGGCCTGCTGTTTGCTTACAGGTCGAGGTTTTTTCCTCTCTCTTCACTCCAACAGGATTGGTTTGTTCCACGAGAAAGAGGCGTTTTCTTAATCTCCTCCCTTCCCCACGCCTCCTATCCCCCTCCCCGGCCCCACCTTCCAGAAACCTGACTAATTGAATTACTGGGAGTGCCGAGGCGCCCTCTCCTCCGCCCGAACCCAGCAGCCGCGCGTAACCCTTTGGATGCTGAATTCCGTCTGGGCTGAGGAATGATTTGACATCTTTTTACCTGAGAGTGAGGTCTTTCAGTTACAATGGGACCGGTTCCCACCCTGTAGCCGGCGAGCCAAAATCTGTCTCCCAGGCCCCGCAGGTGACATGAAGTCCCAGCAGACAGACTGGCAGGGAGCCTTAATGAATACGTGTTCTTGTAAATCTCTGCCCTGTTCACAACGTGCATTACCCGGCGCTGGGTTATCTTGGAAACCTGAGCTTCTCTCAGGTGCCTTTCAACTCGCCACTTCCTACCAGGGACTTAAAGGTTCACGAACAGGAAGCAAGACTTTTCTTTACAGTGATGCTCTGAAAACACGTTTGTTGTTGTTGGGTTTTTTTTTTAATTTTTAATTTTTTTTTAATTTCTATTTTTTTTTTTTTTTATTGAGAGAATCACAGTATAAAGTGATTACAATTCAATGCGATCCTTCAGAAGGAAGGAAATGAATGCGGCAGGGGAGTCCATCAGAAATACCTTACACCTTTTGCATTTCAACCCCGAGGTTGCTTCGCTGCCCACTCCCCGAAGGATAAAGTCTTTGAACGAACCCTATGCGGGAAGAATCGGAGGTCGGGATAGGAGTTGCTTTATTATTGGAAAAGGCCTCGCGTTCCCGGACCTCTAGAGCAGGTTGCAGCGCCTTGGTCCCCGGCGGCCACCGAAGTACGATCGCTTGACAGAGAGACAGTCCCCGGCGCTTCGGGACGCGTCCTCCTGTCCTCTAGCGCCCGGGAAGACAGCCCGGAGCCCGGCGCTCTGGGGCACCAACCCCTGGAGACTTGCCCTTGCGGGGCTCCTAGGGCTCGGGCCTTCATGATATTATTCCCTCCTGCTCTCTAGGGAGTTTGCTGTCTCTGTGGGAAGGGCTGATCCCAAGAAAGCAAGCAGTTTAGTTTTGCTTTCAAACCTTCCTGTTTCTCCCTTTACTTATTAGCCCAATAAAATCAAATATCACGTCCTCCCTCCTGTCTTTACAGTTTTCTAACTCAGACTTGCCAGGCGCTTCGAAGCTGTTTGGAAGCGTCCAGACGCCCTCCAGTGGTGGGCCTGAAGTCCGCACCCAGCGGGGGTATTGCCTGCAGCTCAGCCCGGATTGAGTTCCATGGAGAAACTGGGGTCAAGATCAGTAAGGACTTGAAGAGAAAGCAACAGCTCACATCGGCATGGAACTACCTGGACGTAATGAGCTCTTGCCTAAAAGTTGAGTCGTTTCTCAGTTGCAGAAATTTTTCCTACCTGAAAAGATCCTGAAATTTTCCTAGGAAAGTAATTCCTCTATTTATGACTAGGTATAAATTGCACCCTGTGTAATTATAGACTTCGTGACAGACCACCCCAACAAACCAACCACCTTCCTAATTAAAAAAAAGAAGAAAATTCGGCTTATTAACACAAATGTTTGTCTGCCATTTGTATATTTCACAAAAACTCCAGGAGTGAGAAAGAAGTTGGAAAACCAAAGCCAGTAGATTGAAGGATAAGCAGCTAGTTTTTAAATCAAATTTTTATTTAAAACTTTATTTACAACACCCCCTCATGCCCCCCCCCCCATCTGTAATCTTGCTGATGTTCAAGTTCTTGGCCTGTTTTATGGTGCATTTGTTTTTTTCCTTTGCAGGGATGATGCATCTCTTGGCCTTTCTGAAGGAGCTGTACTAAGTGCTCAGATGACTGAGGCAGTTTTGCAGGAAATGTTCTGGACTCTTTTAAGGGACATGTGTAGCTTTAGGAAGAAGAGAATTCACACTCCTGTCTTGGGGAAAATGCTGATCCTCATCAGAAAGTCTTTTTAGTCAGGGAAATATCAGGTATCAGGGAGTTAGCAAGCTGGCTTCCTGTGGTGTCGAAGCCAAAGGACTAAAGAAAAAGAAATTATATCCAGTTATTTCTATTTGAAACTCATACTGCAAATGTGAAAATTCAACATATCAAAAGAACATAGATGTCCTAATATTTTCAATATCTCTAATTTGCTTAAAGTCTGGATAATCCAATTTTAAACAGAAAAAAAAAATCATACGTTATGGTCTTAAAATGATTCAAGGAGTTGGAATAAAAGATACTGGAATTTACAACTGTTTCAGAATATAACTCAAATGTCTCTGTAAAATAATTCATAAAACAAATGCCTCCTTCTGGGATGATATACCTAAGCAATTATTGTTATTGGAGTAACTAAGCAGCAATGTGATAGATACATACTTAGATAGAAGGACTTTGAAGAGCTGGACTTTGAAGACCATACATTCATCGCTGGACAATTTAACTTTGTCTCTTCAGGGAAATATTTAAGTGATTTGAATTTATACAAATCAGTATTGTATAAAATAGCCATATTATGATCGCCCCAGTGTTACAGTGGCAATGACTCTTAATCAGGCTTAATCAGGTAAATAGCATTCTGCCAAGTGTAGAAGAAGGTTGAGTTATGACAGAAAGAAAACAGCAAGTGAAATACCTGGAGGAATAAAAGGGTAGCGAATGTTCCAAAAGCTTTGCATTAACAAGACTTGAATGGGGTTGTAAGGAGCTGAGACCTGAAAAGTCTGTTAAGAATGGACTGTAAGAGGATTTAACTGCAATCTTAAAATGTTTGAATTTACAGCTACAGGCAACCAAATGTACTGGTGGTTTTAAGACAAATAGCAAGCAAGTATCATTACATCTCAAAATACAAACGGGTGGATTTATTTACATGCTTGTTTATGTATTTATTCATTATTTTGGCCTTGAACTATCTAGGTTGGTATTCTAATCTTGGCTACAAATTAGAGTCACCTAGGGAGCTTTTTTAAAAAGAACACCATCAGGGCCTCACTTCCCGTTCCCACTTTTCTGTAATTTTTAGAAGCTCTCCAAGGAATTCTAAGGAGCATAGAGAACTGAGAATCACTGAACCAGGTAATTTATTTTTACCTTAACTACTTTAGGATTTCAGGCAGAAAGTAAGTTCTATACTTATTTGTCTAAAATGTTTCAATTAACCATCAAGGCAAGAATGTTGAGAACTGAACTTTATGATCCTCTCTATTCAAATGAAGTGATCCTTCCACAGGCACCTGGGTGGCTCAGTGAGTTAGTTAAGCATCTGACTTCAGCTCAGGTCATGATCATGGTTCCTGAGTTCACACCCCATGTCAGGCTCTGAACTTACAGTTCAGAGCCTGGAGCCTGCTTTGGATTCTGTGTCTCCCTCTCTCTCTGCCCCTTCCCTGCTCATGCTCTGTCTCTCTCTCAAAAATAAATAAACATTAAAAATAATAATAAAATAGTTTTCACATGGCAGGAAAGAGAATGCCATCTCCCAAGATGATATGGGTTAATCTTTCTTGGACTAGTTTGGTTGAAGTAGAGTTCTGCTGGGTCAAGTGTCCAGATGAATAAACGAAACAAGCTGGTAAACCAAACCCCACAGTCCACAGGGGCGCCTGGGTGGCTCAGTCGGTTAAGCATCCAACTTCAGCTCAGGTCATGATCTCGCGGTCCGTGAGTTCGAGCCCCGCATCGGGCTCTGTACTGACAGCTCAGAGCCTGGAGCCTGTTTCAGATTCTGTCTCCCTCTCTCTCTGACCTTCCCCCGTTCATGCTCTGTCTCTCCCTGTCTCAAAAATAAATAAACATTAAAAAAAAATTAAAAAACAAAACAAAAAACCCAAACCCCACAGTCCACAGACTAAGCAACTCTTGCTTAATACAGTAAGTTAGAACTGACCCCCAGAAGATATAATAAAGGAAATAAACTCAAGAATAAAGATTAAGGAAATAACAATTAGACACAAAAATTTCTAACAGATGACTAACATAATGGTATTTAAGCTAACCCTGCTATTTAACATCCTAGAACATTGAGGATTCATTCCAAAGCCCCAAGAAACCCAGGTTCTATCACCAAACTGTCACCCAGTTATCCTGCCTGTACACTGAAGTTACTTAATAAAGACTTTGCCCCTCCTCACACCTTTTTATAACCAGTTTCTCAGAATCTTTAGAAATAACTACTTGCTAGCTTCTCTCTCCTTGGAGACCTATGGAAATGCTCCTTTTCTATTTCTAATCTAGGTGTCTCTTCTGTGTACAACCTAAAAGGAAAAAAAAGTAGAACAAAACAAAACAAAAAAGCTGTCTGCTAGAGTGTCGCGTCTCTACCTTCCATCTTGTGACCAACTTCTATCATGAATTTTCCACTTTTCCTCATTCTTTCTTTACTTTGCTGGTGCTTCCTGGAGTTTGTTTCATAGCATCCCTTCTCTTAAAGTCTCAGGATAAGTAGAAGCAGTTTTACAAGCTGCTGCAATATTCTTAAAAAGGCATTTAAAAATTTTTTTATTTATGAACTGTTGTTGTTTTGCCTGTTTCAAAACATAGGTTAAATAAGATCTACCTAGCCAACTTTTTAAACATACAGAAGTTTGGGCAGTCATTTTGATAAACAACTAAACTATATAATTAGACACATATGTAAATATGTGTTATATTCCTGCATATCACAAATGAGTATGTGCTTACATGTAATTTAAAAAGAAGCAAACAAGAACTAGTTGATTCAACCAATTTCCACATCACTTTTTGTTATCTAAACTTCACTCTGTATACCATAGAGTTATGTGACCGGTTTTCACCATAAAGCTGAAATTGGTAGGTGATTTTATTCCTGGAGGAAATTTTCGTGTCTTTCGTGTCTTTCATGTCTTCGTGTCTTTACTATTTGAACTGTGTGTACCTTTCACTCTCCTGTTTCCCCCCTTCGAATTTTTAAATAAAAATCACAAAATAAAATGTATCTACATTTTACAAATCAAATCCATCAACCAGCAGAAAGTATACTGTCCTAAAATGTTCTTTGTGAATTGTTAAATAATACTACATTCTTTGCTTAAATGAATATGCATGACAATGAATGTATATCACCAAAAAAAAGTTTGTATTCATATTTTATTACAATGGCAATCATGGACATCTATAGCATAGCTTTATTTAAATAAAAATAATACAAATAACCTATTCAGAAACAAAGTTAATCTGTGCTTTTTCTCTGTATTTACACTGATAATTAGGATATGTTCATCCCATCAGCCCCATCTACCATCATCCAAAAAGCAAGTAAGTATGCATTGTTACATTCTTTTACTTGTTTAGAGACTCAAAAGAAGCTAAAGTACCTTTATTGTTTATTTCATATATATGTATAGCATATATAGAAGCATGTAAATATAGATAAAGAGAGACAACTTGCTTTTTAATCAATTTTCACCCAAAACTTTTGTCAACTTCTGGGAGAATTGTGTTTAAATACAAGTAAAAGATATAACCCTTAGTCAGTGAATATGATTTCATAAAATAGGAAATGCTGTCTCTAAGCCCCTTTTTAGCTTAGGCCTTACTTTTCCCCCTTCCAGATCTAAACTGGCTGAGCAAAGCAAAGTGTAGAATTATGGCAAATTAAGAAAATCTTTCCTCAAATTATATGCATTTTTTCAGATAAAAGTGGAGGGATTTGGGTCCTCATATTTTGGAATGTGGATTTTGCTTTGTAGTCACCTAAAGAATTGTGTCAGGAGGTTTTTTGTTTTGTTTTTGTTTTGTTTTTTTGTGGTTTTTGTTTTGTTTTGTTTTCACTTCTTTTGGCCACCTTAGAAATAATCTTTTAAAATATACTATTAATTTTAGGAGAAAAGTGTCCTTTTACAGCAAATTTATAACTCTATTCTGAGACTTCCAAATACCTTATGCCAACATTATAAATTTTATTGTGATGTTGTAAAGTTACAGTTAAGGTACAATTCTTTAAAAGCATTTAATAGTTATAAAGCTGGTCACCATAAGAACCACTATAACTTAGGATCTTAGAATGTCAGATGATAATGCAGAGGATTATTGGCCAAAACTTCTTTTAAATGAGAAATATCTAACTGAATTGGTCATTTCTAAACTCAAGTCTGGGGAGGAAAGTGTGCTCTTAAAATGATGGCCTTCTAATCAGAGATGATCATTCTCCATTTCTGTTAGTCTACCTTTTTTTTTTTTTTTTTTTGGCATATGCTGTCTACTAAATTAAATAGGATTTATTGGCCAGCTAGATTCTGAATTGCTCTCTTTTCCTGTGGATTAGGAGAGTGCATTTCTTAGCCCTTTTCCTTGAAATCCACCTGGATCTTTTTATGTGGACTATCTAGTATTCTGCACACTTCCAATGCTTAATAAATATTACATTACAATATTAGCATAATAATAAATCATCTTAAAGTACTACATGGGCTATTAAGTGAGATCCTATTCAGTTTGAGCCAAGATATCAAAAAACTTTTATTTTCTCTATACGCATACAAAGTAATTTTAAGACTCTCTTTCCATGAAATGCCCTTGCATCCATAAGATGTCTACATATTAAAAAGTGAAGTGTTGAAATGTGCATCTTCCAGTTATGTATTTAATTTGTTCAGTTTATTAAGGGACCTGAATTTGCAATTTTAGTAAGAAGAAACTTCGGGGCGCCTAGGGGGCTCAGTCAGTTGAGCGTCCGACTTTGGCTCAGGTCATGATCTCAAGGTCTGTGAGTTTGAGCCCCGCGTTGGGGCTCTGGGCTGACAGCTCAGGGCCTGGAGCCTGCTCCGGATTCTGTGTCTCCCTCTCTCTCTGCCCCTCCCCTACTCATGCTCTGTCTCTCTCTCTCTCTCTCTCTCTCTCTCTGTCAAAAATAAATAAACATTAAAAAGAATTTTTTTAAAGAAGAAATTTAAAATTGGGCAGACAAAAATAGAAATAGTGCCATTTGTCAAGTAAATGCCCTTTTCCCAATGGCAATTGTAAAATCTTTATACAAGATTACCAGGCCAACATCTAGGTAGTGTTCCTTTCCAGTAAGAAGTTCTGTTTTGTCTGGGATTGGTTGTGTCACACAGACCTAGAGTAACAGCCACTGAAAACATGAGGATTTTCTTTACAGTTACAGAAACAAAAGTGAAACCAAAAATATTCAATTACTACAATCTCATCCTAACTGGTTGCTTTGAGATAGGTTCTAGTTTGAAACTTCCATCAAGGCAAAAAAATGAAAATATTTCTCCTTCCAAAGGTATTGTTTGTATATGGTACATTTTATCTACCTATATGTAAAACAAAGAGGATAAAAATGATGCATCATCTGTGGTGGACAGCAAAATGGCCAATGTTCTTGCCCTGTTACAATATAACTTTGTAGTTCACCTTTCCCATCAATAGATGGAGTCTGTTTTTCTACTCCTTGAATCTGAGCTGACCCTGTGGCTTGATTTGGCTAACAGAATGTAGCAGAACAATGTTTTGCCAGTTTTGAACCATGCCTCAAGAGGCATTCAATTTTCCACACTTTATCTAGGAACCCTGCCTAATTACCATGTGGACAAGCCAAAGCTAGCCTTCTGGTTGATTAGAGACACGTAGCTCCTTTACCCGCATGGTCCCTACCAATCCCCAGAAGCAGAGCTATCCAACTGATTGGCAGCTGCCAGCAGATGCATGAGAAATTCCCAGCTGAGGCTAGAAGAACTGTACAGCTGAGCCCAGCCTATACTGCCAACTCACAGAATCATGTTCTGAACAAATGGTTCTTGTTTTAAGCCAATAAATTTTGGGGTGGTTTGTTATACAGCAATAGATAACAGCTACATCTCCTTAAATTATTGGAAATAAAATTTTGAATACTATTCAGCCCAAGTATATGTTATTCTTTTACAACTTTGATTTCCATTGCTGAGGTACTTGGTGTTAAATCTGTAATTGGCAATCAGAATTTCCCAAATATTTCTAACAGGAATGTTTCTTTCTCCTACTTTACAAATTTCATAGAGATGATTCTTCTTCTTCTTCTTCTTTTACCAAAAACTTAACCTGGGACCCTAAATGAACACAATTCACATTCAGGCCCTTCTGATCCTCTTAGGATAATGCCATTTGGTTAGAAGAGCAAACCTGAGCAGATGATTTGCCTGGAGGTAAATCATTCTTCTTCTAAGAACATGGTGCCCAGCAAGAAAAATGAAAAGGTAAAATCAAAGGAAGCTATGACTAGCTTCATCTCAAATCTCCACATCACTCACAACTATTGATTTAACATCATGGCACCTCCATATTTCAGCAGGAGGATCTGCCACGAGACAGAAGCTGTAGTGACCCTGTAAGGGTCATCTCGCTGTCAACCTCAAATTACAACATCTCTGCTTTTGGCTGACAGCCATGGCAAGGGCAGGGGAAGCACAGCTCTTTCTGTAGATAGAATAGATGTGTTTCAAGGAAGTGAGATACAAAGTGAAATTGTATATATCGAGTCTTATCTTCCTGTAAAGTTCTAAGTGGGAGGAGGGCTTTGTCAAGGTCCCTTAGGTGTGCTCCCTCTAAGTCCGGTTACTAGCCCAGCCTTATAATGTGCACCATGTAGGGTGGAGACTAATCCACAAACCCAAAGTTGTCTTTTCAGCATTCATTGTATTTTCATCCTCCACAGAAACCAAACCATTGACCACCCTTCCTTCCTGAGACTTTCTTATCCTTTGTTGTTTGTTATTCCATGTTTTCAGAATCCTCTTTTTTCATCTCCAACTATATTCTTCTGGCTGTCAACTATGAGTCACAGCCCAATGCCAGGCACATAGTGAATACTTAGTATTTGTGGAATGAATATCCATTCCTAAATATAGGTGTTTTCCTTAGCAGTTTTTTCCTTCTTCCCTAACATAATCTTTAATAATTGCATTCATACTCTCAGCTCCTATGACAGTCTCTTTATGGAAGTCTCCCAAACCTTAGCTTTAAGATCTAATGCTTTCCATCATCAGACCCACACTCCCAGCCTTCTCATTTACTTTTCTACGTGACTCTACTCCAATACCTCCAAACCAGCAAGCCCCAGAAGTGTATCTGCTCATTCAATATACCCTTTTCCTGGCACTACTGGTCTCTAGCATGCCAAAGTCAGGATACAGCCCATCATCAGTTCCCAAATGAGAACTGCTAGCTGACAGACTTGATAAAGCAGAGGACTCAATATTCCGTGAAGAATGCAAAAATTAGTTTCCTAATTTCTCATTTCTGTATCATGTTGGCTTCTAACTGGTCTCGGCCACCCATTCTTAGCCCTGTCCAATACCTGCTTCATTCTGCAGTTAGAGTGATCTATTCCACAGAGAAACAGAGGTCAACCTCCACCACTTAAAGGCTTCACATGCCTCACAAAATAAAGATAAAATTATCAATATGTCTATCAAACCCTGCATAAGCTGATGCCTCCCTTCCTCTCTAACCTCATCTCATAGAACCCTCCTCACACTCACTAACTCCAGCTACTCTGACCTTCTCCCATGTCCTTGAAGAAGCCATGCCTTTCCCTGTCTCTGGGTCTTTGCTTATGCTTTCCCCTTTGCCTGAAACATTTAGGCTCCCACCAGTTTAACTTGTATTCATCCTTCAAATCGCAGCTCAGATGTCACTTCCTTGGGGAAAACTCTTCAGATCACGTAGAATAGAGGAGGATTCCTCCATATACCCACACGGCACTGAGTTTCTTTCCGTTGTACTACCTGTCTCCTGATTTAAATCGTGTATTTGTGTGGCATTATGTCTGCTTCCTCTTCTAGTCCTATTGTTCAGGATCACCTCTCCAGAGCTCAGCATTGTACCCAGCACATAGTAGACTCTGTTAATATATATGGAATGAATGAATGAATGAATGAATGAAAATACCATACCAGTACTGACACTGTGTTTTCCTGCATGGTTTCCATGAGGAACCAGATCTCAGAGTTATACACAGGCAGTGGGGATAAGAGGGAGGAAGTCAAGGGCCTCTAATGGATTCAGAAATGAAAGATTTCCCTTGAAAGTTTGAAGAAGAGAAGCTCCGTACAACAAACGCCAGCAAAAATATATAAAACTAACCTTAAGGAATGTGTTACCTAGAGCCAGACCTAACTTAAGTTCTCTCCATTTCTAAAGAAGGAGTATGCCAACCTCAAAGGGAGCCAGTCAAAAATGGAACAAAGGAAATGAAATGAACTGAGGCATATTAGCAGTTCTAATCCCCAAGTAGTGATGGGGGTAGGGGTTGGCAGGTAAATCCAAAGGGCTCCCCCCAGTTGTCTCCGCACAACACCATTTAACCCACATAATGTCCTCCTTTGCTCTGAGGTCACCAAACAAACTTAATAATTTGCCTCCCGTGTAGCTTGACATTCATTCATTCATTCATAAATTTATTAAGCATCTAATAATAATGTTCTATATCTTGAGGATACAGTAATTAGCAAGACAGAGTTGGTCCCTGCCTTCATGGAGCTTAAAATACAGTCTTTTCAAATGACAAGAAAGCAATAAAAGTGTTGGGTTCCAAAGTGGACTCACACTGCCCACTTGCCTAAAATCCTTTCTTTGGAGAACCTCTCCTTCTCTCATCCTTCTGATCCTGATGAAGCTATCCACTGCCACAAATAATATAGCATGCTACATCAACACTACACCCCTATCACCAGTATAGGGTCAATCAAACAATCAGGGTTCTTGCTAGTTTTGTAAATGGAGTTGGGATTAAGAAGGCTTCTTTGGGGATTTTGAATTATGTAGATATAGATTCAGGGCTGACAGCAACCATCTTTCCTACTCTGGGAAGTAGGACTGCTAAGCTTTAACAAATAAGACTACAACAGGATCCGTCTGGATGTTTTGCTAAGAATCCAAGGGGGAGCAGAAACAGAGAGACCATCAAAAGGCCTCATGTTAAAGATGGAATCTGTTCTCAAACAGTTGCTATTATCATTAATTACATCATATGTATATTAGATAAGTTCTATATGTCAGGATTTCAGGATTACTATATACTTTCTTATTTTTAAATTAATTATTTTTTTTTTCTTTCCTTAGTAGCACCTGACTTTGAAGCCCAACACCACATGGTTTCAGGCTAAGGACATGGTAATGGAGATATTTAATATCAATAAATGATCCTTCTCCCAGGATTTTTGTTTTAGAAGCATCCAAGAAACAAGAAGGAAGATTTTAAACATCATCCTTGTTCCCTGATGTCACAAGTCAAGAAACAAGCCCCCTGCAGCCAGAGGGCAATTTGGTTGCTGGTTCCTGTGCAGGTGAATTATGGCTTAACGAATAACAAAAAAATTTGAATTACTAAATAACTTACACTGAAAAAAACAAGAAGGGAGGAAAGATGCATGAGCTTAGGGAAAGGATTTTATAATGTACCCCAGTCGACTCAATGATAAATGTACATAATTAATCATAGACACCATTTTGGCAAATGATATTTTTAAATGATAGAGGCAATTATCTGTACAATTACATATGCACAGGAATGCATTATTTTCTGACTTTCAACAAGCAGCTTACCTTATAGAATAAGTAAGGAAGAGTCTTACTCACCTAATTTAGCATCCTAATTTGTAACCTCAATCTAAAGAGGACTTTTTCTGGTACTTAGAGGAGGTTCAGAAAGGAATATAATGATACTGGTATCTTGGTTCCACTATTAATATCTTTGTGTACTATTTAATCACATAAGCTTCAAACCACAAAATATGTTATATATTCTCTCTCCTGCACTCTTTAAAGGAATAAAATAATTTTCCAAATGGCTTTCCAGTAAATATCCTGGAAACAAATAGAGAAACTTGTGGAAATGAAAAAATATTTGCTACTCTATACTAAACTATTCTCTCTAGTGAAATGAGAGAGAAAATTTCAACAACTATGGTAAGCAATGGTGTTTTTTTAAACACAGACTCTGCTGTTTCTTTAGTCTGATGGTCTTATCTATAAAGTCAGTATGGCATGGTGAAGGGGTCAGTGTGGACTCAGACAAATGTAGTTACAAATCTGGCCCTGCAATTTACTATGATTGTAACCTCGATAACCTCGAGCAAGTTCCTAACATTGCTAAGACTCAATTTCTTTGTAAAAGTGAGTCTGATCGTAGCAATCTT
This sequence comes from Prionailurus viverrinus, assembly GCF_022837055.1. Classification (NCBI taxonomy): domain Eukaryota; kingdom Metazoa; phylum Chordata; class Mammalia; order Carnivora; family Felidae; genus Prionailurus; species Prionailurus viverrinus. Next base: position 168,805,754 of record NC_062561.1, read on the forward strand.
ATAAAATATGCTGTGAGCAATACACAAGATCATGTTTATCAAGTAACTGGGCTAACATCAGGGATTCAACATGTGTCCAGTTCTGTGGGTGTCATTAATGTTAAGTCCTCCCCTCCAATGAAGTTCTTTAATATCTTATCCTTCTAAAATAAATCATGTCATCCTATCATTCACTCATTCTACCACGTGTATTGAGTGCTGTGCATATATACAAGATGTCAGGATATAAATGAAAGTCATTTTTGAATTTTTTTTTCATGTTTATTTATTTTTGAGAGAAAGAGAGACAGAACATGAACAGGGGAGGGACAGAGAGAGAGAGAGACAGAATCTAGAGCAGGCCCCAGGCTCTGAGCTGTCAACACAGAGCCTATGCGGGGCTCAAACCCACGAACTGTGAGATCATGACTTGAGCCGAAGTGGGACGCTTAAGGAATAAAAGTCATTTTGGATATAAGTAGGGAAAAGGTGGATTATTCAAAAAAAGGGTTGGAGTGACTGGTTGGTAATTTCTATCTCTAACTCACATGGCCTAAAACTGTGTTGTCCAATACAATAACCATTAACCCCATGTGGCAATTGAGTACTTGAAATATGCTATTTTATGTGGAGATATATTAATATGTAAAATATACTCCAGATCTTGAAAACTCAGTTAAAAGAAAAGATTCCAAAATATCTCATTAAATTTTTTGCATATTGATTACCCATTGAAATGATTATATTTGTATATACTGGGTTACATAAAATATACTATTAAAATTAATTTCATCTCCTTCTCTTTACTTTTTTAATATAGCTACTAGGAAAATTAAAATTGTGTTGCTCACAGGGGTGCCTGGGTGGCTCGGTCAGCTGAGGTGCCGACTTAGGATCAGGTCATGATCTCACAGTTCGTGGGTTTGAGCCCCGCTTCGGCTGGCTGCTGTCAGCACACAGCTTACTTCAGATCTCTGTCTCCCTCTCTTTCTGCCCCTACTCTGCTCTAGCTCTCTCTCTCTCTCTCAAAAATACATAATACAATTGAAAATAAAAATAAAATCTTTAAAAAAAATTGCATTGCTCGCATTTGCGGATAGCACTATGTTTTTATAGGGCAGCATTGATCTAAATATTTACAACAAGAGAGGAAGATGAATGGGAAGGAGGGAAGGAAAGAGGGGGGAGGGACAGAGGGAGGAAGGAAGAAAAAAGAAAAAGAATCTTGGAGAACTAAAAGATATAAGCCTTAAAAGATGTTACAGTTGAAAAGTCCTTTCTATGCATAACACCAATGGCAGAAAATCTAAGAGACTGAGATTCAGTGCTTATAGCACAATGCCCAGCATTTAGCAAATGTTCAGTAAATGCCAGCTTGTATTATTTATAATGACCGCCTCTCTTATTTTAGGCAACATACTAGGTGCTAGAGTTACAGTGATAAAACAATCCAGTGTATTGAGGAATACTCAGCCTAATAATGAATACCAACAAGAAAAATTTTTGCAAACTTCTATATTTTATATTTACATTATATTTTTGGACCTGTAAAGATATTATGTTTTAATTTTCTTTCAAAGAATGTGTACATACCTCTCCACATCTGACCCTAATTAGAACGAGAAACAATAATTTCTGTTCCGTGACTGTGAAAATTAACAGTAGTGGGATATTAAAAGGCATTTTTAGTTCCTTTGGCAAAACTTTCATTTTTTAATATACTGTAAATGTGTTCGGTAACAAAAATTAATTTAGAACCACTGGCATATATTTCTGTATCATACATATCATTCTCACACAAAATGATTCCTGAATCCTTCCACAATATTTCATAACACCTATCTAGGACCCTCCATGTAATTATGCTTGTATATATGTATATGTAAATATGTTTACGTACAAATATGCAGAGCAAATATGTTCGTTTTTGAGCAGTCACAGCATTCCCCCCTCCTCTTCCACCCCCAGGCTCCAAGAGGAAGGAGTCTTGCTGCTCAGACAGCTTCAGGCCTGGCCTTTTGTCGTGCTGATTAGAATCTGAGCTGAGCTGCTGGATTTACATCTTAAAGGAAAAGGAGCCCTGGCCCCAGAAAAGGCTCCCAGAAAGGAGGAGGGGGAGAGAATTAAAGGCTTCCAAGAGGGAGTTGGGAAGCAGAGTTTGGGGGAGTGGAGAGAGAGAGAAAGGAAAGAGAGAACAGTTACCTTGGTGAACCGCACTAAGTATTGAGATGTGAGATGAAATTGAAATACTGGGCTATTGATAAGGGATGTGGTCCTGAGATTTTGCCAGTGAAGAGAGAAGGCAGACTGAAGCCTGGCCGAGGGTTATATAATCCCCTGGTGATTTTCTGAGAGGCTGAAATGAGGATTTAAAATGCTTTTCATTAATTCTTGCCTATTCGACTGGTGTTTCTACTGGCTGTGTAACCACTGACACTGTGGTGAGAGCAGTTCTGTTAAATTAATTAAACAAGGAGGCCGTTAGATGGATATGGTTCTAAAGCCCCAGCGGCCTACCAAAGCAACCAAGAACCTAAGCCTGTAAATGCCTCAAAGGAAATCAAAACGCTAAGGACAACTGATCACAACCAACCAACCAGACATGAAGCTATAGCTAATCAAATAATTTCCTTTCTTTGCGTCTACAATTTCTTTTTTTTTTTTTTTTTTTTAACGCTTATTTATTTATTTTGAGGGAGGGGACGGGCAGTGGGAGAGGGAGAGCAAGGATCCCCCGCAGGCTTAGCGCGGTCTATACAGAGCCCCATGGGAGCTTGAACCTATGAACTGAACTGCAAGATCATGACCTGAGCGAAACCAAGGTTCCCATGATTAACCAACTGAGCTCCCCAGGTGCCCCGCTTCTGTAATTTCTTTATAAAAGTCTTTCCTGAGCTCCTGTCACAGGGTGCTTGCTCCTAACCACCTCTGGTTCGGCCCTGCCTCACTCCAATCGATTTCTACTCAAACTCTTACAATTTTTAATATGCCTCAGTTTATCTTTTAACAGTTCAAAGCAGCCTGGCTTTCTCTGGGTTCCATGTATTACTTCAGCAACTGTCCTGAAAGTGAAGTCTGTGGGTTCCTTTGTAGCACAGCTGCAGCTGTGGTGGTTTCTAGTGCCTTGCCCCAACATTTGCTCCATAAATGTGGGTTAAATGAAAAATCTGAGGGTCTGAGGATAGATTCGATGTTGCCATCTCCAAACACTAAATAGGCACAGCAACCAACATATTGAATGTGTCTGTATGGCTCTAGGTAGTGATAAAGCACTAAGCCAAGCACGACTTCTTCCGTCTTCAAGTTTGGGATGCCAAGAGCTGAAATAGACCTGGTTCACAAGTTTTGTTCAGGTTTTGTTCTGTTTTTCTTTCTTTCTTTTTTTTTTTTTTTAATATTCAATTATTCCTGGCAAGAAATACACATTCTCAGCTTAAATACACAAGCTCACTTTACTGCAGCCCATACCTCCTCCTGCCCCAGAATTGGGGCTGGGGGAGCAGTGGAAGCAGGGGGGAAATGTCCTAGTTTCAGGGTGCTCTCTCCATCTTGTCAGCATAGGCAAATACTGGGGAGAGGGAGGAGAAGGTATGGTCACCTAGAAGCCTGGGAAAAAAATGTTGCATTCTGGGTTGGTAGCACATTAGAATCACCATGCAGCTTTAAAAATAAAAAAATAAAAAACACCCTTGTTTAGGCCCAATCCATAATAATTAAAATTGAATTTCTGGGCATCTGTAATTTTTTTTAAGTCCCTGGGTGATTCTGAAGCTTAGTTAGAGATAAGAAGCACTCTCTCCTTCATCCTAACCAAGCTTGAGTCTCCACTTTCTACATCCCAACACTGTAGGTTCAGTCATGGGCCTAGTAGTCAGTAGCCTGGGGCCCTGAAGCTGAAGGGAGGTTCCTTACTTCCTCTCAGATTTTGCCGGTGTCTTGGAAAAATTTCCAATAGTTTCCTCATTCACTCTTGGAAGAGCCTAGATTTGGATGGTAAATTATATGGTCCCTCTACACTTATTGAACAGGAAAAGCCCAGCCCAGTTAGTATTTCCTGAGAACCCTTCCAGCAACAATTCGAATGTTCTTTTAGTCTCTTCCTTCCTCAAATGTCTTTCTTTCCAGTCCTTTCTTTCTCTTGCATCAGATAAGGCTTAAACACCCTCCAAACAATACATTTCCTCATTCCTCCCCCCCTCCCTCTAGCCCCAAGAATTTTTTCACCTTCACCTTCACCTTCACATTTGTAGACTACAGCTTAAAGATTTTATCTTGTTTGTCCTATTTGGGGGCAGGGAGAGAGGGAAGTAACCCCATGTTCTGTGTGGTCAGACCACCCCTTGCTTTTCTCCAGACCTTGAATGACTAGAAAGAAATGTCTATCAAACACCATGCTCCCAAAGAAATGGAAACTCACTAACACATGAACCTCGGACTGCTACAGATAGAAGAATGAGGGGCCCCATGGGTCTTCTAGATTCATCCAAATCACAGACTTTGCACAAAGGAACACAGAGGCCAGAAACTGTCCTCTTCCTACATCTTCACTATCCTGACCTTTCTTCTGGCTTGATCCCACACTTTGGATCATAATGCCATATCTGATACTCCTTGGATTTTGGTCATAAGCTTGCTTTTCCCTCTACCTTTGCTTTGCTTGTGTCCTAATTTTTGCACATTATAATCCTCCCTCCTTGGACCGACTCCTAGAGCTCTTCCTGGATTCTATATCCTGGATTCTGTTTCTAATTCTAGTGATTCCTCAAGAACACGGGCCAGGACTAGAAGCTACCGCTTGTGGCAAAGATGATACACAGTCCAATTTAATGACAAAGAGCTTCTGATGTAGCCATAAAGTCCTTGATTTTTCTTCATGTTTACTACCTGGATTGCCCTCTTCTCACCAAAGTCCAGAAGATTTCTTGGCAGGGCCTGATCCGAGGAAGTGAATCTGTTTTCAGTCTCAGGTACAGTTCGTTTCATGACCCTCCCTTCTCCTTCCATTCAGTCACAGCTCAAGCTCTGCATTCTCTTCATCACATTTCCTAGCACCCTCCTGAACTGCCTCAGCTCTCCATCTTCCTTCGAATATGAGTTGCTAAATTGGTTGATGAGCCAAAGACTGGGTTCTACTAACCACCAAATGTTTGTACCTACAGAACTCATTTGTAATGGAGCAGGGGTTGCAAATTCAAAGGACGCTGGGGGCAGCCTGGCTGGGTGACTGAGTGAGGCAAGCTGGGCAGGAATAGAGCAAGCTGGCGTGAGCCTGCCCTGGCAAAAGTGTCCAGCTGCTGTTCTCCTGCAGTGAACTATTGCCATGGAGGAATACTAGTCCCAAATGCTCTTTTCTTTTTTCAAGAAAAAAGAGATATCCAGATTCTTGCGAGCAGTCTGTTCATTTTTTAAATATTGACAACTGATTTTTAAAAATCTAAATTAAATTCTATCCTGGCTAAACAGAACTCATCTGTGCCTAGGATCTAGTTCTCTGACTGCAGGCTTACAATGGCTTTTCTAGTGTATTCTCAGATAAACTTTTGCATAATGTGATTTTAAGAGGGAAAAATCATCTAAGTCAACCCAACATGAAATTAAAGGGTGTGAAATTGTAAAGGATATCCTGGAAATCTACAGATGCTGGTGTTTATGCACAAAAACAACAGTTGCAACAACAGGAATTCCTATTAGGTGACAAATGGCCACTTAAGAACATCTTTTAATGAAAGGAGATTTTAAACATTCTATAAGAGGTCCACTGTGCATGCTTTTGTGCCTGAACACTTCATTTTTCATAAACAAAAAGCCTCTAATTGTCTTCCATTTTAAAACATCTTCGTCAGCAAAGATATTAAGGAGGTAGTTAGAGGGGAAAATAATGACACTATAAAAGTTGGCAGTAGAATCAGTTAATCTCTTGTCCCTTATGACAGTTTGCATTTTGAGTGACAACTAAGGTTTTCTACTTTACAAATGTGGTTGCTTTATTCTTGAGCAAGGAAATAATAAAAAAAAACATTATTTTCCACTATTACTGGACATTAACTTTTTAAAAAGTCAAGATGTAATGTTTTAATATTTCAACAAATGCAATACTTTGAAATGCAAAGTATTTCAACCTGGAATGGCAAAAATGGCTGTGTGACTAAAACTCTGGAGCATAATTTCTCAGCCTCAGTACTACTGACATTTAGCGTCAATTGATCTTTTGATGTGGAAGGCTGCCCTGTGCACTGCAGGCTTCTTAGCAGCATCCCTGGCCTCTACCTCCTAGATGCCAGCAGTACCCTCCCCAGCCCCTGTCTGAAACAATCAAAAAGTATCTCTATAGATATTGTTAGATATCTCCTGGGGACCAAATTTGCCCCCACTTGAGAACCATTGCTCTAGACGAAATTCTGTACATCACAACTTGGATTTTGATTCTCCAAAAAAAGTATTACAATGGTCTTCACACAACTGGAAAGAGTGGGAAAAGTATCAAGTCCTCAAGGGGACTTGAGTATGTAAGTCCTCAAGGGCACTGTAGAGGTTGGGGAGGTAAGTCTTTGAGACAAGAGCAGTGAGTCTATACTGACAAGAAAGTTGCTCTGGGGGGCAAACTGGGTCAGCCCTGGATGTGAAATCCACTCTTTTCCTGGACAATAATGCCTCCACAAGCAGGAACCTAATAGAGATCTATCAGGCTAGTCAGCAACATCTGGTAGATTCCAAACTACAGATGGGGAACTCCAGCCTTCCTCTGGCCAAGTCTGAGGTGAAATTTCAACATTGTGAAAGATGGGTTGATACCGAATGGTTAGACATTTAATAGGGAATTCTTTTTTTTTTTTTCCTTTTCCATTTTGGAAAGAAAACATTTTTCCAGAAAAACATGAAAGGTTATAATAGTGGTTTGAAATCAGTAACTTTCAATTTTTCTTTGTGGTTATGGAAGAAATCATCAATTCCATTTCTCAATAGAACCTTACAAACACAGTAGGCCAAATGCCAGAGCAGAAATTAAATGGCTATGCGATCCTCGAGGGAAGACATACTTTAACTATGAAGTATTCACACCAAACCTTGAGAGCAGTACCCGAAAGAGAATGAGCTAGAGTATGTGGTGTTCACATTTGCTGTTTTGACGGCGCTGTTTGTCAAAATAACTACAATTTTCAAAGAAAAGACTGCTTAATTTTTACTCTATTGCTTTTCTGTCTGGTAGGACCTATAAAGAATAAGTTCACTAACTTTTTGGTTGAGTTTCAGTTTACTTAACTTGTTTCACCAGTTAAATATTTCAAAATGGTATCTTCTAGTCTTCTTTTTATATTTTGTTAGCTTAAAATCTGTTTCGATGATACTGTGATGATGGACACATGTCATTTTGCCAAAACCCGTGGAAGGTACAATACAGAGAATGAACACTAATGTAAGCTATAGACTCTAACAATAATGTGTCAATACTGACTCATCAATAACATATGTATTACACTAATGCAAGATGTTAATGATTGGGGAATCTGGGACAGGAGTGTGAGTGGAGGCGGTTATAGGGGAACTTTCTACTCGTTGCCCCTATAAACGTTAAACTTCTCTAAAAAATAAAGTCTATTAATTTTTAGAAGCCCATTTAATACATTTTATAATAAAAAGCCCAACAACATTACAATTCTGTAAGTATCTTTTAATTAGGCCTTTAAAAAATATAATATATATAATTTTATTACAAATTTTTTTTTTAAATGTAGCGGCACCTGGGTGGTTAGTTGAAGGTCTGACTCTTGATTTGGGCTCAGGTCACGATCCTAGGCTTGTGGGATCAAGCCCTATGTTGGGCTCTGTGCTGAGTATGGAGCCTGCTTAAGATTCTGTCTCTGTGCCCACTGCCCCCACCCCCCGCCTCAAATTAAAAAAAAAAAAAAATTTTAAACCACAAAATGCAACATCCTAAAAAAAAAATCCAAATTTACTATTGATATTAATTCCTACAAGTTTGCTGTGCTACAACACACAAGTCAAGAAATTAATAAAATCTGTATGGTTTTTATACCGAAGCTAATATTGAGCCACACTGGAATTCACATTCTTAGCAAAACAGTTCCCTGAGCACACACTCCACACCTATCATTACAGGATAGTCATTTATTCTTCATCTTCCTCATCCTCTTCATCTTCTTCCTCCTCTTCCTCCTCATCCTCTGGTTCATTCTTCTTTGAACCTGTTGGTCTGCTAAGGCCCCTCTTTCCTGTTTCACTTTTGCCCTTGGCACGAAATGCAGCAATTTCCTTTTCATATTTCTCCTTTAGCTTTAGCTGCTTTCAGGTCATATAGTTGCTTACCTTCTTTGGCTGACTGTTCAGACCACATTACACCCCATTTTTTTGCAGTATCCCCAATGGATAAAACACAGTGTTCATTTTTGATCTTTGGATGATGTTCAGAACAAAACAATAAGAAAGCAGACGGAGACCTTTTAGGAGCATTGGGATCTTCTTTCTTTCCTTTCTTGTCACCTTTTGGGAGAAACACAATTTTTCATCTGTGAGCGAGCTTTGTCACTTTTTACCATACCTTCAAATTTCTACTTTTCCTTTGCAGACATGGTCTTCCATCTCTCTGAACATTTCTTGGAGAATTTGGTGAGATTGATAGAAGAGTCTGGATGTTTCTTCCTGTGCTCTTCCCGGTAGATCTGTATGAAAAAGGCATCTGAGGACATCCTGTCCAGCAGCTTGTTGGGGTCTCCTTTACCTATGGTGACAGACAGCATCTACCAGGTGGTGGCTTTTCCCGTGGAGGGGCAGGATCCACAGAGGCTCTGGTTTATCACTAATGCCATCCTCAGCCTCTTGTTTGGCAGAGTTCTCCAAGTCCTGCCGTGGACCACACCCCCCTTAATTAGGACTTTTGAAAATTTATCTGAGCCCCGCTTATTCACTGCTACAAGATGATTGTTCGAGATGAAGTAGAGAGAGGAAAAAGTTTTCTTCCTTGTCCAAGCCTGGCCACAGAGTGCTCTAATTCCAGCTCGTGGAAAATACTATTTGAGCATTGTGAACAGTGGGCCTCAAACTGAATTATATTTAAACCTCTTCTTCATCTCGGTAATTTCATGTGCTTTTATGTTTTCTTCTCACAAAGTCACTTTTAAAGTAAAATCCACTCAGAATTGTTTATAATGCATTTTACATGATAGGCTAAATTTGTTTCCAATTAACAGCATATAATATTGGCTAGGGAAACTGTAAGTAACGAGGAATCAGAGAGGTTTTTCATGGACTTTATCCATGTAACAGCAAACAAGTCATTGTGCTAAAATATATAGTAAATATGTTTTATCAGTGGCATTCTATTCACCCTGTCATAAAAATTATGGGTTCCAGTTTTAGTCTCTGCCATAATGGGAGATTTTTCAACATGGAAGTCTCTTGGATGATTGTGAGAGGGATGCTCACTAGTCACAGGGGGGCCCAGAGCAGAGCTTCATACCAGATGCTCTGAAGGAAGAGGGCAATCTAAAGAAAATCTTAATAATCCTGTATTCAGAGGATATAGAGTCTAGTTGGAAGGTAAGAACTTACATTTATCACAAACATTAAGAATATACCCAACGCAGCTAAGGGTAAATGCAACTGAACTCAAGAGTAAGCTAGAGTAAGCCAAAAAGTGTCGAATTCTTAGTGTTAGGAGGCACAGAACAAAGTGGTAAACTCACAGACTCTGGACTGCTAAAGACTAGGGTTCTACTCCACGTTGTGGAAGCCTGGGCATGTTACTTCACCTCTGTGGCTTTCAAATCCTGTATCTGTGGAGCAAAGCAAGGTGATGTCATGTCTTTTAGGAGGTAGATCCATGGTAAGTATGTAATAAGTGGTGGTTTTATCATCATGGTTAGGACAACGAATAAGGATAACAAAGTCATGTACCCTGAAGAAGGTACATGTTTCCAAGAAAGCGAAATATAGCTCTGTGGAAAGTAAAGAGATTTGATTTCAAGGTAAAAGTGTGTATTTCCAAAGCAGTAGGAAGGAACAAGTCACAATTTGAGGTAAGACTAAGAAAGGGAAGTTCCTTTGGGGGATTTATATGAAATAAAATCAATGCAGTGTTGACACCATTTAGGAAATAATATCTGAAGGTTCAGTAGAGGAGAGCAAAATGTAGAGAGAATCAGTTCAGGAGTCAGAAGACCTGTGTTCTAGACTAAGTTTTACCTTAAAGTCTTAATTCCTCTCCTGATTAACTCTGTGACTCTGGGCAGACCAAACCCTCTCTGGGATTTCAGTGTTCATCGGTGAAATTGGATGTGCGGTCTCTGAGGGTCACTCAAGACCTATGGCAAATAAGAGTTTAAGTTCTTGGGCATAAAAGTGACATGATTAAACCAGGAAAACAGCTGCTCCTCAAGCTCTTTGTAGTATGTATCAGAATGGGAAACAGGCAGAGGAGGACTAAGATAGACAAAGAGGTACATTTACAAAGCCAGTCTCACAACAGGACACCAGGAAGGACTGAATGAATCTGTTAAGTTGGTGCAGGAATGGATATTAAGAGGCCCATGAGTTCGGAGAATGAAAATGGCATGAAAATTACTGAAATCAAGAGATAGTAGTTATTTGTAGAAGAAAGGGAACATAATAAGCTTATTTTTCAAAGAAGTTAAGTGTCAGGACATGGCAGGATATCATTAATATTGACTAATGAGCAATAAATTAGATTTAGTGATTTGATATAAGAATAGATTATATTATACATTTTAATTACCACTTTATCATTTTAAAGATTTTCTAAAAACTGATTATGAAATTCATATAAGTGCACAAAAGTCCAAAGATAGCCAAGACAAATTTGAAGAAGAAGAAAGAAACAAAGATTTGCTCCATCAGCTATCATGATTAATGTAGCACTATATCAACTAAAATAATGTGGTGTTAGGGGTGCCTGGGTGGCTCAGTCAGATGAGCTCTTGGTTTTAAAACTCTTGATTTCGACTCAGGTCATGATCTCAGGGTTAGACCCTAGTCAGGGTCTGTGCTGGTAGGTTGGAGCCTGCTTGGGATCCTCTTTCTCTTCCTCTCTGCCCCACCCTGCCTCCCCCCTCCCCCAACTCTCATGTGCATGTTATCTCTCTTCCAAAATAAATAAATACATTTTTAAAAAATGTGGTGTTAGGGGAAGAGCAACATCTCAATGAATGGAAAAGAAGCCAGACTATCAAAGAATGGAAACACCTAATCTTACATCAGACTTCAGTGCATGCAGAGGTGACCTTAAAAACCAGCAAGCATTGTAAGTAGCTTCACCATCCATATGGAAAACCATAAAACTACCTCTCATACTTCAAAAAGAATTCTAAGTGAATTCAAGACATAAATGTGAACACAATAAATACCTTTTTATCATTTGTAGAGGGAAGGAGTTCTGAAACCAAGCTCAGAAAGTAAAAAGCATAAAGGAAAAGACCGATTAATTTGACTGTTATTGTTGATAAGGATATAAATTTGGAGAGCAATCTGGTAGCATCTAGGAAAGCTGAAGATGCATGTGTTTTAGACCCAGAAACTCCAATTTTGTTATAAACTTCAAAGAAACTTGAAGAGTTGTACGTAAGAAGGCATGCTGTGGAGTCTATAGTGGTGGAAGATTGGAAGCCACATACATACATATTAGAGGGATGGATAAGTAAATAATGATGGAACTCCCATACCTGTTAAATTTATCTAAACCTAGATCTACATGCATCAATATGGATAGAACTTAAAATACTACATATCAATTATGGATTCATATACATGTAGTAAAATTATAGATAATAGATGGGCAGGGTGTATTCCTACTTCAGGATAGGAGTTATTTTGGAGAGAGAAGGGAAATAACAACAGGGAGGGGAGTTAAACATTCTTCAACTGTATGCATCTGTGTATTTTTTTAACAATAAAGAAAATCTGAGTGATGAGTAATGAATATTTATTATATTACTACTTATATCTTTCTGTATGTTTGAAATATTTCAGAATAAAGAACTGGTGTTAGTAAGGTACAGTGGGAAATTTTTATCACTCTATAATTCAAATATTCCCTACGTATAAGTGTTTGAATTTTAAGAAATTATAATTACTGTCTTGGGAATGTTTGGAATTTTTACTTCAAATTTTCAGAGCTTTGGGTTTGTTTTGGTTTTGGTTTTGGTTTTTTGATTTTGGTTTTAGGTCTCTATTTCTTAAATTGTTGAATAAAACTTACATGGGAATGAAATGCCATAAAACACTGATAGCTCTATCCCAAAAGCATTCTTGGCTTATAAAGATTCACTGCATGGCTCCATTTTAATTTTGGCCATTAATTAAATAATCAGAGGCCACTACCAATTGAAAGTATGAGTGAGTTAATAAAATATTCAATTCACTAAAATTTACTTTCTAATACATTTCAAACATGGAAGTGTGTGTAAAACGAGGTATACCTGTAAATTCCAAAGTGTAACTCAGGCTCCTGGGACTATAGACCCCTTTGATCTTGTCACAAATTGGCTCCTGGAAACCAGAGGCCTCCTGGACTCAAGTCTCCAGGGACCTTACCCCTGAAGCATCTCAAAACAAATAAAGTGGTTGAGACAGATGCTGGACCCAGACAGAATGGCAACCATTTGACAAAATTAACCCCCAAACGATGTGAACAGACAATTCTCCACATGTAATTATGGCTTTTGTTATTTTTCCCCCATGAAAGCATTCTATTGCTTTGGCTTAAATGCCACAGATAGAGATATTCAGCCTTGGCTGGCAATATTTCTGATCCATATTTCAATAGATTATCCTGAATTGGCCTCCTGGAAGCATTTATGCTGACCAGTTTTGAAAACCTCTCTGTCAGCCCTTACCCTTACCTGCTAACGCCCAGCTCTAATGGATGAAAGCAGGGGGTGATGATAATCACTGTCTGCCCAGCCCTGAGTGCAGTGCCTGAGTCTGCAAAACAGCCTGTCTGGAGGGGAAAAAAAAAAAAAAAAAAAAAGGAAATAAAGAGTGTAATTCAATGAATACTTGGGAATCAAGTTTGAGGGTCTCTTTTTCCTTTTAAGGGAGTAGTGATATCAGAACCAGGATTATGAAAAAGAAAGAGTTAGTAAAAATAGGATCTTTGTGAATTAGAATAGCAAGGCCATTTCAAATTGAATTACACAGGATCATGGCAATTAGAATTGAAAAAGATCTCTCAGTCTTTCTCTGTCAAAGCATGATTACTCCCAATGGTATATTCTCCCGAGCTTAGTCTAGTCCAATTTTAAATGATTCAAGTGATGGAGGCTTCTCGGCTTCTCCTGGGATATCATTTCACAGTCTAAAATAGCTAACTACTAGGGGAGGCCCCCTATATATATTTTTTGCCTTATTTCCATTATTCTGCTTTGTATTTCCCCAGTCCACCTTAAAATGACTTGAATTTAATTTTAAATGGGTACAATCTACATTTAAATAATCAAACCCAGCTGAGTCTGGATCTTTTGGGATAGACTAATCTCTCCCTCTTCCTCTCTACCCCCCCCTTAAATATGTGTATATATACACACACAAACATATACGCATCATACATGTGCTCACATATACACAATTAGAAAATATTACAAAGCTGCAATATGTTTATGAGAAAAATTAATGAAAAGACCCCTAAGTTTTAGGTCACTAGTTGATAAAAACAATTATCAATTGCTTTTAACTGATACAGGAGCAACAAACAATAAATGTTATGTCACTTTCTGAATATTGTATTTATTGTGCATAGGTAAAATCATATGATCTTATAGTGTTTACTATAGCTTATTCAGTGTATATTGCAGAGATAAACAGTTTGGTACTGATGCCATAAATATATTTATAGAAATTATTTTGTCCACATTTTTTTGCACTCATTGAAACAATAGTGACTCATATTTTTTTGTGGATGGGCTCATTCTTAGACCATATTTGGTTTGAGCATTGAGTAAGTTGTAGAGCCTGAGGGAACAGCTTGGGGTGTTCAAGGTTAATGGAGGTTGCTTAAGGGTATTTAAATTTGATCAAGGAATGTATATAGCTTTCCATGTCCTTTCCAAAGAGCTTCCCTGAAGTGTTTTTCACACCTGTCAATCAACCAACCAATGTCCAATCAGGTAGGAAGATAGGTATCCCAGAAAAGGAGAAAAAAAATGTAAACAGAAATGTAAAAAATGTAAACAAAATGTAAACAAAAAAATGTAAACAAAAGTGATTTGAGGTTTCTTTAGAAAGACAGAATTCAGTATTTTCATGGGCATGGGTTTTTTTTTTTATCTCATCAATTCATAAAAATTTTTGAGCTGGAAAGAATCTTAGAGCTGGAAATCTTTGAGCTAGACTCATCTAGCTCAGTGATTACACAGTTGTGGTCTAAAAAATTATAAAGGGAGTCTGTGCAGCAATTTAAAATTTTAAATTTGTAGTTGGGTGAATTTCAGTTAAATATGTGGATTGAACATGTTTTTACATCAAATTCCTCCATAAATCTTGTAAAGATTACAACAAAGATATTTAAAAGAACAAAGAGAATGTGAGAGAAGACAGTAGCTAAAGAGACATGTCTACACATTTTTTGGAAGATGAAAGTAAATGTATGGTAACTGAATGAGTTGAACAGTGAAAGCTAATAATAGCTAACGATTTTCAAGCACTTATCATGTGCTAAGCATTATTGTAAAAGCTTCACATAATTTAATTCAGTTAACTCTCACAACAACACTGTGAGGTAAGTAGCATTATTCTCTCCATTTAACAGGTGATGACTCTGAGGCAGAGTGGGCTCATAAGAAAGCTGTTAAGTGGTAGAAACTGGCAGATAAAGCCAGAGGATCTAACTTCCACAACTGTGCACAGGGGAAGATCAATGACAAGCAAGACAAACTGACCCACCAAAGACTATTGACTTGTTGAAAGACTAGAGAGAAAACACTTAGAACACTGGCTCCCCTTTACTTTTCCAAGTAAAAGGAGATTTTAAACATCCAACTAGGTCAGAAGATTGAAGGATTCTTAAAGGCAGAAACTGAATGTCCTTGAAAAAATACAATAACTAACGTTGTAGGTTCCCATGAAAAGCCAGATAGTCACCCAATATCACACAGTGGTGCCTGTCTACAATCCCACCCATGTACGGAGAGCTTACAGTCAGATTTTACTGCATCACTCTTGATGTTTGTTTCTGTTGACTGTCTTATCTCTTGCTAATAGGTCGCTTTTCCCTTGCTTTTTAGTGTTTTCATTTTTTAAAAATTTTATTTATTTTGAGGGGTGCCTGGGTGGCTCAGTTGGTTAAGCGTCCGACTCTTGATTTCAGCACAGGTCATGATCTCATGATCATTACATACAGCCCCAAGTAGAGCCTGCTTAAGATCCTCTTTTTCTTTCCCTCTGCCACTCCCCCATGTACTTTCTCTCTCTCAAAAAAATAAAATAAAACAATAAAATAAATAAAAGCTTATTTATTTTGAGAGAGAAAGAATGCATGTGTGGGGGAGGGGCAGAGAGAGAAAGGGAGAGAGAGAATCCCAAGCAGGCTCCATGCTGTCAGAGACCAATGCAGAGCTCAAGCTCATGAACCATGAGATCATGACCTGACCAGAACTCAAGAGTCGTATACTTAACCAACTGAACCACCCAGGCACCTCAGTGTCTCATTTTTGACTGAGTGCAGCACAGTATGTGCAGAAGACCAATGGACACTGAAAACAATTTTGTTTGAATACCCATGTGGGAAAAAAAACTGAACATTGACTCCTACCTAATACCACACACAAAATTAATTAAAGGTGGATTACAGACCTAAATTTAAAATAATTAAGCTTTTTAAAAAATTTTTTTTATTTTTATTTTAAAAAAAATTTTTTTTAACATTTATTTATTTTTGAGACAGAGAGAGAGCATGAACAGGGGAGGGTCAGAGAAAGAGGGAAACACAGAATCTGAAACAGGTTCCAGGCTCTGAACTGTCAGCACAGAGCCCGATGCGGGGCTCGAACCCAGACCGCGAGATCATGACCTGAGCCAAAGTCGGTCGCCTAACCGACTGAGCCACCCAGGCGCCCCACAAATAAGCTTTTAAAAGTGAAACAAAAATATATTCATGAACTTATAGTAGCAAAGATATCTTAAAAGGCACAAAAGGCCTTAATCCAAAAAAAAAACAAAAAACAAACCAGATTGATCTATTAGAATTCATCAAAATTAAGGAACTTGGTTCATCAAGAAACACCATTAAGAGAGTGAAAGATAAAGACACAAACAGGAAGAATATATCTGTATACGGATATCTGACAAACTACTTACAAGAGCATGCAAAAAACCTCCTTCAAACAAATAAAAGACAACCTAATGTAAAAATTAAGTGAAAACTTGGAAACAAACATCACAAAAGCACATATCCAAATATCCAATAAACATAGGAAAAAACATTCAGTATCACCAGTCACCAGGGATATGTAACTTAAAATGACAATGGGGAATCACTGTAAAACCACCAAAATGGCTTACATTAAAAAGACTGACTATATAAGTGGTGTCCGGGTGGCTTAGTCGCTTAAGCATCTGACTCTTGATTTCGGCTCAGGTCACGATCTCAGGGTTTGTGAGCTCAAGCCCTGCATGGGGCTCTGTGCTAACAGCATGGAGCCTGCTTGGGATTCTCTGTCTCCTTGCTCTCTGCCCCCCACCCCCACTATCTCTCTCTCTCTCTCAAAAACAAATAAATACACATTAAAAAACAAAAAGACTAACTGTATCAAATTTTGGTAAGGATTATGAGCAATTTGAACTTGTTGAACTTGTTGACACAAGTATAAATTGATGCAACCAGTTGGGAAAACTGTTTTGTAGTACCTACTAAAGCTAAATACATACCTATTCTACAAGTCAGCAATTTTACTCCTAGGCATATATCCCAAAGCAGTGGGTTTATATATCTACCAAAATACATGTAAAAGAATATTCATAGAAGCTTTATTCACAGTAGCCTCAAATTGGAAATAATCAAAATACATATTTGTGAGAAAATGGATTTAAAAACTGTAGTAAATTTATATGGTAGAATAGTAAACAGTTATTTAAAAAGTTTTAAAAGAAGAATAAATTACTACTATTTGGAACAAAATCAATAAACCTCACAGGTAATATTTTTGGTAAAATGCAGGTATAAAAACATACATACTGCATCATTCAATTTATATGAAGTTCAAATACAGTACAAAGTACTGTATGGTATTAATAGTTAGAATTAGCAGTCAGGGGAGTCTTATCTGTGGTACTGAAAATGCTCTATACCATAACCATGTGTTAGTTACATGAATTCGTACTTGTAAAAATTCATCAAGTTGTACATTTAATATCAGCGCACATTACTGAATACACATTATTCTCAATGACAAAAATGTGTAAGTTTTTTTTTAAAAAAAGTGTCATCTAAGATCATGACACATTTGAAGAAAATCTCTAAAACAGAACAAAATGAAACAAAACAGACTACATTCTTTCCGGAGAGTTAGGAGGATATATTCATCTATGAAATAGAAAGCAGGAATTAAACACAAACAAAAAACTTAAGAAAAAAAAAACAGAGAACAAGAAATAGTCTTTGAGAAAAAAAATAAGTAAAAGGTAAAAATTCCATAGAAAATAAAGTTAAGGAAATTATCTAGAAAACAACAAAAAATTGGGAGATAGTCAATAAAAGTTAAAAGATGTTTAAACAACTTAGTCATTCTAGGCAAATGTGCTCATTGAGGCCACAATGGTCCTTGCCTTCCATAATTTCGGTCTAATCCTGGGAAGAACCTGGGCATATTCTGTAACAAGGCTGTTCAGTGACTGCAACACTTTTTTGTGTGTGTGTATGAGATCATTTATTTATGTCAACTCATCTTGGTAACAACTATTTCCTCATGAAATATGATCGGCAACGATAATTTTTTGAAGAAAATTGAGAAGACACATGAATTAACCTTTACTTAATTTTATTTGGTAGATGAAACATTTCAAAACGTGAGATCTATCTGAGAGAAAGAGAATAATAAATATGGTCCCTAGTGGTTAAAACACAACAAAACAGTTAGAGACAGGTGGGAATAGTTCCACACAGTTCTTTTGATATATCACAGTACTTTTTTATCATGTAAGCCTCTGTTTTATCCATTTTAGAATATTGTATGTGATCACTGCAAAATAATTTCTGCTTTCCCATTTCCTTAGATAAATCACGTACATTGTAGAAAATTTGGATAATACTGTAAGACACAAATAGAAAAATCAACCATGACTATTCTGCACAGAGATAAGCACCATTGATACTCAGTTAAAATTCTTAAAGTCTTTTATCTTTCTCTTTCACCATAAATACATTTTGGGGGACAAGACTGAGATCATATTATACATATAAGCTTGAGCCTTTTTTTCATGTAATAACATATTGTGGTCATCTTCCTATATATATTTTTTTAATTCATCATATGTCATCATATAGATGGCCCATGATTTATTTATCATTATCTTTTTGTTGGACATTTAGTTTGTTTGAATTTAAAAATATTATCAGTGCTACAAATTATGATAATAACATAAAACATTTGTACATTTTTAAGGCATCTGATTCTTATTGCCAAATTGCCTTTTAGAAATGTTATCTAAATTTACATTCACATTAGGCACTGAGTGAAGTGTCTTTTTCATTGAGTCCTAGCCAAATCTGGAAATGCCCATTTTTATAAAACCTTCAACAATCAAAAGGGAAAAAAATTAACACTACTTTTTAAGTTTGAATTTCTGCTTATAACATCGTTGAACATCTCTTCAAGTGATTATCAGCATTTTTGTTTTCCTCTTTTCTGAGTTGCCCATTCATGATATTTTCCCCAAGTTTCCTCATGTTAGGATTTTTTTCTTCTTTTTCTTTCTCTCTCTCTCTCTCTCTTTTTTTTTTTTAAGACAGAGAGTGTGTGTGTGCAAGTGACCGAGGGGCAGAGAGAGAGAGAGAGAGAGAGAGAGAAGTGAGGCTCACCCAGGGCTTGTGTTTTTACCCAAAGTGGGGCTCATGCTCACCTGATGTGGGACCTGACTCACCAACTGTGAGATCATGACCTGAACCCAAGTCAGATGCTTAATGACTCAACAACCCAGGCACCTTCTTTTTCTTCTTAATATGTAAGAGCTTTAATAAGTTAAAGCTATTAAGATAAATAATGTCTAAATGCTTTTTCTCTTTTGGTGTTGCTTTTCTTTGTTTGACAAATTATGCACGTTTGCATGAAGTAACATTTATGAATGGAAAGGTAAGTGGAAGAACAGGGTCAAAGGAATTGACAACCTGTACTACCGTAAGCATGGCTACATTTGAAAAGCATAGCTGACAATGGCATTGGCAAATCTAGAAGGGGAAGAAGACTGGGATAAAATGGTCCTTGTGGATGAGATGTATTTTGGGGAGTTTCCCATATATTTGTATTATGTAAGCAGAGCATTAACAAGATAAAGGTTCTCTCAAAAATCTACTCAGAAGTTAATTCTTCAAACCACGATGGAAATCTTTCTTTTGCAGAATGAATAAGTCTTTTGGCTAAACATGGATAAAAGCTTTTGCTCAATGTGGCATAATAACTCTAGTAGGCTCACAGCAGCAAAGCTAAGTCTGTCTTGAAGTGTCTTATTACAATAAAATAAAATTTAACCTCTTAAACCCAAGACATAAATCACTCACTTTTCTTTTCTTTCAAACAATTTGTGAGTATATTATCATAAATGCTACCTGTCACAAGACTGATAGCTGTCAGTAGCTGAAAAATATGAATAACATCGAAAATGCATTTGAGTATGAAAACCATGATAGCATTTTGTAGAGAGGTGACAATAATAAGAGGTTATGTCAGACAAGAAAAATTTTCAGGAATCGGGAAATCAAGAAAAGTTTCTTCAGATTAACTAAGTTCCTAAATCAGTCTCACCAGAATGGTATTTCACCAAATTTAACAGTCAATAAAATACTTACTGGCTTTTCGTAGTTGGTAGCAATGGCAAATTGAGTTTACCTTGTGAATTTTTATATTAAATCTATGCATCAAGTTGCAGAGCATAATTTCAAAACTGCACAATCTGAGTTTATATAGCTTTCCAAATGATATCTGAAACAGTCATTAATATTTCTCCAAAAATGTAAAAATAAGCTCACCTGAATTTTAAAATGTACTTTTAATCATTAACTAAGATGAGTAAACCCAGATGCCTTTTAAAAGATTCATCTCAATGTATTTCAGATAAAAGAAGTTTTATCCAAATTTCAGAACTCAATTTGTATCTCTTTCGCATTTTCTGATTTAAAAAAGTATTACATGCAACTATTTGGATTTATCTCAAGGGTATTATGCTAAGGGGAGAAAAAAACCAATCTCAAAAGGTTATATACTTTATGATTCTAGTAATAGAACATCCTTACCATGACAAACTATGGAGATTAATGGTTGTCAGGGGATGGGTTGGAGGTGGGTGTGACTAATAAAGGGATAGCATAAGGGAGTTCCTTTGTGTTGCTGAAACAGTTTTGTATTTTGATGTGGTACCAGTTACAGAAATCTTTACATGGGATAAAGCTGCATGGAACAATACACACACACACACACACACACACACACACACAAATAAGTACATATAAAAACTGGCGACAACAGAACAAAGTCTACAGTCTTGACTAGTATTGTAATCAGGTCAGTTTTCTAGTTTTGATATTGTACTACAGCTATATAAGATGTCACTATTGTGAGAAACTGGGTGAAGGGTTCATTGGACCCTGCATATTAATTCTGCCATTTCCCGTGAGTCTAATTATTTAAAAATAAAAAGGTTTTTCTTAAAACATGACTTCTACTCACCCACATTTTAATGTTATATAGGCAATTGTCAGAAATGAAGCAAATCAGAACTCTTAGCAGCCAAATTATGTCAGAAAATTCATGCATTAACAGTAACTCATTTTACTTGTTAGAGAGTTCCTCAGGTTCTCATTCAGTGCCTACTTGTTCTTATTTCAAACACATTTCTAATATATTTGGTAACTGCTTTCCACAACTACAGCAGATACATTCATTCAATCAGCCATTCATTTATTCATGTATTTATGTTTAAACATTCACAATATCTTGCTGATTGTGCCAAGTAATGTGATAAGCAAGATGTTCTGATGAGTTATATGATTTCTGTCCCCAAGGAGTTATGGCTTAGAGCAGTGATTTCCACAAAAAGATATGGAGAAGGATGAGGGAATATATATCAAAAAGTTACAGGCTTTTCAAAATATACACTATTCTATCCTCCAAATTCTTATGTATCCCTTAGAAAGATAACATCCTACTTCCTAGAACACAGGAAAGACCATAAACAGGAAGAGGGGAGGGGTGAAGATAGATAGGACAAGATCAGCAACAATCTTACAGGTTGGAGCTTTGGACTTTACCTTTAAGACAAGGAAGTGTTATTAAAGGGTTTTAGGGAATGGGTTGGGGGTGAGTAATCAAATTTAGTTTTTTTCTAAGACTGTGCAGGTCTAGAGGATGGATGACTAGTTAAGAAACTGTTGCAGGGGCACCTGAATGGCTCAGTCAGTTAAGTATCCGACTTCGGCTCAGGTCATCATCTTGGGGTCTCTGAGTTCAAGCCCCATGTCAGGCTCTGTGCTGACAGCTCAGAGCCTGGAGCCTGCTTCAGATTCTGCATCTCTCTCTCTCTCTCTCTCTCTCTCTCTCTCTGTCTCTCTCTCTCGCTTCTCCTCCAGTCATGCTCTGTCTCTTTCTCTCAAAAATAAATAAAACATAGGAACACCTGGATGGCTCAGTCGGTTAAGCGGCCGACTTTGGTTCAGGTCATGATCTCATGGTCTGTGAGTTTGAGCCCTGCATCGGGTTCTGTGCTGACAGCTCAGAGCCTGGAACCTGCTTTGGATTCTGTGTCTCCCTCTCTCTCTGCCCATCTCCCACTCATGGTTTGTCTCTCTCACTCTCAAAAATAATAAACATAAAAAAATAAAAATAAATAAAACATTAAGAAAAAATTTTTTAAAAGAATATATATATATGTATATATATATATATATACATACGTATATAAAAGGAAACTGTTGCAATAATTTTGAGATAATTGAATAATGGTATTGGGATAAAGACAAGTAGACAAATTTTGAATTCATTAGGAGGATGAATTCACAGGACTTGGTGAGCAATTATTCCTTGTATCCACAGAAATGGGGGTAGCCAAAGATGACCCAAAGGTGAGTGTCTTCATGAGGAGCTTGGAGCAAAGGGGATTTACTAAATGATTGGAATACACATATTACATTTAATGGTACAGTTAGGGGAAATTGGATATAAAAGATCTTTCAGGGGAAAGATCTGGACTAGAGATATATCACTGCAGAGTTAACAGTCAATGGGTCAGTTAGAATCACATGAGGAGCTTTGAAAAAGACCCATGCAGGTCCTCCACCTCAGGCTTAGTGAAGCCTTGACAGTGGGGGGGGGGTACAAGCACTGATTTAAAAAGAATGTGCAAGAGTCCCAGGTAATTGTAATTTACAGCCACTGCTATGGATGGTAATTAAACCTACTAGATGAATGAGATCACCCAAAGACACTATAGCCTCTCAACCTTGGCTACATAATGGAATCACTTGAAAAGCTCTAAAAATTATTACTAATTTTCCTCCCTAGAGAATCTGATTCAATTGGTTTGCCTATAGCCTGGGAATCAGGATTTGTAAAAACAAACTTTCACTAGTGATTATAATAATAATGAAGGTTGTCAACTGCTAATATACACATAGAAAAGGAAAGAGCCAAGGTCAAAACCCCCCTGCTGTGGACTGAATCCTGTGCCCTCCCTAAGCCATTCATATGTTGAAGCCCTAACCTCCAGTGTGACTGCATTTAAAGACAAGACCTATAAGAAGGAATTAATGTTAAATGAGGTCAAAGGGGTGGGGCGCTGATCCAATAGGATCAGTGTCCTAAAATGACTCACTGGAAATAACACTGCTTGGGCAAATGCTCCTTGGATGGCCTTGAGCACTTGAGCAGGCTCACGCTCTCTCTCTCTCTCTCTCTCTCTCTCTCTCTCCCTCCCCCTATCCTTTCGTCCTTCCCCTCTCCCTCCCTCTTCCCTCTCTTTCCTCCTCCTTTCCACTCCCTTCCTCCCTTTTGTCTCTCCCAGCCATGTGAGAGCACAATGAGAAGGTAACATGTCTAAAAGCCAGGAAGAGAGGCTCACCACAAAGCAAATTGGCCACTACCTTGATCTTGGACTTCCCAGCCTCTAGAATTGTGAAAAATTAAATATCTGTTCTTTATTATTATTATTTTTAAGTAAGCTCTACACCCAACATGGGGCTTGAACTCACAATCCTGATATCAAGAGTTGTAAACTCTAGCCAGCCAGGCACCCCTAAGTTTCTATTCTTTAAATCACTCAGTGTATGCTGTTTTGTTATGGCAGCCTGAGCTTATTAAGACATACCGTGGTACTGAGAAAAGAGGTGTTGCTACAAGAAATACCTAAAAATGTGAATATGGCTTTGGAATTGGGTAATAGATAAGAGGTTGGAGGAGTTTGGGAACATATGCTAATAAAAGCCTAGATTTCTAGAAACAGAATGTTGGTAGGAAGAGAGATATTAAAGGCCGTTCATTCTGGTGAAATCTCAGACAGGAATGAGGACCAGGTTATTGGAAACTGGAAGAAAGGTGAATTTTGTATAGAGTGGCAGATAACTTACCTGAATTGTGTTTTAGTGTTTTGTGGAAGGTAGAAATTGTGAGTACAGGAACTGAATATTTAGCTTTGGAGATTTCTAAGCAAAGTTTTGAAGTAATAACTTGGTTTTTCCTGAGTGCTTATAATAAAATGAGAGAAAAAGAAGTGAATTGAAGAGAGAATTATTAAGCAAAAGAAAACCCAGAATTTGATGATTTGGAAAATTCTCACCCTATCCATATGGCAAAAAATGAGAAACGTTGCTCAAAGAGAACACTGAAGGTGTGGCTGAACAACAATTTGATAAAAGAGATTATGAATGCAACTCGTGGACTTAATTGGACATTTCAGCAGAAGCCAGGGAGAGACATGGGAATATACCAGCAGAGTCATTGCCAGTTTGAACAAAGGGGACAGATAAAGTGAGACAGAATGAAGGGAGGCTGTCAGATTTTGTGGATTCTACATGATGTGACCATAGAGCTTTTGGGCTCTGAATGGGTACTATTCTTCAAATAAGGGAAGAATGACCCTAAGGCAATTCAGAGGTCACAGGGCTTCCATTCCCACCATAGGCCCATGGCCAGGGCTGCTTCCCTGTTGGTTTCAGAAGGCAGGGCTCCCAGTGGACCTAGAAGGGGGGACATGTAGCCAAAGGGGATTAGTCTTGACCCAGAACATCTAACAAATGGAATTTGCCTTGCTAGGTTTGAGATTTGCTTGGGACCCATCACCTCTTTCTTCTTTCCTATTTCCTATCTGTGACAGAAGTAAGATTATAAGGCAAACTACTGACCCCCAAATTGGAGAGACAGACAGGAAGGTCAGAGAATCTCAACTTATTGGAGCAGAAACTCATTAACAGAAACCTCAGCAAAACCAATGCCAGGGTAGTAAAACCTAAACTGTAATTCATGAATTACATGGAGGCCTCATAAAGGCTCAGTGGGAGCAAGTCATTGAGTTAAAAACTCCAGGGAACCCAGTCATAGGTGGTACAACAATTTGGTTTTGTATCTGTAGGAGTTTTATCAGGTCCTTATAATGAATATCAGAGCAAAATATTCTTGTGCTTCTGGTAGGGAAAGGGGAAAGGTAACCATTTTGAAACACAACAAAATATTCTGTTATTCTTAATGTAACCTATCCTCTGGAGAAACTATTTTATCAGACCCTAACCTGCTAGGGTATTATAAGAGCCTAACCTATCTGGGAGAAGGGAAATATCTAACTCCAGCCCCATCTAGCTATCCTGTTCCACAATAGGAGGGGAGAGAGAAAGAGAGAGAGAGAGAGAGAGAGAGAGAGAGAGAGAGAAGGAGAAAGAATGAAACATTAGTGAAGTACAGAGTCCAAGAAAGAGACTCACCAAAGGTTAAGATCTAATAGGTCTTAAGGACTATAAAATGCTTCCCCCTCCCCATGCCTTACATTATATTATTTAAGCCTATTTACTGCAACTCCTTTTTTCCAGCACATCATGTTCACCATTCAACAACAAAAAAAATACGAGTCATTCTAAAAGATCAAAAAGCAAGCCTGATGACACTGAACTAGCATCAGAACCAGAGTAAGACATGTCAAGAATGCTGAAATTACTTGAAAGGAGTTTTTTAAAACCATGAATAATATGTTAAAGGCTTTAATGAAAAAAAGTAGACAACATGCAAAAAAAGATAGATAATATAAGCAAAGAGATGGAAATTCTAAGACAGAATTTTTAAAATGCTAGAGATCAAAAAGTGTATCAGAAATGGAAGAACACCTTTAATAGGCTCATTAGTAGACTGGACATGGCTGAGGAAAGAATCTCTGAGCTTGAGGACATGACAGTAGAAACTTTTATAACTGAGAAGCAAAGACAAACAAGACTGAAATAAAGCAGAATATCCAAGGACTGCAGGACAACTAAAAAAGGTATAAGATATGCATAATGGGACTATCAGAGCAAGAATAAAGAGAAAAAGGAAAAGATGCAATAATGACTAAAAATTTCCCCAAGTTAATGTCAGACACCAAACCACAGATCCAGGAAACTCAGAGATATCAAGAAGAATAAGTACAAAAAAACCCCTACACCTAGGGATATATTTTTCAAACTCCAGAAAGTCAAAGGTAAAGAAAAAATCTTGAAAGAAACAAGAGGAAGAAAAACACTTTACCTACAGAAGAGTAAAGATAAGAATTATATCCAACTTCTCAAAAAACTATGCAAGCAAGAAGAGAATGGAGTTAAATATTAACTGCTGAGAGAAAAAAAATAACCCAACAACCTAGAATTCTGTATCCTGTGTAAGTATCTTTCAAAGCTGAAGGAAAAATAAGACTTTCTTAAGTAAACAAAAATTAAAGACTTTTTTTTTCCAGTCGACCTACCTTGCAAGAAAGGTTGAAAGAAGTTTTTCATAGAGAAGAAAAATGATAAAGGTTAGAAACTTGGATCGACTTAAGAAAGGAAGAGCTCTGGGGAAGAATAAGTGAAAGTAAAATAAAAAGTTTAATTTTTCTCATTCTTAATTGATCTAATAACAGTTCATTCTGGGATATATATATATATATATACATATATATATGTATATATATATAATTATATATGTATCATGTGATTGTGTATGCTTATGTATAAGTGAAATGAGTGACAGAAGTAAAACAAGAGAGAGGAGGGAGATATTAGGAATATTTTGTTATTATAGGGTATTCACACTACTCATGAAGCAGTATAGTTTTGTTTAAAGGTACATTCGCCTTAGTTGCAAATATATATTGTGAATTCCAGAGTAATCACTAAAATTTTTTTTTAAATATAATTCATATGATAAGAAAGGAAAGAAAATAGAACCACATCAAATGCTCAGTTAAAACCATAGAAGGCAGAAAAGGTATGGGGAAAAAAATTGGAACAAAGAACAAAGGCAACACATAGAAAACAGTAGCAAACATGGTAGATAGTAATCCAGTCATATCAATAATCACTTTGAACGTTAGTGGTTTAAATCCACTAACTAATAAAAGACAAAGATTGCCAGAATGAATATAAAACACTACCCAGCTATATATTGTTTACATAAAACCCACTTTAAATATAAAGACACATATAGATTAAAAGTGAAGGAATGAAGAAAAATATACACTAGTCAGAAGGAAGGAGGAGTAGTTATGTTAATGTCAGACAGGACAGATTCCAAGCAAGGGAAATTATTAGGGATAAAGAGGGACACTAGAATGACACTGGCATTAATACCTCCAAGAAGACATAGTAATTCATAATGTGAATGTACCTAACAACAGAGCATCAAAATACATGAGATAAAAAGTGAAAGAACTGTAAGGAGAAATAGATGAATCCCTATTGTAGCTGGCGACTTTAACACCACTCTGATAGAAATGGACAGATCTATCAGGCAGAAAATCAGTAAGGATATGGTCAAAATCAACAGAGCCATGAATCAACTCAATATGATTGACATCTATAGACTACTTTATCCAACAGCAGATATTTACACATTTTTTTGCAAGTTTGCATGGAATATTCATGAAGAGAAACCATATTCTGGGCCATAAACTATACCTTAACCAATTTAAAAGAATAGAAATTATATAATGTCTGCTCTCAGACCACAATGAAATTAAACTAGAAATCAACAACAGAAAGATAACTGGAAAATTCCAAAGTATTTGGAGGTTAAACAACATACATCTAAATAAAACATACTTCAAAGAAGAAATATCAAGATAAATTTAAAAATATTTTTTTAAGTTTATTTACTTATTTTGAGAGAGACAGCAGGGGAGGGGCAGAGACAGTGGGGAAGAGAGAGAATCCCAAGCAGGCTCCACACTGTCAGCCCACAGCCTGATACAAGCCTCGAAACCATGAACCACCAGAATATGACCTGAGTTGAAGTCAGATGCTTAACTGCCTGAGCCACCCAGGTGCCCCAATTTAAAAATATTTTTAACTAAATATAAATTAAAGACAGGCTATCAAAATTCATGGGATACAGTGAAAGCAGGGCTAAGGGGGAAATTTAGCATTCATTGAATGCATGTATTAGAAAAGAAGAAAGATTTGGAACCTATAATTAAAAAAAATCTTTTTTTAAGTTTATTTATTTTGAGAGAGAGACAGAGACAGAGAGAGAGCAAGCTGGGGAGGAGAAGGGAGAGGGAAAGACAGAATCCCAAGCAGGCTCTGTGCTGTCAGCGCAAAACCTGACGTGGGGTTTGAACTCACAAACCACGAGATCATGACCTGAGCTGAGATCAAGAGTTGGAAGCTTAACCAGCTGAGCCACCCAGGCACCCCTAGAACTTATAATCTAAGTTTCCATTTTAGGAAACTAGAAAACAGAGCAAATTAAATCCAAAGTGAGCAAAAGAAAAAAAAAATAGAGCAGAAATCAATGAAATTGAAAACAGAAAATACAGAAAATCAACAAAACCAAAAGCTGCTTCTTTGAAAAGATCATTAAAATTTATAAGCCTCTAAACCATGCTAAGAAAAAAAGAGATGAGACACAAATAACTAATACCAGAAATGAAAGAGGGTACATCACTATGGATCCCATGGACATTAAAAGGATAATAAAGAAATACTGTGAACAACTCTATGAACACAAATTTAATAACCTAGATGAAATGCAGCACCATTCCTTGAAAGACACAATTTACTAAAACTTAGCAGATATAGACAATCTAAATGGACCTATATTTATTAAAAAAATTGAATCCATAATTAACCTTCCGAAACAGAAAGCACCAGGACCAGATGGATTTGCTGGTAAATTATACCACACATTTAAGGAATAAATTATAGTAATTCTCTACAATTTCTTCAAAAGATAAAAACAGGTAGAATACTTCTTAACTTACTCTATGAGTCCAGCATTACGCTAATATCAAAACCAGACAAACCATTGCAAGAAAACTATAGACCAATATCTTGAACATAAATGTAAAAGTTTTCAACAAAATATCAACAAATCAAAATCAACAGTGTATAAAAAGAACTATACACCATGATCAAGTGGGATTTATATCAGGTATGCAGGGTTGGTTCAACAATTCAAAAATTAATTGATGTAATATATTATATCAACAGGCTAAAGAAGAAAAATCACATGGTCATAGTAATAGCTGCAGAAAAAGCATTTGACAAAATCCAGTACTCATGCATGATAAAGATTCTCAGGAAACTAAAAATAGAGGGGGAACTTCCTCAACTTGATAAAGAATATCTTAGAAAAAAAATCTACAGCTAACATTATACCTAATGATGAGAAACTCAAAGTTTTCCCACTAAAATCAGTAACAATTCAAAATAAAATAATAACGTATCACTACATACTTACTAGCTTGGCCAAAATCTGGAACACTGACAGCACCAAATGTTGACAATGATGTGAAGCAACAGCAAATCTCACTCATTGCTGGTGGGAATATAAAACGATACAGTCACTTTGGAAGACAATTTGGCAGTTTCTTAAGAAACTAAACATACTTTACCATATGATCCAGTAATTACTCCCTTTGGTATTCACCCAAATGAACTCAAAACTTACATTCACACAAAAACTTGCATGTGGATGTTTACAGCAGCTTTCTTTAGAATTATCAAAACCTGGAAGCATTCATGATATCTGTCAGTAGGTGAATGGATAAGTAAACTGTGGTACATCCAGACAAGTGAAAATTAATTATTCAGAATTAAAAAGAAATAAGCCATCAAGTTACAAAAAGACATGAGTGAAACTTTAAAGTCTATTACTAAATGAAAAACATTAGTCTGAAAAGGCTGCCTTATATATGATTCCAACTGTGTGCCTGACTTGTGGAAGAGGCAACAAAATTATGGAGGCAGTAAAAAGATTAATAGTTCCAGGGGTTAGGGAGAAGAATGAATAGGCCACGAACAGAGGATTTTTAGGGCAGTGAAACTACTCTGTCTGGTACTACAATGGACACATGTCGTTATACACTTGTCCAAACCCATAGAATGTGTATCACCAAGAGTGAACCCTAGACTATGGACTTTAGGTGATAATGATGTGTGAATGTAATTCCAACAGTTGTAATAAATGTTCTATGCTGGTGGAGGATGTCAACAGAAGGGGAAGTTGTACAGTGTGAGGTAGGCTGCAGAATGTTTACTCGAACTCTGTACTTTCTGCTCAGTTTTGCTGTGTACCTACAACTGCTCTAAAAAGATAAAGTTAATTAATTAAAAAAGTGCGGTTTCAGAAAACACAGCAATTTTTACACCAAAAGTTAGATCTTCCCCACACACTGAATTATCTGTGAAAACTAGAGACAGATGGTTTTATTCAATTGCATTTGGAATCATTAACACCACTCAGGCTCTTATTTTTTGAGCCTTGAGTCAAAAGTTCTTTTCATGGTATAAATACAGAGAAATTCTCTTCTTGTGCTACTTGAGGGTTAGTATACACTATCTTCCATTAATATAAAAGATTTCCATTTCATATTTGCATATAATCCACATGATTTTTAGAGAGAAAAATATTTTATTAACTGTCTTAAAAATAGTTTCTTGATATTTCCGCTAACACTCTAAAAAGAATGTATGTTAACAATTATTTTATTAATCTCTTTTATTTAGGCTATCATGAGTATAAAACTATATGTAATTTCACTTCAATGCTAATGCATAATACATTGTGTTTAGATTGGTTATATATTGAATTGTTTTCCAATGTGACTTTTTTTTTATTACTATAGAAGGAGTAATTCAAGTACCAGAAGAAAAACAAAGCAAAATATGTGCTATCAGGTATATTTTCCGATTATCTTCAGGTGGTAATCTTTATGAAGAACTAGGCAATTTTTTTAAAGGTATTCATCCCTGGGGCGCCTGGGTGGCTCAGTAGGTTAAGTGTCCAACATTGGCTCAGATCATGATCTAGTGGTCTGTAAGTTCGAGTCCCAAGTCAGGCACTGTGGTGACAGCTCAGAGCCTGGACCCTGCTTTGAATTCTATGTTTCCCTCTCTCTCTGCCCCTCCCCCACTCATGCACTCTCTGTCTCTCTCTCAGAAATAAAACTACAAAAAAAAAAAAAAAGAAAAAAAGTGTTCATCCCTGAGTAGACCTTTTGCTGTCATCTTGTCTGTGCCTCCTTCTAACCATACCTGTTATATTCAGAGATCCTGTTGTATATAATGATATAATTATCTACTTTGGGAGATTATTGATATGTTATGAGTGAAGGATAATGGATCAGTCACTATGTGTGATTATAATTTTCAAAAAATGTTACCAATAATATTTGGACAATGAACTCCATGGAGAATGAATAGAAATTGATTTTCAAGACTGAGGGAATCCTGAGAACTAGTGAGGACACATTTAAAAGGACTTCCCAGGGTCTCCAAGGCAGAAAGATTCTGCTAGTTCACTGAGAAATTTTTCACACATGATTTTTTTAAAGTAATTCCCAATAAATTTATAGAAATGACTATATGATGTTTCAAGACTCATTCTTCACTGGAGAGTATTTCCTTCATACCCAATTTACTGACCTTCCAATTATTTTCAACCTCATGCTTTTCTGATTTTACTTAATCGTCTGTCCTCTAAAAAATTACCATAAATGGTCCTAATAACTATCTTTTACTTATCTTCCATGATCTCCAACGACTCTTCTATGCATTACTCTCTCTTCTGGCGCTGTGGGATAATGAGCTCCATGCACGGACTCACCTGCTCAGGCCTCTTGAGGGATGTCTGAATGTCACCATGGTGATGGGGTACCAGTGCAAGGCCCCAACGGGAATGGGAAAGTACTCAAGGCCTGAGGCATATGTCTGGCAGAATGAGTTGAAATTCTCTTATTTGGGAGAGCATAAGAGGTAGATAAAGTTACATAAAACTACATTCTGATGTTGACAGGCCTTAGAACCAATTTTAAGGCACTATAATTTCAAGGACACAAATCTTGGTTTTGCAGCTTATCTCTCTATTCAAATGAAAGTGTGGTCACAATTCAGGCCCCAGAAATACTGCTGTGTCATCCCTGTGTTAATGAGCCTGGAGAGAGGTGTGTATGTGTGTGTGGTACTGTAATGCTCCCAAATAAACTAGCCTTAACAACAGGTTCAGAGTCTTCTATTTGTAATTTGGGAATAATTAGTGTCAGGGGGATAAATGATTAGCAACCTCGTTATATCAAAGTGACCTAACATCGGACAAAAAACGTAGGCCATTTCTTCAAAGACTGATTTTAGATCAATACTGTTAAGAGACATTCCCACAAATGCTGAAAATCTAGGGAAACCTGCTTTATTAAAAGTCTATAATTAATGATGCAGTAACATACAACACAACTGTGGGCTGGCAGATAGAAAAAAATTATCTCAAAACCTTCAATACAGATTTAAATCTAGATTTTTCATTACAAACTTAGAAAAAAAATTCTAAACAATGCATTTTCTAAAATGTCAAAGCAACATCGTTCTCAAATGGCTGCAGAAATCATTTATTGATCAAAACGAAGAAAGAGAATCACTGGCTTAAAAAGTCTAAGACTAAGGAAGGATTTGAGGTTACACAATGTATTTTGAGTTTCAAAATGAATGAAGTAAAGGAATAACAGGCCACGTAGGTAGTATTTTGTAATTCTAATCTCAAGGATTCGGTGTGAGAACTGAAATTAACCCCCCCTTTTTTTTAATATTTCAAATGAAAATTGTCCATTTATTAAGCATCCACAGAGTTCCAAGCATTATACAGAACGTTTGTTCACACTCTTTTAGAGCAAAATTGCCTATTTTTTTCACTCACTTTTGCATGCATTGACATTTCAGTTCCACTGTCATAAAATGACCAGTTCTTCAAGACTTGCTCAAGAAACAAGTTTCTGATCCATAGAAGCAGATCATGCAGGAAGTTTCTCCTGAACTGTTACGCTGAATGTCCTTTCCGTCAGAACCACGACCCCCCTTCCTCCTCTGAAACCTCCATCTCCACCTCCTCTTGCGCGTCTGAAACCGCCCCTCCGCCCACTGAGCCTCCTCCACCTCTTCCTCCTGCCACCGCCTCTTGGAGGTTCCTTCTCACCTGGAGGTCGAGGTAAAAACCTCTGCAGTGGGAGCAGTTTATATGGGTCCATGTGAAATTCTGCAGGTTTTTAAAGGAAAGTGACTTCATATTTTCTGACAATTTAACGGAAAAAAAAATCTCTAAATTGTCCACGTATGTCATCCACTTTACTAATCTGTTCTTTGCTCTCTAAATAAACTGGAGCGCTGAAGTAAAGCACCTTATTTTTGTCTGCAGTACATTTAAAAACTATGTCATCTCCACAGGGATACAGGTACGCTCCTAATAAAACTACATGTTCTGGAGATCGTTGGTCTTGGCCTTTGTTCAACCGTCCGTGGCCACTTCCTTGTCCAAATCCTCCTCTGCCACCATCGCTTTTGAAATTACTGCCTCCATCCGGGAAGGTTGTAGCGGCTGCTATGAATGAAGACTCCACCTCCATTAAAGCTTCTACAACCTCCGCCTGGAAAAGACCTGTTTGCTCTACCAGCCTCATCGCCCCGGGTTAGAACCTCCTCTCCCCGCAAGCAGTGAACTCTTGACGCCACAACTCCTTCCTTCCAGATCCTCCTGCTCCCTACCGCAGCTCACCTACCTGAAATTAACACTCTTGTGTAAGAGAAAAGTTATAACCCCGCGTCTTACATGGCTTCCTCTTCCTGATTAGTTCCAAGTGAGTCACTCTCCAGCTAGACCTTCAGTCGCAGTTGTGTAGCATGGTGCTAGGTATGAAAAGGTTTCCTACATCTGGAATAGGGCCTCCAGAAATATTTAGGGATTAGGGAAATTTAAGGATAATAACTGGATTGGAATGCAATTTCCTTGAGGGCTAGAGCAGTGGTTCTCAAACTGCAGCCAGTATCAGAATCACCTGGAGGGCTTGTTAAAACATAGGCTGCTGGACCCAACACTAGACTTTCTGATTCAGTAGGTCTAGGGTGGGACTAAGAATTTGCATTTCTAACAAGTTCCCAGGTTCCCAGAGGAGCCCAGGTGGAGGGTCACTATTCTAGACCAGTGTCTCAACCTGTTGCACATTGCTATCACCTTAGGAAGTTTTTAAACTCCTGATGCTGAGATTATCACCCAGACTAATAACATCAGAATCTACGGTGGTCATGACTAGGCTCCAGTATTTTGTTTGTTTGTTTGTTTGTTTTTATTTTTGAGAGTGTGAGTGGGAGAGGGGCAGAGAGAGAGGGAGACACAGAATCTGAAGCAGGGTCCAGGCTCTGAGCTGTCAGCATAGAGCCCAATGCAGAGCTCAAACAAACGACCGGCAAGATCATGACCTGAACCAAAGTCTGACCCTTAACTGACTGAGCCCCCCACAGGTGCCCCTAGGCTTCAGTGTTTTTTAAAGTTCCCCAGTAAATTCCAATGTACAGCCCAGATTGGAAGACACTGTCCAGTCTCATGGTGGTTCTCAGCCCAGGCTATACTTTAGAATAAACTGAGAAAGTATTTTTTTTAATTGAGGTATAATTGACACACCGTAAACATTACCCTGTTAAAGTGTACAAGTCAGTAGTTCTTATTCACAAAGTTGCACAACCATCACCACTATCTAATTACAGAACATGTTTATCACCAACCAGGGAGATTTTAAACAAAGTTCTGATACATGGATTCCACTCTCAAGAGATTCTGAATTAACCAGTCCACTGGGTAAAGGTATCAGTGTTTTTGTAAATTTCTCAGGTGATTCTATTGCACAACTAGGGTTGAGAACCACAGTTCCTGAGTTTGGTTACAGACCTTCCAATACTGTTTAAGGAGTTAATACTTACTTAGGAGCCTTCACTGACCTGTCAGGGATGTTGTAACAATAGAGGAACTAGCACACATTCTGTCTGAACTCCTGCCTGTCCATTAAACTTGCTCAATCACAATACAGGGGGGGACATCATCCTTGATTTCGGGCTCTCAGAGCAGAGAGCTGGGTGACCTTTAACAGGTCAACCTGGAGGTGGCTCTGGTGGTGAGGCCGGCTTTACTGCCTGCAGCATTTCCTTGCAAACCAAAGCTGGATTTTAGAGACTGCCAGAGCCTCTGGAGGGCTCAGTGGGCCCTCAAAAGGACTCAGAGCCGCTAATAAATTTTTTAACATTTGCTTCTGTATTTTTAAGAAGCCCATTTTGTAGAGACCTTTGGTCGGATGTTGTTTCAGTGTTGGCCTTTCGATGATTAAGGCACAGAAACAGAGTTTGAGTCTTGGCTCCTGCAACTATAAATTGCCAGATTTTGGGTAAAACATTCTGAACTACAGTTTCTTCATTGTGTAATATTTCCTTCCTCCCAGAGATGTTCATGATTAAGGGAAATGGCATATTGGGCACATTCACCTCTGTAGAATGGATTCAGTGGAAACATCAGGAGATTTTATGTCACTTAATCTGGATTCCTTCCTGGCTCTGGCCCTTTCCACTAATGTGACCTGGGCAAAATATGAGCTTTTATAATCTATAAAATGAGAAACCAATAATAATAATAATAATAATACCTAACTCACCTTTAATACTATATTTTTGTGACAATCAAATGGTATAGTTCTAAAAAAACGGTATAGTTCACATGAAAATGTTTTATATACTATGGCACTGTATAAATGATTATGCTTTAGGATATAACTAGATGGATAGACATATGAAAGGAAGAAAGAATGCATAATTTATAAAGTAAGTTGATTTCTGTTGATGTGTAGACAGTTTGAACCTTAGGACCTCAAGAGCAAAAGGCTACTTCCTCCATAGATCATTTAAAAGTAGCCACTGCCTGAAATCTGGATAATGAAACCTCATTTAAATGCTTTATGGAAAAGGAGATCCTAAGTTGGTATCCTTTAAGTAGTCTTTTTTCCCCCACTTGCCCCCACCCTTTTTTTTTTTTTTTTGGTCTTTGCCTATACAGAATGGAGTTAATTATGCTCCCTAGTTCTTAGCACTTAATTGGCCCATGCAGTTCCCCTCCTTTTAATGTATTCTTTTCCTTCATCCTCGTCTCTGATCCCAGTTCCTGTCCTTTCATAGATCCCCCAATCTTTTGTTTGCATTGTGAATACTTCCCATCTACCTTCTAAACATTTGTTTATGTGTATATATGTATATCTGTAAAAAATATTGTTTGGTATGTGTGAAAATTTTTTAGAAATTTACACAATTGTTATTTTGCTATAAACCACATTTATTTCACTTAGCAGTATATTTTATTTTACTGTGAGATCTACCTTGTTAAACTAAGTGTATAATACATCATTGACTCTAGGTATGTTGTATGCTGGATCTCTAGAGCTTACTCATCTTGCTTCACTAAAACTTTATGCCTATTGGTCGGTAACTTCCCATTTTCCTCTTCCCCCAGTCCTGGCAACCACCATTCTACTCTTTGATTCTATGATCCCGACTATTTTGGATATCTCATAGAAATGGAATCATGCAGTATTTGTCTTTCTATGACTGCCTTATTTCACTCAGCATAATATGCTCAGGTTCATCCATGTTGTCACACATCGCAGAATTTTCCTCTTTTTAAAAGTATTCCATTATATGTATATACCATTGTGAGATCCACCCATGCTACTATATGAAGATCTAATTCATTTTTCTTTTGACACTGCATATTATTCCATCTTAGGCAAGTACTCTATCATATTATTCCTCTAGTGAGGGACACACTAGATCTTTTCGTTCACAAGATTGTCTTAGTTGTTTATGGGGCTTTATTTTCCCATATTCATTTAAGAAGCAATTTTATCCAGTTTTCCCAAAATATTCTGCTGAAACTTTTATTGGAATTGTATTGAATTTGTAGATCAATTTGTGGAAATCTGTATCTTTAAATTGTAAAGATATTGCATCTGTTTATGTAGTGTGGCTTTCCATTTATTCAAATCTCTTCTTTTAATATAATTTTAAAATTTCCTCTATAAAGACCATTAGGCCAGCTCATAGTTTTTAGCTTTTGGGTTACTGTAAATAATGTTTTATTTTCTATTGCATTTTCTAATTGGTTATTGCTGATATAAAGGAATGCTATTTGTCTTTGTTTAATGATATTTTTATTGCTCAAACTTGCTGACCTTGAACTCCCTTAATAATTTTCAGAGTTTGTAACTTCTCTTGAATGTAAATTATTATATAATCTATATATTATATAATCTATAAACAATGGCAATTTTCTCTTCTCCCTTCCAGATTTTATTCCCCTTATTTTAATTGTCTGATTATACTAGCCAAAACTTCCAATACTATGTTGATTAGTAACATTGAAAGAAATTAGCCTTGTCTACTTCCAGACCCAATCATATTGTGGTATGAAATCCACTATTACACATTCTTGGTTAGGAATGTGGTAGGCTTTCCCATAAGGCTTTTATATGCCTGTGGTAGAGGATGGGGAGGAGGCAGGACCTGGCTGAGAAGGAAATATATGAAAAGTCCTAATAATACTTACAGAGCCAGAAATCATACCAAAATCTGGGTAATTATAGTAGAGATGCATTTTGGTTTTATATGTACTTGAGTGGTTACTATAATCCAAAAAATTCCCCTTCCTTTCTTTTCTCTCTATTCTCTTACACCTTAAAAGTGTTCTGGAACTCCTCTATCTTTAAACATGCCCAAACTCTTTCTTAGTGTATGTGCCCATTGGCTTTCCTGTCTCTTCCTCTCTTTATCCTCCTTGCCTATTTTATTAGGTAGCATAACTTAACTTCTCTCCTGGAGAAAAACCAACCCTTCCTTCTTGGGAAGGGGGAATTAGAATATCCAAATAACAAGTGGGAGCAGAAAAAGGGCTGTGAATGTTCCCATTGGTAATTTTTGTCCTTTCTGCTTACATAATTTGGCACATTGGGGCAGATCATTAGATATTCAGGTAGAAATACTTGAAAACTTTAGTTCCTTTGGCTCTTTATGCTTCTTCCCTACCAGCCTAACTATGATTCAATATGACATCTGCCTCCATCACTGTTGTGTCCTATTTATGCAATCTAATGTAGCTTTATTTACTTATTTATTTATTTAGACAGCTGTATCGCATTGCTGATCCATTTTGAAATTACACTTAACTAAGCTTCTAGTGTTACCCAGTTATTTGTATAATTAGTTTTTGGATCTAATTCAAAGATTCTACATTTGTTCTTTTTAAAATTCCATTCTGATGCTCTAGCTTATGAAGAGTTTTGGAAACTTGTCTCTGTTATCCAACATACTATCTAGTGCTCCAATCATCTTGTCATCTGTAGAATTTGATAGGAAGGCCATCAGTGTGCTCATCCAAACCTTTGATAAATATGTCAAAAAGGACAGGGCCAGGCAAGAACCCCGAGGCACACCACTATAAAATTTCCTTCAGGTTGACATGGAATTAGCATTCTTGGACATGGCTCTTCAATTATTGATGAAGTCACCTGACTGTGCTTGCATCCACTCCACATTTCTGTATGTTATCCACAAGGATTTCCTGAAAAACACTGTCAGATTCCTTGTTGAAATACTAACACATTGTGCAGCATTTCCTTGACCTACCTGATGAGTAAACCCATGTATTATTCAATTCTACTTCAGTTTCAAATGACAGAATTTCAATTTAAACTAGATTAGGCAAAAGAGATCATTTATAGGTTCACCTCTGTACATTCTATGCCATCAGAACACTGGTTCCCTCTGCTATCCTCTGTGTTGCCTTCATTCTTATGCCATCTCTCCACTCCTAGAATCAAAATGTCTACCATCAGCTAGAGAGTTTTTGTCCCAATGGTTCCTCTAGCATCCTAGAACTGAGTCTCATTGTCTCTGACAGGATCATGAACCCATTTCTAAACCAAACCCAGGAAGATGTGATGATCTGGGTGGCCAGCCCTGGGCCCCTTGAAGTTGCTCCAACCAAATTACATGAACTGAGAAAACCTCAAAGATAGCAATGCTATCAAAAGACAAACAAATGGATATTTTCTATACCTAAGAAAAACGTTTTACTTCTCTGTGGTATCTCTTCATCTTATTGTTCCAGAAAGTATCTCCTGAACGTACTGTTATCCATAGTTCAAGGATCATTCACATTATATCTACATTTATATACCCAGCTATTTTATTTATCTATATGTATGCATATAGATAATTATTATGCAGTTGGAAGCAATGCTCTCCTTGGATAAATAATGTGTCATCAAAAGTTTATTTCTATAGGGATGAGTAATAAGTGTTCTCCAGTCTGCAGCTGGCCAACTGATTACAAACCCACTCACCACAGAAATCTGGGCAAGAGAGTCATCTACAATGAAGGATGGGGATATCATGTATGCACTTTGTGGTGAGCTGTTCTGCTATAAAGAGATAATTTCTTGGTCCTGATTCATTTGGATGGCAATGGTAATACATGATCCAGAATATAGTGGTCTTAAAGCAAAACAAAATGCCAGGGTTGAAAGCTATAAGAATAAGAGCTATGTTTTGGCTTTAATATAACTATTAGAAGCTATTATTAGTTGGATCTACTATTAGATGGATTCTCCAAATGCATTTAATGGTCTAATGGGTTTCTCACCTTCTCACCAAGGCACTTTTCCAGACACTTAATTTTCTATGTTCTGACGACATTCAAATCCACGGATAAGTCTCAGTCACTTAGTACAAACCTGCTAATGAGAAAGTTCAGTGGTAAACATTGGAGAAAATACCCTTAGAAGACACTTTAAAGGATGCTTTTGGAGGAGATAATCTTGGAAACTTTTATATCATGGAATTGATCTAGAATCATTTGCAACCAGACTCAATGATTAAATGAGGATGGTTCAGGTCTGATTGCCAGACAGCTTTCTCATGTACTTCTACTTGACCCCCTCAAACAATACAAGATGGCCTTGGCCTGAACTATATGCCTCTATACATATTTGGTAATATCTGTCGTTTTCCTGTTCTTATTTTATAGAATGTCCTGCCTTTGTGTGAACTTGATGTTATACCGAAGTCCATACCTGGACAGCAGCAGAATCACTACATCTCACACTGAATGGTAGATGGGCAAGCAGCAAAGAAATATCAAGAGTATTGCCAGTTATCAGGAATGTATTACACTTTTGCTGAATATACTAGATGTAAAAATAAAAGCAAGGAGAACAGTGGATATTTCAGGTCAGGAACCCAGTGGAGAAGACCAACAAATTACTTCTTTTTTTTTTGGACAAGCTACAGCCAGGCCATATAACCATGGGAGTGTTAGGACATCCTAGCACTTTTCAGTCTGATCGATAACATTAAATGCTGCAGTTAAGTCTGACAAAATGAAACTAGCAAGAACATATCAATGAACACAAAGAATCTGATCATTATCACTCCTAGGATGTAAAGAACAACAACAAAATTGTAATTTATCCGAGGGTCTTGCCATTAGAAAATAGGGCAGAGTCTTAATTTCCTTTCCCATTTTCACAATAAGAAAGTCAATCCAGTGCTCCAGGCACTATTACATTAAATATTGATAGGGAGTCACTGTATAGTAGGTTTTCCTTCTAAGAAATTGATAAATTCTTAATGAAGAGTAGGGAGACACAGCCCAACATGAATGGATAATTTGTTCAAATACAGTTGACTTTTGTCTTTAGAGTTGTTCTTTTTCCATATTATATAATGAATGATTTTCTTTGGAATTTAATTTTTCTGACACTAAAACATACATACTTAATAAATCTTTCTAGATTCTAAATGAACATTCTTGGAAAGTTTTCATTTGGCACAAATAAAAATGAGCAAAACTTAGCAAGGAATCTCCTTAAAATGTGTGTTTTATTTGAGGCCAAACGATCAATAGCTACTACTTTGGAATAAAAAAATGTCTAGTTGCCTGCATTGCTACCGCTAAAGCTGATTTTTGAACACTTTGAGGCTATTAGTGTTCTCTATGCTCTAGATACATGGGAGAAATGGAGACTATAGAGTTCTGAAACTAAAAGGGCCTTGAGATGACCATCTGTACCAGATTTACACAAAACCATCCAGATGCAAGATTGTCCTTTGCAATTCAAAAGATCAGCTCTGTTTTCTTCTGCTCCACAAGTTTCCATTGAACACTTAAGTACAGAAGCGTAATGAGAAAGCTAGAGACAAAAAAGGTAAAGACACAATTCCAGTCTTCAAGAGGTGTATTATTTAGAAGATATTCAAGCAGACATGAGAGCTAAACAGTCAAGATCACTCTGTGATATTTATCAAGCTAGATGAAGATATTCTAAGTTAGGGGAGTTAACTAAGGAAGATTTCTTGGAACTTTGAATTGAACTGTGAAGAAAATTACAGTGTTACCTTTTGGCCTCAGCTAACATGCATTCACATGATATCAATGAAAAAGTCATGATTCAGATATGTGGTAGGATCTGTCTCTGGATAAAGGAAACCACTGGGGAAAACTCTTGATAAGTGAAAACTATGTGTTTTATGGAACTGGATGTGTAGTTTTCTAGAGATTCCATCAGGGCACTGCTCAGGGGATGGCCAATGAGATGTTCCACATAACTTCAGATGACCTCTAACAAGATAATCAGCAATTGGAGGGCAGCCCAAACTGTCCATCAGAAACAGCCATGGAATAAGATGATTCCTTCATATGAAAAAGATCACTTGGAGAATAAAACATATTGGAAAATTAGACAACCCAATAAAAGTGAAAACATATACTGTATTTAGAAGCAGGAAAGCAAGTGTCTTAAAAAATTATAGAGTATGTTTTGAATAAACCGTAACTACAGCATTAAGGTTTAAGTCAAACGAATTAAAATAAGTTAAGAAAAATAGCTATGAACAATTATATGCTAAGATTAACAAACATTCCTACTGATCAGTGCCAAACCTTCTAGGTGTATCTGAACAAGAGACACTCAACCCAAGCTGTGAAACAACTGAACGAAGCGTCTTATATTTGTTTTATGGCTCTGGTCTTGGTATCTTCAATGCCTTTGCTTTTGAGCATTTCTTTTCTCCTATGTCCTTCGCTACCTGATAGAAACTAAAGCTCTACATTTCAGTTGCATTCATCGGTGGAGTTTCCTATACTCATCAGTTCACACGTGTAGATTCTTTCAGTACTTAAACCTCCCTGTGGCTGATTCTTTAATCTCTCATCAGCATGAGGCTATAGAGCAGGTGGTTGACAGTATGACTTTGGAGTTAGGCTGCAATCTCTACATCGTGACCCCATCATATACCATTTGTGTTACCCTAGGCAACTTATATAAAGTCTCCAGTTCTCTATCTGTAAAATGAAAGTAATAATAGACCATGCTAATAAACGGTTGTGAAGATAACAGTGATAATGTAAGAAAAGCTAAGCACAAAGTCTGGTCTACAGTAGGCTCTCAAAAATATTTGCTATTATTATCACTAAAATAAAAATAATCATATTAATGTTAATTAACTTGGTTACAAAGTGAATATTATTGTGCTATAGCTGCAATTTTTTAATGTTATCATCGAACATTTCCCTGCCTGATTGCCCTAGTAGTGGTCAACAACTAATTCCAAGTAAGCTTCTGAATTGTTTTTGGTCTTCCTGAGTCTTTTAAATGGCAATTGATTAAGACCCTGACCTGACTTTTGAGGACCTACCTGAGTTTGACCTTACTTTTTACAATGACAAGAACTAAACTACACCTGCAGGCAGGAGATTAACTTTTATCAAACACTTATCCTTTGCTCTTCTTTTTCTCCTGTAGAACTATCTTCTAATTTTAATAATTGTAGTGCTTATGGTTTATTATATGTTTCTCCCACTAGACTGTAAGCTCCAGGGAAAAAGGGATCTCTGCTTTATTCATGGATGTATCTCAGTTACCTAGATGCGTTCCTGGCACATAGTAGAAGCTCAAAAAACATTTGTTGAAATGAATCCATTACTATTAGTTATAGGGTAATGAACATCACAAAGATGTGAAAGATCTTTATTTCAGTTGTCCTGCTTTGGACTGTATTCATTCAAGTGTGGATTAATTAGGGCTGCCATGTCATCATATAGCCTTTCAGTCTGTGCACTGAACAGCCCTCGGAGATGCCTCTCACAGAGAATACAATCTCTTCCTGTTCATGAAATATGGAAAGCAAAGGGTCTCTGAATGAGCAACAATTAAGTGTGCCTCACTTTTGGCTAGTATAAAATATAGTTCTGTCAGCTGAGAGGTTTACAGACCAATTGGAGAGATAGGATAATTATATAGATATAGATAACTGAAACTGTAAAACTCTTAGGAGTGATACGTATGGTGTTGCCAATGCTGGAATTCAGTTTGGAGAGAATGGTAAAGGAACAGTTTAGAGGCAAAAATATATTGACGTGTTCTCAAGATATCAAAAAAAATCTATGGGACTCTGGCAGAAATTGTGAGGAGCAGCGTAGAAGTTCTTAATGTGGTAAAAGGAAGTATTCACTATAGACATCATCTCCTCCAAACATTCATTGCTCAAATACTGACATAGCCTTTGCTCTCATAGAACTTACAGTCTTTTGGAGTTGGCATAATTATTTATACTCAAATAAATGTAAAACTACATCTCCTCAGGAGCACTTACCACAGATAACACATGCTATTAAAAATGTGCATACAGGGATTTTACCAAGATCAGGGAAGGCATGGGGAGGCTTCCTTCAAGAAGAGAAAAGAGGAGGGAATTTGCTTATTTCTCCCGCTATTATGACTAAAGGACAGAAAGTATTCTATTTTCCCTTTTTGTTCTCAGGCAGTGTAAGAAACACAGAGTATATTTTTATTGAGTGAATGACTGAAGGCATGCAGATTTCAGAGCCTTGGATGCAGAATAGAGGGTTGAATCTTGTTCTAAATTAGATTTCACTCTGAGCATGCTTTTACTAAGCTCAGAGGAAAATCCATTTCAGTCATTATTTTGCTATTTCCCATTCCTGGATCATATCAGAGTCTAGGAAGCTTCTCTGGATCCTAGAAAAAAGGGATCGAATCTATATTGTCTATTCTAGTCTGAATATGCTAACCATTCTTATTTACTGAGCTCATAATAGTCCCTTGAAGTCTTATGACTCCCTGCTGTTTCAGACACAATGGCATACGGGAATCTTTACTGTGAACATGGTTTCACTGCCTAGATAGAGCTTAAAGCCATTGCTTTTGAAGTCTTGCCTCTTATGGGGCATTGCAGTTGAGGAAACACTCTCTTCCCTATCTCAGCAAACTTGAAGTCCTTTTATAAATCTGAAGCAATCACCCTCTGTCCCCTCTAGCTACCTTCAAAGTCTTCAGGGAACTCAGGTTTTAAGGAAGTGCCTTGTTGGCACCAGTTAGTACAAACCTCTCTACTAAGGAAGAAGAGAGCCAAAAGGCTGGGATGCCTTTTTGGAATGGGGAGGAAGAAAATGGACTGGGGAACCTCTGTTAATTAATATATCAAGGTGTTTTCCTGCCACACCTGGATATTTGGAATTTTCCTTATAGACAATGATGCTTTCAGGTGGTTAAATGATTCTTCTGGTAAATGGGTATAGGATGGCTTGGAGTGGAGAAGGCATTGTTGGGAAACCAGTTAGAAGTCTATTGCCAAAATCCAGACATGATGTCAATGATTCTGGGCCTTAGTGGTGGCATGGACATGGGAAGCAGAACAGACATTAGAGGCATATAAAGGAGACCTTAAGCCTGGGAAGATGGCAGAGTGGGA
Source organism: Prionailurus viverrinus (assembly GCF_022837055.1). Taxonomy (NCBI): domain Eukaryota; kingdom Metazoa; phylum Chordata; class Mammalia; order Carnivora; family Felidae; genus Prionailurus; species Prionailurus viverrinus. The sequence continues at coordinate 168,850,239 of NC_062561.1, forward strand.
GGATCCTAACCTACTTTTTCCCATGGATACACCTAGACAACAGTTACATTAGGGCAACTAACCCAGAAAATGAACAAAAAGCTGACAAAACAGACTTTCCACAGTTAATGATAGAGAGGAAGCCACACTGAAAACAATAGGAAGGATGAAGTCTTGGTTGGGAACCAAACTAACCACAAGTGGGAAGGACATCATAAGCACAGAGGAGGGATAGGAGCAGGCACCGCAGTAATGGGGGACCTGCCTTGGGAAGATGAATGTCCATAACATCTGGCTTTGAAAACCAGAAGAGCTTAACTTTGTGAGTTTTTACAATCATTGGGTATTAACAGTGGGAACTTTACAAATCAGCAGACTTACCTCTGGGAGAGCTTGAGGGTGATAGAAAACTGAGTCCCTGCCCCAAAAGAGCCAGCATAACAAACAACTCCTCCGAGATACAGTATAGAAGCAGCAATTTGAAAATCACCTGGGGTATACGAGAAGAAGATTTATTTACTAATCCTAATGTGCCCTGGAGGGGCAAATATCTTCAGAAGTCATCTTCAAGAACAGAAGATTGGCAGATGCCATTTCCTCCCTTATACCCAGCCCAGGTATCCAGACATTTGTGGGAAATAGCACCAACACTCTCAAAATAGCTTGTTAACACCGTGTGTCATGCCCCTGTGTTCTCCTGCAGATCTACACCATCAGGCCTACCCCACTGGGCAAGAGTCCCTCCAAAGGGATGCTACAGGTCTCATTCTGCAAGCAGCTCCAACAGTGACCAGCCCCACTCCAAAGTACTCTTGCCTTGGGAAGAGGGGAAGATATTCATATACATCAGTTTGACTGCATTACCAGCAGTAGATTGGGAGGCCGACATCTGTTCTGACTGCACACCCTGCCCACTAACAAAACCTCTCCACTGACAATGCAGGGAAAATGCCCTACAGTTAAGTGCAGTTGCAGACCTTGTAAACAGGCTGAGGGAAGGTGTCTGGTCTGACCCAACTACAAGGCCATGGTGGCCCCAGACTGGCCCCTTAATAGCACAGGGACCAAACCCTGCTCACAACAGGCAAAGAGGGTCATTGCAGCCAGCTGCACTAAAAGCAAACACAGTTCAATCACAGTAGTCAGGTGCATGAAACACACACAGGAGACATCACTGAAGCACCAGGTTTTAGTGAAAAGGGGTTGTACTACAGTGCACTGAAGGACCTCTTCTTCATAAGGCTACTACTTTCAAGATCAGGAGACATAGCTGGCTTTCCTAATACATGGAAACAAACACAAAGAGTTAGACAAAATTAGGAGACATAGAAATATTTCCCAAATGAAAGAACAAAATCACAGCAAAAGAACTAAATGAAACAGAGATAAGCAATATACCTGATAGAGAATTCAAAGTAATGGTTATAAAGACACTGGACTTGAGAAAAGAGTGGAAAATCTCAGTGAGACATTCAATAAAGAGATAGAAAATATAAAAAAAGAACCTATCAGAGGCAAACTCAATAACTGAAATTAAAAATACACTAGAGGGAATAAATAGTAGACTAGAGGAGGCAGAAGAAGGGATCAGGGAACTGGAAGACTGAGTAATGGAAAGCAACCAAGCTTAATGGCAAAAATAAAGAGAATAATGAAAAATGAGAATAGGTTAAGGAATTCAGGAACATCATCAAGTTAATAACATTTGCATTATAGGAATCCCAGAAGGAGAAGAGAGAAAAGGGAGCAGAAAATTTTATTGAAGAAACAATAGCTGAAAATTTCCCTAATCTGCGAAAGGAAACAGACATCCATATCCAGGAGGCACAGAAAGCACCCCCCCCCCATAGAAATCAACCCAAGGAGGTCCACACCAAGGCAATAATAATAACCAAAATGGCAAAACATAGTGATAAAGAGAGAATTTTAAAAGCAGCAAGAGAAAAGAAAATCGTGACATACAAGAGAAACCCCATAAAACTATCAGCTGATTTTTTAGCAGAAACTTTGTAGGCCAGAAGGGAATGACATGATGTCTCAAAGTGTTGAAAGAAAAAACCTGCAAGCAAGAATACTTTATCTGGCAAGGCTACAATTCACAACAAGGAGAGATGAAGAGTTTCCCAGACAAACAAAGTTAAAGAAGTTCATCACCCTAAGCTAGCCTTACTAGAAATGTTAAAGGGATTCTTTGAGCGGAAAGTAAAGGCCACAACCAATAGTAAGAAAATTAGGAAGGGAAAAAAATTTCACAGGTATATCCAAACATAGTAAAAGTAGTAGATTAATCATTTATAAAAACCAGTACAGAGGCTAAAGCACAAAAGCAGTAAAATTAATTATATCTATAAAAATCAGTCAAGGGATTCACCAAATAAAAAGATGTAAAATATGACATCATATACATACAAGATTGAGGGAGGGAGTAAAAATTTAGTACTTTTAGAATGGTTTCAAACTTAAGTGACCAACAACTTTATATAGACTGCAATATGCATAGGATTTTATATATAAACCTAATGGTAACCACAAATCAAAAACCTGTAATAGATATGCAAAAAAACAAAAGCAAGGAATCTAAGCATATCACTAACAAAATACATCAAACTGGGGCGCCTGGGTGGTGCAGTCGGTTAAGCGTCCGACTTCAGCCAGGTCACGATCTCGCGGTCCGTGAGTTCGAGCCCCGCGTCAGGCTCTGGGCTGATGGCTCAGAGCCTGGAGCCTGTTTCCGATTCTGTGTCTCCCTCTCTCTCTGCCCCTTGCCTGTTCATGCTCTGTCTCTCTCTGTCCCAAAAATAAATAAACGTTAAAAAAAATACATCAAACTGTAAGAGATGAGGGTAAGGGGAAAAAAAAGGAACAGAGAAAAGCTACAAAAACAACCATTAAATAAATAACAAAATGGCAATATGTACCTACCCATCAAAAATTACTTTGAATGTAAAAGGACTAAATACTCCAATCAAAAGACAAAGGGTGACTGAATGGATATAAAAGCAAGACCTATTTAAATGCTGCATACAAGACACTCATTGCAGGCCTAAAGACACATGTAGATTGAAAGTGAAGGGAAGGAGAAACATTTCTCATGTAAATGGAAGGAAAGAGAAAGCTGGGATAGCGATACTTTTATCAGACAAAATAGACTTATTTATTTATTTATTTTTAAGTTCACTTATTTATATTTTGAGAGAGAGAGAGAGAGAGAGAGAGAGAGAGAGAAAGGGGGAGAAGTAGAGAAAGAGGGAGAGAACAAGTATTCCAGCAGGCTCTGCACTATCCGCGCAGAGCCAATGCAGGGCTCCAACTCACGAATTGTGATATCAAGACCTGAGCTGAAACCAAGAGCTAGACTCTCAACCAACTGAGGCACCCAGGCTCCCTGAAGACAAAATAGACTTTATTGTTTTATTTCTTATTTTTATTTTTTATTTTTGAGAGAGCACAAGGCGGGGGAGGAGCAGAGAGAGGGGGACAGAGGATCCAAAGTGGGCTCTGCACTGACAGCTGTGAGCCCAGTGTGAGGCTTGAACTCATGAACTGTGAGATCGTGACCTGAGTCGAAGTTGGATGTTCGACCAACTGAGCCACCCAGGTGCCCCTTTTTTAAATTTTTTAAATGTTTTTCAACATTTAAAACAAAGACTGTAACAAGAGACAAAGAAGGATACTGCATAATCATAAAAGAACACTTCAACAAAAAGATGTAACAATTGTAAATATTTATGCACCAAACATGGAACACCCAAATACATAAAGCACCTATTCACAGATATAAAGGGAGAAATTGATAGTAATATAATAATAGAGGACTTTAAACCTCATTAACAGCAAAACTTGTACTACTTGCAAATGACATAATACTATATATAGAAAACAGCAAAGACGCCACCGAAAAGCTACTAGAACTGATAAATGAATTCAGTAAAGTCGCAGGATACAAAATTAATTCACAAAAATCTGTTGCATTTCTACACTAATAATGAAGTAGCAGAAACAGAAATTAAGAAAACAATCCCATTTATAACTGCACCAAAATAATAAAATACCTAGGAATAAACTTAACTAAGGAGGTGAAAAATCTATACTCTGAAACTATAAAACATTGATAAAAGAAATTGAAAATGGCACAAACAAATGGAAAGATATCCCATGCTCATGGTGGGAGAGAACCAATATTGCTAAAATGTCCATACTTTACAAAGCAATCTATAGCCTTAACGCAATCCGTATCAAAATACCAACAGTATTTTTCACAGAAATATAACAAATAATACTAAAATTTGTGTGGAATCACCAAAGACCCCAAATAGCCAAAGAAATCTTGAAAAAGAAGGACAAACCTGGCAATTGCACAATCCCAGACTTCAAGATATACTACAAGACTTTAGTAATCAAGACAAAATGGTACTGGCACAAAAATAGACATATAGATCAGTGGAACAGAATAGAGAGCCCAGAAACAAACCCGTGATTATATGGTCAATTAATCTATGACAAAAGAGACAAGAATATATACTGGGAAAAAGACAGTCTCCTCAACAAATAGTATTGGGAAAACTGGACAGATACATGGAAAAGAATGAAACTGGACAACTCTCTTAAACTATACACAAAAATAAACTCAAAATGGACTGAAGACCTCAATCTGAGACTTGAAACAATAAAATTCCTAGAAGCAAACATAGGTGGTATCTCTTTGACATCAGCTGAAGAAACATTTTTCTAGATATATCTCCTTTGGCAAGAGAAACAAAAGCAAAATTTTAAAGTACTGGGACTACACAAAGTAAAAGAGCTTTTGCACAGTGAAGGAAACCATCAACAAAACAAAATGACAACCTGCTGAATGGGAGAAGATATTTGCCAATAATATATTTGATAAGGGGTTAATATCTAAAATACACAACAAACTGATACAACTCAACACCAAAAAGCAAATAATCCAGTTAAAAAATAGGCAGAGGGACTGAATAGAAATTTTTTCCAAAGAAGACATACAGATGGCCAAAAGACACATGAAAAGATGCTCAACAAAATGCAAATAAAAAATGCAAATCAAACCACCATGAGATAGCACCTCACACAGGTCAGAATGGCTAAAATAAAAAATGCAAGAAATAACAAATGTTGGCAAAGATGTGGAAAAAAGGAACTATCGTGCATTGGTGGTAATGCAAGTTAATACAGCCACTGTGGAAAACAGTGTGGAGGTTCCCCCCAAAATTAACAATAGAACTACCATATATCCAGTTATTTCACTACTTGGTATTTACCCAGAGAAAATGAAAACACTGATTCAAAAAGATATATGCACCCCTATGTTTACTGCTGCATTATTTACAATAGCCAAGATATGGAAGTAACCCAAGTGTCCATCAATAGATGAATGGATAAATAAGATATGATATATACATATATATGTACACACACACACATATACACACACACACAATGGAATATTACTCATTCATAAAAAAGAATGAAGTCTTGTCATTTGTAACAACATGGATGGACCTTGAGGATGTAATGCTATAATAAGTCAGGGAAAGAAAAATACCATATGATTTCACTAATATGTGGAATTTAAGAAAAAAGTGATGAGAAAAAGACAAAAAAAAAAACCCAAAAAACAAAAAACAGACTCTTAAATATAGAGAACAAACTGATCATTACCAGAGGAAAGGTGGGTGGAGAGATGGGTAAAAGAGGCAAAGAGGATTAAGAGTACACTTACCATGATGAACACTGAACAATGTATACAATTGTTGAATCACTATATTGTACACCTGAAATTAATATATTACTGTATGTTAATCACACTTGAATAAAAATTAAAATTAAAAAAAGAGAAGACTTTAGTAACTGATTGCATATAGAGATTGTGTGGAAAGGAGGAGTCAAATGCAAGCATGAGCCTTCATGTCTCAGTGAGGGCAAAGCATTGATTTGGAGAGATGGGAATGGGAAACCGGGAACATGATAGGAAGTGTTCCAAGATAGTCATTAAAAGAGATATTTAACCAGATGATCAAGCTATGAGGTTGAAGCTCTGAAAAAAAGATTTAAGTGCTAGGGAAGAAAATTTGGGGATTCACTTGTGAAAGGTGATAGTTGAAAACGTGAAGACGGATGAGAGCTGAAAGAAAGAGAAAGGAAACCAAGACAAGGCTGAGTCTTGGAGTTGGATGGCATTTGGGCACAGACAGCTAAAATCCAGAAAGTTATCTCATGAGGAAGAAGAGAATCTCCTCAGAGCACTATTCTTGAAGCTTCAGGGTAAAGTTGGGGTCAGTGAAGCTAGAAGCATTAAGGAGGATAGAACGAGAATGGGAAACTCCCTATGATTGTTAGGAAACTAATATTAAAAACTGATTAGAGGGGCGCCTGGGTGGCGCAGTCGGTTGAGCCTCCGACTTCAGCCAGGTCACGATCTCCCGGTCCGGGAGTTCGAGCCCCACGTCAGGCTCTGGGCTGATGGCTCAGAGCCTGGAGCCTGTTTCCGATTCTGTGTCTCCCTCTCTCTCTGCCCCTCCCCCGTTCATGCTCTGTCTCTCTCTGTCCCAAAAATAAAACAAAAAAACAAACAAACAAACAAACAAAAAAACTGATTAGAGTAGGTTTCTTTTTTTTTTAATATTTTATTTATTTTTGATAGAGACAGAGCACAAGTGGGGGAGGGGCAGAGAGAGAAGGAGACACAGAATCCAAAGCAGGCTCCAGGCTCTCAGCTGTCAGCACGGAGCCCAACATGGGGCTCAAACTCACAAATTGTGAGATCATGACCTGTGCCGAAGTCAGACGCCCAATCGACTGAGCCGCCCAGGCGCCCCTAGAGTAGGTTTCTTGAATCTTTGTGAGAAGTGATTTAGTCATTTAGTGGGAGAACAAGCAAGGAGTTCAGGAAAAAATAGGTGGTGAAGAAAAGGAGACAGGGCTTGTAGACTCATTCTTTAAGAAATTTGGCACTAAAAGTATGGTGAGAAACATGACAATAACTTAGATGGTGCTGTAGAATAAAACAAAAGATAGTTTTCTCTTTCCATGTAACTTAGGAAAATATCTTTCCTGAGGGGCAGATAGATCGATACTTTAAAGGAAATAACCAGATTTCTATAAGATGTTGCCATTTATGGATAGTCATAGTGGAGGTTGTTTGTCTAGATCATGTGGCTTGGGCTCTTTCATGACTGAGTAAATGCCCATTTTTGTGGCTTTCTGAAAGAGACATTCACCACCACGGCATAGCCAGCAAATAACAATCAATTCTTTATTTTCTGTTACCATCATGGTCATCAAAGTTGACCACTCCTGCCCAGTGGAAGTCAGTTCTGCTGCAGAAAGAAAATGAGAAGTTGGACAGGAAATGTATGCTTCAGTCCCACACAGAGATCTAAAGGGCTGGATCTAGACTTGTGCTCTTTTCAGCATTTGGATTAGAAATAGGCAGAGATGGAATCTTGGAGAACAGCGCCTCTGGCATTATGACTCACTATTTGAGGATTTCATTAGGAGGGGAAGTAACATGTCCCTCAGTCAGTCATCAGGAAATCACGACTGCCTGCTTATTCCACCAAATCCTGCAGAATTTAGCTGGAGAGGGTAAGAGTCTGGGGGTGGAAACTTCGACACTGTAATGATTTCCTTACCTAAATCCAATCTTTTCTATTTCAAGTCACAAAAACACATATTTTTAGATGGATTGATAGACATACACACATACAGGGTGTATATATATTATCTTTTCATAAACATTTACCTGTCAATGTCTGTAACTTAGGGTGCCTTTAAATAAAATCTCAACTGAATTAACCTAAAATAAAATGTTCTCTATACAAGTTCCCAAAAGAAGATGAACCCTAAGAAAGACTACTTAAATTCATTCCAGAGAAAATGGGGAATAAATGAGAATACCAGGTAGAGTTAGAGGGTTATTTTGATGAACTGATTTCTACATAATATAAAGGAAGATTAGAGCTCATAGGGTTCTGCATTTTAAAATAAATCACTGCATGGAAGCAGAGGAAATATTACTAAGAATTTTGTTCTGATGTCTGGTTAACACTTTCCTCCCTTTATAGAATTCAAAATTTTGGAAGGAAGGCACAATTTAGGCAGTCCTTTTACTCAGTCATCAAAAAAGGCATTGAGGGCCTCCCATGAGCCAGGCACAATGTTAGGCTCTAGGACAAGATGGTGAACAAAAAGAGACCTTTCTCACTCATGGACCTGGGAGGCCAGGGGGATGGGGAGGGGGGGAACAGTAAACAAATAATGGCACTGATGAATGTATAATTACAAACTGAGATAAGTGCTTTAAAAGAAAAGAGTGGAGTCCTGTAAAAAGCAAAGAACAAAGGAGCCCAGGTAGGGGTGCAGAAAGGGCTATTTGAGCTGAGATCTAAAGAATAAGGTTGAGTTAAAGCTAACTGAGAAAGCGGGGTGGGGGGGGAGGGGAGCAGTGGAGACCCAGAGAAGAGCATACGAAAGGAGGACCCCACCCCCAAGCTCAACCCCGACAGCGGCCTAGCCGAGCAGTTCCTAGTTAATGATTTGGTCTTTATTCTAAGAACAGTGGGAAGCCATTCAAGGGTTTTAAAGAGGTTGGTGACATGATCAGATCTGTGTTTTGAAAGGAGCACTCCGGCTGCAATGTTGAAAACAAATTGGAAAGACATTGTCTAAAAGCCATTGTTTCACTAAGTAAATGCTAAGGCCTGCAGCTGTCACAATCACTTACCTGTGGTCAGCTGACCCCACTAACATTTTTCTGCACCCCTGTGGACATTTGGAAGCTATTTTAGATGGAGGATTAGGAACTTCTTGATCCCAGATTATTACATGATTATGTCAACATTTGGAATAGAGACACAATGCCTTTCTGTCTGCTCAGAATTTTGACTGGCATAACTATCATAACTGTTCTTGTCTGTGATCATATAAACAGGCCTAACAAACATACTTCTGCATTTCACAGTCAGAGGCAATATCATATCACCCTCTCTTCCTTCCACCTCTGTCATTGCATTGCTCCCCATCTTTCTAGTTTCCCTTCTGCGCTTTGACCCTCCATGTGTCAAGGACTCCTGTCAGACTCATCCTGTCCCTGACTTCTCTGGTTTCTCATCACACCTAGACACCACGGTCAGTTATTTCAACAGGGTGCCTGGCTGGGCAGGGCAGGGAGAGGAATGGCAAGAGTAGGGCTGAGCTTGGACACCAGGCAGCATCCAGTCATCCTGACTAGTTTGCAACTTTGCCTTAGAAAGGTCTGATTACAAAGGCCCACTTTCTAAATTTCAACTAAGAGGGACTAAAACCATGCGTGAGCAATTGCCCTCATTGGAACTCTGAGTCACCTCCAGGCTACTTTAGGAGCTGTCCTGGAGCCCCAGGCAGTCTCAGCTGAAGTATGTGGAGGGAAGCAGAGCCAGAGAGCCAAGGGTGTCCTGATGACCCCCAACCCACCTTTCACCATACCTGTTGCAAAATGTTGCTGTAGAGCTGATGCACTGAGAGTTCCTCCAGAACTTCCCTCCGCCAGGTGTAAAACTCTTCAGCATTCTAGTCAAGTGTCCACCACTTAGTGTGAGTAACATGGCTTTAATTGTTATGTCTTCCTTACATGGAACCCAAGCAGACTCCTGTCTTAACTTCCACTAACTTAAGTGAATTGGGGCCTCTGCCACCACACGGAAGTCTAATACTTCCTTGACAAGATGGCCCGTTAATACTTGAAGTGACTCATTATGCCTCCTCAATCTTTTCTAAATTAAAGCTCCCTATCTCCTTGCATTGGTGTTTCTCTGGTGAGGTTTCCAGCGCCCTCTTGTCCTGGCTGTGCTTCACCGGATTTGCTAAGCATTTAAGAAATACCATTCTTAAGACATGTGTAATTGGCTGATTAAACAAGCTTGCCTCAATTAAGTTTATTCTTGTGTCTGTTCTTCCCAAACCAGTTCTTTTCCATCAGTGTGCAAAATCTGAAACAGAAACCACAGGTTTTCTACTTTGGGAAATAATATTAGTCCCTTTTGGCATTAAAAATCTAATAACTCTGTAACTCGAGTCCAATCTACTCCAGTTTAGTCAAAATTCCAAATATATGTCCAGAAGAGATTATGCTGTGCTCCTGCTCAGATCTGACTCAGTCTTTGAAACCTGGAGTTGGGGGACAGAATATGGTTGTCTCCTTTATTATCTTATTGTCCTTCCCCCTTCCTACTAGCTGCTGTTTCTCACCACTCCAGGGTTGTGCTGGGGGAGAAAAGACTACGGAAAACTGGCTGGTGCAGTTATATCTGTTGATGGCTTCTAGTCATAATGGACATGCAAAGCTTATTCTTTCTCTTATGTGGTGCTTTCACATGATCCTCTGAGATGCCTTGCTGGCGACATCTAAATCGGTGCTTCTCAAAAGTGTGATCCACAAATGATGAACTTATCACCTGGGAACTTGTTAAAAATAACATTTTGGGGCCACTCCATCCTAAGGAATCAGAATTTCTAGAAGTATGGCCCAGGAATCTGTTTTAATAAGCCCTCCGGGTGAGTCTAATGCAAGCTAAAGTTTGAGAAGCACTGATCTAAAAGTGGTTCCTCTCTTCTGGCTGGTTGCTTAAAACCAGCTTATGCCCTAGGTTTCTGGGCACATTGTACCTCCAGGTCTGTGTTTTCCTGCTGAGCTGAGCCCACAAATAAACACCAGGATACTACATTTTCCCTATAGCTAGCAGCAATAGAGTTCCTTCCCAACATTATCTCCTCACTGCCATACTCCTCATAGGTGCCTGCCCCTAAACTGTCCATTTCAGACTCATGGGGAGATGAGGGTGTGAGTATTTCTGTGTGCTAAGCTTCAGGAGATACGTGCCCAGTTCTCTTGAAGCCTTCCTATCTTAGTTTAAGGAGCAGATTATGTTTCTCTCTTTCATCTTCTGTCAAATGGGTGACAGGGTAATGCTGACCAAACTGGACTTATGGTCTCTTAGTATGTCCTACAGAAGTGAACTTTGTACCTCATCTATCATTCATGGTCTTTGAGGACTATTTCAAAAATCCAAGACAATAGATGAGTGATAGTGAATATCATTTGAATATGGTAAACAAAACTCAATCCAATAGGGTGGTTGTGCTTTGTTCTGCCTGCTACTTTTAGTAATGCAGTCCAAGTTCATGTTGGCTACACCACATCAGTAATATATAAGGGATATATGTCAATTCCCTGAAATCATTTAACTTAACCTTCTGTTAAGTCACGTCTCCCCAGATATATTCTTAGTTAGGTCTTTGGGCCAGTTTTAAAATAGATTTATACTTCTCTTTTACATTTACCATGGCTATGTGGCCTTTCTGTCTTCTTGTATTCATCATATTGCTGAGCTCATGGAACTTTTTAGACATTGACTTGTCTAAGAGTCAGGCTATCTGTCCAACTATGCTATACACTTTTAGGTGAAGTAATCACTGTTCCTGTTGATCAGAATTAAGAAGGGATTACTAATTCCTTTGCCAATTCCTCTATATCAGAGAGATGAAATTACCATCAAAGCAAATGAAGAATTATCAGATGTTTTGCTGTCATTGCATTAAATAGCCTACAAATGCTCATTATGCATATGTGCTATTTACCCTTCCTGGCTGGGCACTCACTGCTGCTTGGCAATTGATTTCTTAACTGTTCTTTATTGCTTTTCCATGGAGCTTATACCAAATCTTCTTTATCGCTTAAAATCTAGGCACCATTTATTCCTATCACCCTCACAGGTGACTCCCCATACATTTAACTAAAAGTATTAATGTAAGACAATATGAGCTCCATCAACTTATCCCTTGTTGACCTCAAAATCTCTCCATAATTTGATTATTTTACTCCCTTTTTGTTGTCATCTCAGAAGGAAGTCCCTCTTAGGCTTGTCAAGACCATGCCTTAATCTTTGTCACATTTTTTATTGGCTTTAGGAATTACATTTATTTTGAATCTTTAATGTGTTTCTACTATCTCCCTGATATTACCCCATAAAGTTTAAGTCTCACATTCTACAAAACTAACAAGAAAACATTCCTTGACCTTCAAGTTGCCATCATGTTGCTTTCCTTTGCTTCATTTCTGTTGACCAATCTGTATTCATTTTTCTCATTCTCCAGATAACTTTCCACTCAAAGTTAGTCAATGATCTTCTAATCATCAAATCCAAAGGTCTTTTCTTATTTTTTATTTTCTTGGATCCTTAGCCTTTTCATGTTACACTTTATATTCCTGACTCTCTCCTGGGCACAAGATAAGTTCTCAATACATATCAGTCCTGTTATAATTGCATCAATTTCAAAACTGTTCCCCCTACTGACAATCTCTCTATCCATCATGTGTTCCACTGCCACAATTATTTTCCTAAAGGAAACTCAACTTTGCTTAAATATCTTAAATAATCTAGTCCCATATCCATTTCCAGCCTTATTGCTTGTTTCTTGATGTACCAACCAAAGTGGATGACACAAAATGAAGCCGTTTCCTCTTTTGCAAACAAAATACTTTCATTTTGCTTATGCTGTTTTCTCTTTATTTTTAAAAAAATTTTTTTAATGTTTATTTTTGAGAGAGAGACAGAGACAGAATATGAGTGGGAGAGGGGCAGAGAGAGAGAGAGACACAGAATTGAAACAGGCTACAGGCTCTGAGCAGTCAGCACAGAGCCCGATACGGGGCTCAAACCCACAAACCCCGAGATCGTGACCTGAGCCGTAGTCAGACGCTTAACCAACTGAGCCATCTAGGCACCCAATTTATGCTGTTTTTTTCACTTTGAACTTCTCTTCCTTACAAGATCTTTATGTCATAGTACTACTTATTCTTTAAGATCCATCACAAATTCTACCTCTGTGAAGCCTTGCCTGGTTCCTTTAAATGGTAACTTCTTTTCCTCTAAATTTCTATAGCTTATTGGCAACCCTCATATTATAAATTCAGACGCACAAATGTGAATAATTATTAAATTTAGAGAGCATAACACTTTTCCAAAACAACTACATCTTTCCTACATAGGGAAAACAATATAAACTACTCTACCTTTCTTGTCTTGCATTAGTTTAGACAAAACACCATCTGAGAACTGGGAAAACCATAATTTTCTTTAATGTTTTGCCTGTAATTTGTAAAACAACAGAAACTATTCCTGTGGACATGTTTAAAATTTTTCCCAGATGCCATAATTTTAGAACTGTATGGCAATGTCTTCATGACACCCACTGAACATCCAGATGCTGAAAGAGTCTGGAGGACCGGAACAAAAATGATTAGCAATTTTGGAAATAGGCTCTATGTGGAAGTAATTTATAAATGAAGGAGGAGGAGGAGGAGGACAAAGAGAACGAGGAGGGCAAATTATTTGACTCAGAAAAGAAAAGGTAGGGGCAGGAAATGTTAGCAATTAGTTTGTGAGTGTCTGAAAAAACTATTATATGAGTGACAGTGAGCAGCTGTTTCATGTTCCTACTCAGAGGAGAACAAATGCTTCGGGCTATTGCAAAGAGACATTAGGAAGAGTCTCCAGACTCTAAAGTTGGGAGAATTGTGGGGTATGATAGCATGTGGTCAAAGAAAGGAAGAAGAGACATCTTTCCGCACTGGGGTCAGGGTGGTACCATGGCTGGAAGAAAAGATACTGGAGATAAGGCTCATTTAGGGTTTTTATTTCAATGAGGCCATACATATGGAGAAAGAAGTGATTCTATCTCACAGTATATTAAAAATTTAGGAATATAATCTATCCTCTAGAAAGGAAGAAAGGTTCTCAGAATACGGCATTGTGGGTGAGTGCATAGTCTTCAGAATGATATTCTGGTTATTTCTCCTAGGCCACGTACTTCCTAGCTTTGTGACCCTGGAGAAGTTACTCAACTGCTCTAAGAAGCAGTTTTCTCATCCGCAAAGTGGAGATAACAGTTGTGCCTCCTTCACAGAGATGTGAGCAGTAGTAAGATGATGTCCAATAAATGTTACTGTTTATTGTTTTGTTAGATATGTAGAACCTTTTAGATACTATATTAGGCATATTCCCAATCATTTCCTTTACAGAGCTATCATCCAAGCCCTATATAAGATAGGACGATATGATGACTTTTCACCAGAGTTCTGTTCTTTAATTAAAAATGAAAGCCCTAGGTATCAAAGACCAGCCTGCTGAGTTTCTGTACCTTTCCCAACCATGAGACATTTCCCTGATGTCTGCAGCACGTCTTTGACGTCTGGGACAGAAGACCAATTTGCCTCCACCCCCACGTGGCTCCACCTGTCACCATTATTATGTGATCTTTATAAAATTAAACTGAGGATGTACCAACTTTTTTTCATTATGCTTTCAACCAAAGCCATTAAGCTTACAAATATGGTGTCTGTTTAAAAAAATGAATGGATATAGGAAACAATTCCTGTTTTTAATTTCAAATCTTCAAAACAGTATTTATACCAACTAATGCATTCATGTTCAATTTGAGCTATAAATGTATTTCTCACCATCTGATTAATTTGTGATGGGGGTCTATTTGTAGCCAGTGGTTAATAAACAAAGTATATTTTCCTCTAGGTCATTGTTTCTTTCTTCCTCTACCACACACCTTCAGAAAAAGACATTTTCTCAAGGATCCCAGTGTGTGAATCCTTTAACTCTTCTCTGTTTATATCAAGTGAAGAGATCATCATTCTGATTTTGGCAGCACTTATTGTATATCAATATAGACACCTGGTAAGATTTCAATTCCCCACTTGAGAGTCAGTTAGAAAGCACAGAATGCAACCTGTGTGGCTTTATTAGAGTTTGTATGTATGTGTATGTATGTGTTTGTGTGTGTGTGTGTGTGTGTGTGTGCATATATATTTCTTTTTTTAAGGAAAGTTTAGATTCTCAGGAGCAAGGATAATGAAGCATATGTTCCACTCTTAGCAAAACAAAGAGTTCAGTACGAAGTGTTATGTGTAGCTTAATACAAAAATATATTAATGACTATCTCTACACTAATTGTGAAATTAAAAAATCCAAATCATAGGGTTGAATATATATGGCTGAGTCAGAAAGAGTCATCATAATTGGAATTTCAGCAACATGTTTGGGTGATAGAAATCAGTGGGGCATGACAAGCTTTACTTTGAGTTATACATAAAGATAGCTTAGTACTGGAATGAGACATACATGATGTATAAAGGAATCCTTTGACACTATGAAAATAGTTTACCACTGTGAAGAGAAGAGGGGAAGGTTAAATTACTTTGGCTATAAAACCCCTTGTAATGCAAAACCAACTGAACCGACTTTGTTTCCCAGATGTCTTCAGCACTGCATAATTACAGAAGTTGGAGGAGTATCTGAAGATTTCAGGGTATGCCTTATACAGAAACAGCAACCATAATGATAAAAGTTTTAAAATATGCTAGGATGGACAAAGGAAGTACCATTGTATAGATTTAGTAAAGATGCCAAAAATGTCAGCCTTTGGAGTAAGAAGAATTTGAGTTTGAGCCCTAGCACTACCACTTACAATCTGTTGGACCTTGAGAAAGTCCTTCACCTCAGTGAGCTTTAGTTTCCTTGCCTTTGAAGTGAGCACAATAACAAGGTTGACTATATGCGGTTGATGTGAAGTTTAAATGAGACCTGAACTAAGCCCTTAGCATAGGGTTGGGGCACAGAGGAAAGGCTCAATAAATGTCAGCTGTGATGTTGGTAATGATAAGGGTGAAAATGATGAAAAAGAAGAGAAGGAAGAGAGTGAAGAAGATCAGCTAAACTCAAATCTATAATCCTTTTAAAAGAGATCCCTGAGAAACAATTGCCTGGTGATGAAATGGGAAAATCCTTTTTTTCCAAGGGTAAAATAAAGTATAGCACAGGATTTAGGTGCATTCCTTTCCCTGTCCTTGTAGAAAAATATTCATTGTAAAATTGAAATGGAGACATATGCATTTTGTCAGAATGGAAAGAGGAATTTTTTCCCTAGAATTAAGAACAAACCTTAAATATAGTATTTTAAAACTTCTGTCCCTTGGCTAAAGCCCAATATAGCTAAGAGTTTATTAAAGAAGGCAGTTTCTTTACTCTCTCTAGTCTGTAGGGACAGTGGAGATGGAGTGTGGCACATCAAAAGTTAAGGCTCAGTGAGCAGGCTTTCTTGAAATTGACAAGCTGATCCTAAAATTTATATGGAAATGCAAAAGACTTTGAATATTCGCAACAGTCTTGAAAAAGAAGAACAAAGTTGGAGGACTTATGATATTCTGGGAAGCTACAGCAATCAAGACAATGTGATACTGGCATAAAGACTAGCAGAGCAATGGAACAGAATAGAGAGCACAGTGATAGACTCCCACTTAGGTGGGAACTTGGTTTTTGACAAGATGCCAAAATAATCCAATAAGAAAAGGCAATTCTCATCAATAAATTGTACAATAAATAAAAGGAAATAAATATCAATAAATTGGATAACCATATGGAAAAAGGGTGAACATGACCCCTACCTCACATTATAGACATAAATTAATTCAAGATGGATAATAGACTTAAACATAAAAGCTAACATCACAAACTTTTAAGAGAAAATAGGAAAGATAGGAAAGATAGTTTCAAAGATAGGAAAATATGCTTTGGGGGCAGGTTAATTTTTTTTTTTTTTTAGATAAGGCAAAAAAAAAAAAACCACTAACCATGAAAGAAAAAAAAAATTCAACTTCCTCAAATGGAAAATTCTCTCATCAGAGGACACTGCTAAGAAAATGTATAGGCACACTGAAGACTGAGAGAAAATATTTGCGAAGCATATATCTGGCAAAAGACTGGTATTCAGCATGTAAAGAACTTCTACTACTATAACTTAATAAGAAAGGGGGAAAAAGATGTGAAGACACTTTGCAAAAGAAGATATAGGAATAGCCAAAACTACATGAAAAAAATGCTTAATGTCATTAGTCATTAGAGAAATGCAATTAAAATTGCAATGAAATACCATTACACACCCACAAGGAATGCTAAAGTTAAAAAGACAGACAACATCAAAAGTTGACAAAGATGTAGACTAATTAGAACTCTTATAAGGTATTGGTAGGAGCAACAAATGGTAGAACCTGGAGTAGGTATGAGCTACTTTATGTCTATAGAAATTCCACTCCTAGGCATTTAATAAAAGAAATTAAAGCATGTGATCACAAAGGCATATGTATGGTAATGTTCATGGATTTATTCATAATAGCTAAAAACTGGAAACAGTTCATCAACAGGATAATGTAGAAATAAACTCTGCTCTATTCATACAATGGAATACTACTCAGCAATTAAAAGAGGGAAAACTATATTGGTTATGTACAACAATCAATTTTGAATGCATCAAAAACAAGGCTGAGGGAAAGAAGCCTTATACAAAGATTCCACTTTCAGAAGTTTTAGAAAAGGGAAACTAATATATGGTGGAAAATGTCAGAAAACTGGGTGTCTGAGGGGGCAACAGTGTACTGGGAAGGGGGATGTGGTAACTTTCTTCAGTGTTGCTAATATTCTATATTGGGATAGGGCTTGTGTTAAACAAATATATACATTTGTCAAAACTCGGAGAATGTTTACTTAAGATTTGTGCATTTCATTATATGTAAATTTTACCTCAAATAATGAAACTTAGCTAATGACATGCATGCTGAAATGTTTGGGAAGAAGTATACTGATGCTTGAACTGTCTTTGAAATTCTTCTAAAAGTAAGATGGATTGATAGATGCATTGAGGGATGGATAGATGGACTGTTGTGTGATAAAGTAGGTATAGTAAAATATTAATGGTGTAATCTAGGTAGATGGTATGTGAGTATTCACTGTAAAATTCTTTCAACTTTTCTATATGTTTGAAAATTTTCATAATAGAGTGTTGGGAAAAAGTTTAAGGCTGAATGGGTTGCCAAGACCCAGTTGAGTGAGTTTTGTCCTTCTCCTGTTGAATATAGAATATGGAGCCATGAAGGTTTTAAGCAGGGCAGTGCTAAATCAGATTTACATTTTAGAATGACCTCTCTGCCTGAAGTGAACAGGGTAAATTGTAGGCATAGGGGTAGGAACTAACTTCAGCCTAGGAGACCAGTTAGGACACTATTCCAGTATTTTTGTGAGAGATTTAACAGGATATGTCCATCAACAGATGAATGGATGAAGATGTGAGATAGATATATATATAGATATAGATAGATATATAGATAGATAGATATAGATATAGATAGATATATATAGATATAGATAGATAGATAGATCTCACATCTTTATGTATAATGTATATACATAATGGAGTGTTACTCGGCAATCAAAAAGAATGAAATCTTGCCATTTGCCACAATGTGGATGGAACTGGAGGGTATTATGCTAAGCAAAATTAGTGAGTCAGAGAAAGACAAATATCATATGACTTCACTCAAATGTGGAATTTAAGATACAAAATCGATGAACATAAGGGAAGGGAAGCAAAAATAATATAACAACAGGGAGGGGGACAAAACATAAGAGACTCTTAAATATACAGAACAAACTAAGGGTTGTTGGAGGGGTTGTGGGTGGTGGGGATGGGCTAAATGGGTAAGGGGCATTAAGGAAGACACTTGTTGGGATGAGCACTGGGTATTATACATAGGGGATGAATCACTGGAATCTACTCCTAAAATCATTATTGCACTATGTGCTAACTTGGATGTAAATTAAAAATAAATAAATAAATTTAATTAAAAAAACAGGATAAGGTCTATAAAATGACAGTAGGTGACAATAAGATATTGGGGGAGAGGGCAAGGAAGGAGACTAAGATGGCTCCCAGATTTCTGGCATTGTTCACAGAGTGAATGGCAGTGACAACCTCTGAGAGAAAATAGAGATGAAGCAAATGAGGGGTTGGTGCAGGGGGTGAGAAAAGATGTTTCACGCCACATAAACATGTTGACTTTGAGGTTCACTGTTGTTCTCTGAGGTGAAGATGTTAACGTGGCATTAGTATGGGTCTAGAACTCAGAGAATAGGTGAAAGTTAGAGATATGGATTTTATTTTTTATTTAAAAAACATTTTTTTAACATTTATTCATTTTTGAGAGACAGAGAGAACAGAGCGTGATAAGGGGGAGGAGCAGAGAGAGAGGGAGACAGTATGCAAAGCAGGCTCCAGGCTCTGAGTTGTCAGCACAGAGCCCGACACAGGGCTTGGACTCACTGATCACGAGATCATGACCTGAGCTGAAGTCAGACACTCAACTGACTGAGCCACCCAGGTGCCCCTAGAGATATGGGTTTTATTTTATTTATTTTTTTTTAATTTTTTTTTCAACGTTTATTTATTTTTGGGACAGAGAGAGACAGAGCATGAACAGGCGAGGGGCAGAGAGAGAGGGAGACACAGAATCGGAAACAGGCTCCAGGCTCTGAGCCATCAGCCCGGAGCCTGACGCGGGGCTCGAACTCACGGACCGCGAGATCGTGACCTGGCTGAAGTCGGACGCTTAACCGACTGCACCACCCAGGCGCCCCGAGATATGGGTTTTAAACTCATCAACTAAATGATGGTGTTGAAGCCATGCCAATGAAAGACTGTCCAGGGAGAGAACAAAGGAGAGAGCCCTACGGTTACTGACACTTTAGGGGTTAGCTAAGGAAGAGGATCAAGAAAATGAGGCCAAGGAGGAAAAATGTAGAGCAATATCTATAGTTCTCAAAAGTAGTAATGACAAAATTCATATAGAGGCAGTACAAATAACTCTATTATATAGATTTTGGGAAAGGAAGGAGAGAAGTCAGGAAAATTTTCAAACAGGAAATGTCATTTGAACAGGACTTTAAAGGGTAAATAGGAGTTGTCAATGCCAACAAGGGAGATAAAAGAAAGGCAGAAGGAACAACATGATAGGCTAGAAGCTTCAAAGACTATTTGGGGAATTCCAGGCCATGTCTTTTTAACTTTCACTTGGGGACTGAAATATGGTATTTTCACCAAATATGAGACTATTCACCAAATATGGATATAGTTATGGGGTTTGGGATGATCAGCTTCTATACTTCTCCCTGATTTAAACCACTAGGTTTCAACTAGGGTGCATTGGAATCTGCTGGATTGCTTGTTAAAACACAGATTGCTGGGTCCTATTCCCTGAGTAACTGATATAGCATGTGTGGGTAAACCCAATAATTTGAATTTTTTAGTAAGACCTCAGGTGATGTCAACGCTGCTGGCCCAGGATCACGGTCAGATCCACTGAGGATTCCAGGGAAGAAGACGTGCCACACAATCCCCAGCATCACTTCACAGTGTGTCTTTCTTATCAAAAGGGACTAGTTATACAGGGAGAAAGGATAGTTCCATTGCATAGTCCTCGCATCCTTCTCAGGAGTTTTTTGTTTTGTTGTGTTTGCTTTTGTTTGTTGTAGAAAGATCTTTCTTTAAAAAAAATTTTTTTTAATGTTTATTTATTTTTTGAGAAAGAAAGCGAGCAGGGGAGAGGCAGAGAGAGAGGGAGACACAGAATCTGAAGCAGGCTCCAGGCTCTGAGTTGTCAGCACACAGCCCGACGTGGGGCCTGAACTCACGAACCACAAGATCATGACCTGAGCCAAAGTTGGATGCTCAACAGACTGAGCCACCAGGTGCCCCATCAGATCTTTCTTATCTAAACTTTAATTTATAGGAATTTGGGGAATTTTTGAGGCTGAGATCCCTTCAACAAAATGACTCATACTCATGGTAAGGCCTAGGCCCTTCTCTGTCCACACACCCTGAGATCTAAGAGAAAATGACTACCATGCATTTCTCCCCATCCTTGGCTGCTCCATGGAACTGATGGCTGGATGAGATTACCAGAGTAAACCTATCTGATAACAATATTTTTTGGGTGTTTTGTACATTTTAAAGTACATTGACATCAATTCATCATTTTATCTTCCTGATAAGCCAGCACTGTTATTACTGGTAGATTTAAAAAAAAAAAAAAGGCAAGCACAAAAAGATGATGGTTGTCAAAATCTCTACAATGGTTCCTGGTCTAGTGGTGACCCCAGTGACACCACAAGCCTCTCCTAGAAACTGGTGACAGTTTTTGTTAATTTCAAAGTTTGTCTCTTCCACAGGTCTGCAACACATCCACAGCATGATCTAATGCAAATATTCTAAAGTTAATCAGGAATTGTCTGTGGTAGGAGGGCAATGGCAAAGGATTGATGGATTTCAGCTACATGCCACTTGTGGGCTGGAGAAGTAGTGCAGGGCACCACAGGATTTCAGAACAACTGTAAAGAGTTTATTCTCTGCAGTCTCTATTTCCACTTGTAGCAAACAGCATCATGACTACTTCTACATTCTAAATGGAAATACTTTCCGTTTTGCCTTAGCAAAAGCACTAAAGCTCACTCCCAAAACTGCTTCTGCAATTTTAATACCTTTAAAACTGTCTGTAGATGATAAATACATTACCATAAACTAATAAAAGTCAGCTTGAGAAAGAGTGAGTATTTCGCATCATGGTAAGGTCAAGGGACGCTCATTCAGTCTTTTATTCAATACTTATGAGTACTCCATATGTCGGGCACTATCTAGGCACTGCAAATATTTAGATTCATATTAATAAACTACAGTCCCTGCCTTCAAGGAATTTATAGTATAGTCACATTGGTTAAACAAAAAATACAAAAGATTAAGAGCCACTGTGGAAAATGAACCTAAGGGAAGCCTTTCAATAGTGAATGAAATTCACTACAACTTTTGGCGTGGTCAGTAGCAGCAGCCCTATGGGCAAATTTAGTACAGAGAAGAAACCAAAGCAAAACACACATATAAAAAACACTCAGCAGCCTAGAATCAGCCTTGAGGTTGTATAAACATGTTGAGTTAAAGGCACTGAAGGTCACTATACTTTTGAAACGTAAAGTGTAAAGTCAAGAAAGAGCAATCCCTGTGTGATAAAGTAGAGAAATGATTTCTTCAGAAAAAAAAAAACACAAAAATTCTTTAAAATAAAATATAATGTAAAAGATAAAAACCTACCTGGCTCTAATTATAGTCATTGTGGTATTATACACATGTTAAGTTCAGATGCGATGGGGTAGATAAACAGCACAAAAGATAGATTGTTGAGAACCTTTTTGAAAACTACATATTATAGTTTAGAAGCTGGATGAAAAATTCTGTTGCTAAAGATAAATTTCACAAAGAATATGATACAAAGCGAGAATTCAAGAGATGAAGTTTCAGCAAAAAAGTTTAAAGTAAAACAAAAATGTCCCCTGTATTCATTTTTTGTGAAATGTTCATGGAGAATAAAGTCTTCCAGGAAGTCATTACGTAGCACTTAAGACATGTGAGTGTTTCAACTCTCCAAAGCCAGATGGTATTCATTGTGGGGTCCCAGGAGGACTCACATGTGAATGGCCATAGCATTGGTCAGGACATAAAATACAGCCTCAATGCTGCGTTCTTACCTAAACATTGGGCTCCACTGGGAGTTTTTTCTTGAATAAAGGTTTGAGAATTGGGTCCCATCATCTGTTAGTACAGAGGGATTATTTCTGGAAATTACAAAGGTGTTTTGTCCTCAGGAGATATAAGAAACTCAAAAACTCTGAGCCTCCTGAATTCTAAAACACTTACTTCAAAGACTAATTGAACCAATATGCAGTTATAACCTTGATATATTCTGAAGCAAAAAATGAAATCAATATTCAATTTAAATTCTTTCTGGGGAAGTACAAAATGGGGAGAATATAACTAATCCAACATTACTTTCTAAAAGTGATTTATATTTTTCTGTTCCCCCCCAATTTTCTATTATGAATATGTATTCTTTCTATAATCAGAAAGATGGTTGAGACAAATAACTATAATATGCCAATATTAAAACATCTCTTAAAATATTTATCTTTAAGAGTATAATTAATCATGGTGGCTTTACTCAAAAAGATTTAGGATAGCCAAGTATAATAAGCGTTAAGGCAACCACTCTCAAATAAGACTCCAAATAGAGACTGTAAGATGGATAATCCAATACATGGTATGAAATTGAACAGTCTAGCATGATTTTATATTAGAATAGAGAAAAATTAATAGAGATGTTATTGAGCTATTTAAGCTCTAAATGAAATCTGGGCAACTCCTCATTTTTACCTGTATTAAGGAAGAAAAAGGACACTATGAAATTAATAACCAAAAAAGTTAGTAAAAATATAAACTAATACCTCACTTTGCATAGAGCTAAAATATAGAATACTGTGTCAAAGATTACAGTAAAAAAATCATGGAGGTATACATCTTATGATCATTAATTATATTTTTCTCCACAAGTATAAGACATTTTCTATCAAGCTCTCTTTTTTTACAATTTTTTAAAACATTTATTTATTTTTTGAGAGATAGAGACAGAGCATTAGCAGGGGAGGGGCAGAGAGAGAGAGGGAGACACAGATCTGAAGCAGGCTCCAGGCTCCGAGCTGTCAGCACAGAGTCCGACACTGGGCTCGAACGCACGGACCGCGAGATCATGACCTGAGCCAAAGTCGGACACCCAGATGACTGAGCCACCCAGGTGCCCCTCTCAAGTCCTCTTATAGGTAATTTGAAGCTATCAAAAGCAATAGGATATTTATATTTCCCAGGGAACTGAAAGTGTTGTGTAAAATAACCTCTATTAAGCATGAGATAACATCTGTCTCCAGGTCAAAGAGATGATATACAGTGTTGCAGGACACTGGTTCCTTTTTGTTCCCATTGGATTAAGATAAAGTCAGACAGACATTTGGCTTCAAGTGACTGCACCTATCTTATACCCCAAAGTTTACCCAGGGCCTAGTGTCAATCAACAGTCTGGAGGGCAGAATCTCGTCCTCTGTAACAATAAAACTTCTTTTTTAACTGGTAGCTGACATCCTCCATAAGAGCTATTAGCACACTGCAAACTCCCAGCAATAACCTTGTGGGGGTAAATATAAATAATTATGATTAATGTCTTGGCCAAGGTTAAGGACTACTGTTTTGTTGTGCTCATATCCTTAGTTAGTATATACATCTTCTATTAATTTGCTGATCATATATGAACTTCAGACTGTGTACATATTTAAAATTTGGAGAAGTTGATTCTATAGAAAACACTACCCTGTGACCGCTTTAATTGAATTAAAATGTCTAAACAGCCCTGCCAATACAATTCTCCCTTTGCATATCTGACTTCTGAAAAACACACATTCTCTTTGTAGTGTTCAAGCAAGTAGCCTTGAGCTGGAAGCAAGAGTGAAGGTCAAATAAGAAAGGAAACCTCAAATCAGATACATTTCATTTTGCACCAAGGATTTTCTATCACATTTGCCTCTATCAAAAATCAGCCTATCTTTACCATTTGCTTTTTACCTGGAGTAAAAATTAGAGTTTACAAATTGTAAATATACAGGGAAAAGATAATTTAGCACACTGTTTTATCACTGTCAACTCAGTGGTTTTCATAACTGAATCCCACATATTTTGAGAATGTCATTACTCCTTTGCAGTGTTATAGAGCAGAGTAGAGCAAGCCCACCTCCACCAAAGGTCAGAGAGAGAAACCAAATGATCCAGGGAAGGACAGAATGTGACCTGTTCATAATTAAACCTTCTAAAAAAGATCAATCGAGTTAGGATAGTGGCCAGGGTGGGAGGGAATAAAGGTGCACATTTAGAGAACAGTCCCATTTTCTGAGCCTTCTTATTCCCCCCACCTACCCTGATGATGCCAAGGTTGATAACTGCTCTTTTAGATCAGGGCATAAATGCTCTTCCTTCAGTGCCGTCATTAGAGCCCGGGGAAGGTGAGGCTCTTGTTTCGTGATGCTAAGATGCACATCTGTTTATTCCTCTGTACCTAGGGACAGAAAAAGGCAAGGGGAGTTTACTCTGGGTTTCAACATCTGTCAATATCCCGGCAGAAATTTCCAGCAGCTGAAGTCAATCAGTTTCTGGAAAGTGCTAAGCAGCCATACCAAGTGCTCCCAACTAACATTACCTCTGAATGTGCATGACCAGGCATATTTCACTGTTCTCTGCCAGGCGGTGTTAGTAATGCAAGCAATATGCAGCTCACTTTACTTGCTGACTGGCTTAAAAAGAGAAAATTAAATACATTTCTCATAAGGATATTTTGTGGAATTTTTCCACATCATTAAATAAAATGTAGCCCTGGTTTAGAGGCATTTCCTGAGAGAAAACATTTCTTAACCTAAACTAACTGAACTATGTGAAACAGTCTGCCTGTATACACCATCATATTTTTTTCCTGATTACGTGTAATGGCTCTCCTATCATCCTGCAAGCTTACCCATATCATTGAATTGTTTCATGGCCATCTGAAAAAATTGACTGCAAACTTTTTAAAGTGGTTCTCGGGAAATGGGCGGTTATTCAATTTTCTCCTCATAGTTACAAAAGACTGGATGGTATCAGAAATGACATTTCTGAAATAATTATGAAAAATAACGACATGCTTTCTTCAGCTAGGTACGTACTTCCTCCACAACTTTGACATAACAAGCTATAACATTGCTTCCTTATGGCTAGAATAAGGAAGATAAGCTCAAATGTGACAGAAAGTAGCAAATGCTATAAGTAAGTACAGAGTCAAATGAAAAGCTTTCCTGTTTGCCATCAGGATGCATATTTTCACCTTCTTCCCAAAGAAGGGGTTGCATGTCCCTAGTGATGCATAAATCCATTCCGAGTTAGGTTTTGCAACATTCCGTTTAATTACTCCAGATCCCCAGTGAGGCAAGTTGCTACTCCCAGACTCCTAAGTTCACGGTTCCTGCATAGGGACGGAGGTGCTGTGCACGATTTGCATTTCTTTTTTATTTTCCTTTGGAATAGCCACATGAGATGTTCTGATTTTTCAACAGACTCTCTTGGCCTCTGTCTCAGTCAGAAATTTTCTATTAAAAAGAAAGGAAAAAAAATGATCCTTACAAGAAGATACCACACATCTTCTGTTTAATCCCAGGAGCCCTCTAGCCAATTTGAAAGTCAACATCAGACAGAGAGGTAATGCTTTTTTGTTTTGTTTCAATCTGAACTCTCACAGTTGCTCAAATTGAATCAAGAAGCAAGAGTTTCAAACTAAGTGGTGAGCTAAAATAAAACTGGGAGACATCCGCTTTACAAGGTTGTGTGGGAGAACTGCTGAGTACACCCTGAAAGAGAAATAAAGGAGGGGTAGGCTTCCATAAGAGATTGCAGCCACACAACAATCCCCAGAGCAGTGTGTAGGAAGAGAATGTACATGCCTCCCGCAGCATAATCCACGTTGCTATAATGTGGCTTGGTGAAATATTTCAGCACTGGGGTTTTTGAAAGAACTCGGTGAGTGAGATGCCCTCAGAAATAAAAACAAAGTCTGGTTCCAAGAATTTTAGTGATTCTCGTCCCCATCTGGCAACACTCACACACACTCACACACACACACACACACACACACACACGCACACACACACGCACACACACGCACACACACACGTTAAATGTACCATAGGGACAACGGTGCTGTGTCTAAAGAGAAAAATAGAACAACTTTCTCTCTGGGATGCTGGATCAAATTCCCAGTCTCCTAACTAGGTTAGGACTTTGTCCCTGCTCTGGGCATTGCCTTGTGGCAGAGAATAACCTCCTGCTCCATTCCTATTCCCTGAAAAAATAAAACCTTCAAGAAGAAAGAATGTCCTATTGTTGGAGCAGAATTATTCCTCCAGCTTCTCAAAGAGGAGGTATTTTTGGCATCTGGGAAGAGATTGTGTCCAGAGGGGCTTCTTAGTTTTACAGCTGGGTCCACTCAAACCAGTCCAACAAGCCAGCATTACATAGAGGAGCCCAGCCAAACACAGGCACTTCAATCATGCTCAATTCACTTGGGTTTTGGTAAATGAAATAAAACCCCAAAGCTTGGCTTTTTATTTTTCTTAGGGCAAAGTCCATTTAGAATTGATATAATCGCTTGCTATGGTTACATATGCCACATTTATTTTTAAATAGCTCCACATCCCAAGGGCTCCTGATTTCCATCTACACGGCAGGTAGGACGGTGCAGGAAAATCATTTTCAACACAGTCTACATTTTACCAGGCTCCAAAAAAGCACATCTGGAGATGCACACCTAGGTTGATAAGAAACTGGGCTGCTTGGTAAATGTGTCTTGCATTTTGTGTCCTGCAAAAGGGCACCCAGCCAAAGGCATGGCCGGGGAATGAAATCTATCCTGTAATCTGCTGGCCAAGCCGAGCATCCTACCATGGGGTTCCAACTGCCTGGATGAAGAGGTCTTTTGCGTGCTCTGCATAATATGCCATCCATGTATAACCCTTATGCACATGGGACTGTATCCACAAAGCACCTGAGAGGCTCATATTGGCTCTAAGAGCACCGAGTAGAGTCTGGATCTATTGGAGGAGGTTTCTCTACTGGGGGAGGGCTCAGGTGCCGACTTCTCTTGGCCCCTGTGAGAAGCCAAAGTTGCAGACAAATTTTGATATTCGACACGAGCTCTCCCAACTCTGTTTGCTCTGCTTCCTGGCTAAATGGTACTTTGTGCTTCTCCTAAAGCAGTTTACCATGCTTTGCTTAAGCTACCCAAGTCTCACGCTTTCCCTCTCTTCCTGATCGGTTCCTTGCAATTAGGAACTGGGTCATACTCATCTTCAAATGCTGAACCTTGCTTGTTAATGTTTTGTTTAATCCAGAGATTGCAAACCGTGGCCTGCAGACCAACCTGGCTGGTTGCATATCATTTGGCCCAAACAGAGATTTACAAATTGTGAATTAAGCTTTACATTTTACATAGATATTTACATTTATGAACGGAGATATCCCACATTAAAATTTGCATTTCTATTTCTTCGGAAAAATTGGGAGTGCTGGCAATATCAGACTCTCTTTCTCTCACGGCAGCTCTCACCCAGAGCAGAGGAGCTACTGCCCTTTTTGACCCGGTGTGTTCTCTGGGTCACAAAGTCACCGTGGTGCCCTATTCTTTCCTGTGAATTGTCTGCCTTGCTCTTCTGGGCATATGGTTTAACTGAATAGGAGCCCATTGGAATAAGTGATCCAGTAATCTCCCTTATATTCAATTACTGGGTGTAATGCTGTAGTGCAGAGTTTATCATCATGTTTTCCTCCTTCTCATCCATGGAAGATGACTTTCACATGTGCAACACACTCTCAAGGGCACTGTCAGGGTTATTCTAGCTGTTACAAGACCATGAGAGGGTTGCTATAGCTTGGAAAACTCTCTTCTTAGAAAAAGAAACCAAATACTTTGCAGGCTCCAAGAAAACTATTACTGGTAACAAATTTCTTGTGACATCTCACAACTGATCATGACACACCTGTGGAGTGAGAGTGCATTGAGAACAGTTCTTGTAGCTGAGAAAGGAAAAGCATAAATAAGTTTAGAGAATTGTGTTTATAAAGCATGACAGAAAAGAAGCATCAACAAGACCTCCAAGTAAATAATTTTAGGTCAGGGTAAATACTAGGTTTACTGACTTCAGTTCAATTTCCCACACATATACTTATAGCCAGGGCCAGCCCACTGCATGGGAGAAATTGGCAGCCGCCTTCTTCTTGTGATTGGACTGGTAAAGAATCTCTACTATTAGACTCATTTCTAGGATTTAGGTAAAGACAGGGTATCCTCTCTAGGAGACTCTTGAAGACAGAGAACACTAGCAGACTCTTTCGGACGCTCTCCTAGAACTTGAATTAGGATTGGTGTCTCAGATTAGTAGTTTGTATCAAGAGACTGGCAGGAATCTTGGGTATGTTTCAAGAGAGGTGGGGGAGCCTGGGAGCTTGGCAGCAATAGGGAGGGAGAAGCAATAGGTCTGAAGCAGGGGGTGATAGAGCCAGATGAAGGATTAATAGAGAGCCCTGGGGTGCTGGGAACTGATTTAGGGAAAGAGATCCAGGAGATGAGCTTTGGAGGAAGAAGAATAGAGTTGTGGAGAAATCCATGGGGATTCATTACTCGGTAAATTCTCTCCAAAGTTGGCTTTCTTAGTGATTTTGAAAGTCACCAGTGTTATACCAGTTCATTTAAAGCACGGTTGATGGATTGCATCAGAAGCCAGTCTTTGCCTGTGGAGTAAATGGAAAGTCAGATGCTAGCCCCTAATGTCGAGTGTGGTTTTTGTCTTGATCACCAATCCGTTTTTCAGGATTTTTAATAGGGTGACTGGCATTTTGCCTGAGAGCAATAGATTTTTAGGGTAAAGTTTTGAAAGTGTGATGTTTCTAGGAATTAGATTGTTAACGGGCACAGTAAACGGATAGGGTAGTTCATTTTTCTTTGTAGGCTGGATTACTTACAAGTTGGCCTGAGCAATTTAGGAACCGTCTATCGAGAATTAAGTATTTATTACTCTGCCAAGGTTTCTTCTAATTCAAAGTGGAAGAATTTTGAAAGAAAAAGAAGGGATTTCAGAGGTTTGTAAAAATGTGGTACAGGCTAACAGTTTTTGTCGTAGCTCTTTAAAATGTTTTTACCACCTCTCAGAGGGATTTAAATTTCAGCTGTCTGAGGCCGGCTAATTACGGAGGTAAAGTTAAAAGTTGTTCTGTGCTCAGGGAGGACAGGGGGAATGAAAGCAGTGAACCACAAAACTGTGTCAGGAAAGTTTACTTTTCGTGGTCATTGAATTAACGAAGGAACAAGCCAGCTCTGGTCCCTCTCTGTCTGTCTTCACATCACCCTGGGCCTCCCCGCCACAAAGAGAGACACTTGTCAAACCCAAACACCTTCTCCACCGGAGGGGGACTGGCAAAACAGACCCTCCTTGATTAGAAAAAAAAAAGCTAGGAAATTTCTAATTCTCAGTTTCCACCCACTCACTCACTTAAAATGTGACAAGTGTGTTTCTGGGGTGTCCTTGCAAGGACACAAGGATGAGAGGTCATGGGGCAGAAAACACAATGGCTGCCTCTTTCCCGCCTCTGTCGAAATGAAGAGTGAGCAGATGGCCCCATCTGTAGCCGGAAGGAAGCAATGATTTGGGAAAAGAACTCTGTGTGTTTTTTTTTCTAATTGCAAAAAAGAATGAGAAGAAAAAGTTAATAGTTGCAGCTAGAAAATATGCCTGAGAGAATGGCCTTTATCATCTGCTTTTGAAGTAGGGGCTGAGAAAGAGATGAAGCCAGGCAGGGAACTGAGAGGGCCAATCAGGCACTCAGAGCTCTGTGGGCACCCAGACACAGTTGATACCTGAGGGACAAACGTTGCTGTAAAGTCATTTCAAACTTGCTCAGTGATTTAGTAGGAATAATTTACATGGGCTTCTAAATGGTGTATCCCTGTTTCATTTCCAGACAAGAATGCAAGAGATGTTTATAAACATCCCAGCCTCTGTTTAGGGATGTCTAAATACATTCTGGTAATTAGCTTAACTTTGATCCAAAGCAGTGCTTTTTCTTGGTAAAATAAATAAATCAGTGAAAAGTTTTGGAACACTCTCACCTTTGACATCTCTGCCCGTGAATATCAATGGATATCGCTAAATTTGACGTTAACTTTTAAAAATATCAGGTCTGGTTGTCCTGTTAATAAATAGTACTTAATATTTATTAATGAGTTCAAAATGAAAAACTAATCTATTAATGCAGTGTCTATGTGTTTCTGTAGAAGACTGCCCACACTTTGGTAAAATTCTTATCGTAAAATGCTTCCCAGTTTCTCACTTTATTGTTGGAGATGCTTGCTTAGTCACATGGCACAAGCAATAAAGAGAGAAGACAGACTTTACCTTCCATACTAATGAATGAATTATGTTCAGCTCCATTTGCCATGTTTATGTATCCCTCTCCCTTGAAACCCAGAAGGGAGAGAGTGAGATACAATTACTATTTAGCTAAAAAGTCATCACAGGCAAAAGTATATCAGATGTACTGTCTACCCTTCTCATTCCTGTTTCCTGGCATTTCCTCAGCTGTGTTGTCTGTGAAATGGGCTGGCCCCATATTGGACCTGGAAATATAAAAGGAAGTACGATTCCTTTTATTCTAGGGGGAGAAACAAATAGCTATACTTAAGTATCTGATATGAATGCTTAATTTCACCAATATAGAGCATAGCCTCATTATACTAACAACTGGTATCTTCTAAAGAAAGATTTTAGAATGCTACTTCAATTTGTATAATTATAAGAGTTTCTAGAATACCATTCTCCTGGACAAAATAGTCTCAGCCCCCAAATAATAATCAAAACAGACTTTAAGGAAGAAAATTTACTTGTATCTCACCACTTAAAGATAGTCACAATTAACACTATGAACTATTCCCTTTTAGACTTTTCATATGCATATTAAATGCCATTTTTATAAAGTTGGAATCCTGCTGTATACATGATATTGTACTCTGATTTTTTATTCAACATTAAACCCCCTCTCCCATGTCATCATATGTTATCTAAAAATTAACATTTGAGGGGCACCTACGTGGCTCAGTCAGTTAAATGTCTCTTGATTTCAGTTCAGATCATGATCCCAGTTTTGTGAATTCAAGCCCCACATCAGATTGGGATTCTCCCTCTCTCTCTCTCTCCCTGCCTCTCCCCTGCATGCACTCTGTCTCTCTCAAAATAAATAAACTTTTAAAAATATTAAAATGATTAACTAAATAAAAATGAACATTCACTTCTTGTAAATGAAAATTACACCTTTACATGCTGGGGAAAAAAATCAATTCACTGGAAAATGTGATGTGATGGGAAGCAATTCTTCCCAATGTAGACCTCAGTTTTACTCCCCAGGGTTAATTAACCATGGTCAGTAGTTTCTTGTAGACATCAGCTTTTAGTGACTGGGTTTTTATCACACTAATGCAATGGGCAAAACATTTCACAGAATTTCAGTTAATGAAAAAGGGAAGTTCCTATGCTGTTCTTTTAAGATGATGTGAAACCATGTCCATTGTTCATGTCAGTAGGATTGTTGTATGTAATTGGGCAGGTAAACAACGAGAAATCTGTATTGGTAAGTGCAAACAGCTCTGGAGAGTGTTATTATGGTCAAAGGGTTAGAGCAGCCAGTAACATTGACCCCTAACAAAAAGACCATGGCATCCATGAGAAAGGCAATATATTGTCACTCTTTTTCAAATTTTTTTTCATATTTATTTTTGAGAGAGAGACAGAGAGACAGAGTGTGAGAGGGGGAGGGACAGAGAAAGAGGGAGAGACACAGAATCCAAAGCCGGTTGTAGGCTCTGAGCTGTCAGCACAGAGCCCGACGTGGGGCTCAAGCTCACAAACTGTGAGATCATGACCTGAGCTGAAGTAGGACTCCCAACCGACTGAGCCACCCAGACTGAAGGCGCCCTGTCACTCTTTTTTTTAATGAATATAATTTATGGTCAAATTGGCTTACATACAACACCCAGTGCTCATCCCAACAAGTGCCCTCCTCAATGCCCATCACCCATTTTCCCTGTCCCCCACTCCCCCATCCACCTTTAGTTTATGCTCTGTATTTGATAGTCTCTTGTGGTTTGCCTCCCTTCCTCTCTGTTTGTATCTATTTGTTTTTCCCCTTTCCTTTCCCCAAGGTCTTCTGTTTAGTTTCACAAGATCCACATATGAGTGAAAACATATGATATCTGTCCTCTGACTGACTTATTTCACTCAGCATAATAACTTCCAGTTCCATCCATGTTTCTGCAAATGGCCAGATTTCATTCTTTCTCATTGCCAGGTAGTATTCCATTATATATATAAACCACATCTTCTTTATCCCTTCATCAGTTGATGGACATTTGGGCTCTTTCCATAATTTGGCTATTGTTGAAAGTGCTGCTGTGAACATTGGGGTACATGTGCCCCTATGCCTCAGCACTCCTGTATCCCTTGGGCAAATTCCTAGTAGTGGTATTGCTGAGTCATAGGGTAGATCTGTTTTTAATTCCTTGAGAAATGTCCACACTGTTTTCCAGAGCGGTTCACCAGTTTGCATTCCCACCAACAGTGCAAGAGGGTTCCTATTTCTCCACATCTTTGCCAGCATCTGTCGTTTCCCGATTTGTTCATTTTAGCCACTCTGGCCCGTGTGAGGTGGTATCTCAGTGTGGCCTTGATTTGTATTTCCCTGATGATGAGTGTCACTCTTGATTTAGGATCTCATACTCCACATTTCTTCCTAGGCATGCTCTTGCATCTTGAAGGTCACCATTTCAGGTGCCTAGGGGCCAGGGCACATGCTCTGGGCAGGGGCGGGGGGCGGGTAGTTGCTTCTCAGAGTACTACTTTATGGAAGTGCCATCTAGTATTAACTTTTGATTTCCTTTCTTTTTTTTTTAAGCTTATTTATTTATTTTGAGAGAGAGAGTGAGTGAGCAGGGGAGGGGCTGAGAGACAGGGCAAGAATTCCAAGCAAGCTACATACTGTCAGCACAGAGTCTGACGTGGAGCTTGAACCCACAAATGGTGAGACCATCACCTGAGCCAAAATCAAGTGTTGGATGCTTAACTAACTGAGCCACTGAGGTGCCCCAACTTTTGATTTCTTAATGAGAAATAAAAAACCTAAATTTTCATGTGAATGTGCCCAATTTTTAAAGGTTGGCAATTTATTAACAAATTTACAAAACTGGACTAATGAAACTTGCCTACAGGCTTCCTTCAAGTATGGCCTCATTTTTCTCTCGTAAAAGCTCCCTGGTAGAGGAAACCCATCGCTTTAGCTTTACTTACAATCCTTGACATCCCCCTCCCCATCTCCTTCCTGACAGGAAGCTGTGTGACACAGCTGGCACTGACCTAACACCCTAGCACAAGTGTAAGCACACCAAGGGCAAAAGGTGGGCAGGACCTCAGGGCAGGGCAGAATGAGGACAGTCCCAAACTTGCCATAGAGAGAAAGTGGCATTTTGACCTCTTGGTTCTACTGCTGTGATAATATAAGGGGACCCCCCCAGGCTACAGGGCTACAGTAGTACTCATTGCCACAGTGCCTGCCCTGTGCCTCCCTGGTGGAATGTTTTTTTCTTTGACAAGGGCGCTCAGGCCAGGGCAATTGTGGGTGAGAGATCTCAAAGTGGTCTAATTATCTTTTTTGTTTTAAATCCACTTAAGATGATCTAAATTCTTCCCCTTTCCCCTGCTCCCTACCCCCCCCCCACCCCACTCTAAAATATTCTTTCTGAAATCCACCCAACTCCCTTTGTTTGAGTTAGCAGATGTGCCCTTGAGTGTGACTGGGTGAGTTTATTCTGTCACCTAAGAGGCAAAAGAAAGCAAATTCAATTTTACACAAGTAGTGAAAGAAAAATACCATCAGGAAGCTTCAGTGCAGCAACTGTAGATGTTTTTCACAAAAGGAACTTGAAAATGTTCTTTGTAAAAATGACAAAGTTTGATAACAAGAGTCAACAAACTAGTCTGGAAGCTGATGGCCCATAGACATGGTGGCCACTTGGCTTGGAATGGTAGCCATTAAGGGCATTGAAACACGATATAGATCTCAGGTCCCATCTTTAACACAAGCAGACATTAGTTTACTCAAAATGGCTTACAAGTGATGTCTTTATTCCTCTCCTACTTAAAGAGGTGCCTTACTATTTGAATATTGAAACATGGAATCAAACAAATTTATCAATCTATTTTTTTTTCTAATTACTAGCATTCCAAATTAGTGGGATCTTTTAAAATATTCATGTTCTTTGACTTGGTAACACCACTATTCCAAGGAAACAATTCTAAACAATAGTAAAAAATAGAAAACACGTTCAATAGCCAATAATAGTGGAATGGTTAAGTAAGCCACAGTTTATGATATCAGTGCAATGTTATACAACCATTGCAATGATTATAAAGATTATGCAATACTGTAGAAAATACTTCTACTAAAATGTAGTCAGAAGGGCAAGATGCAAAATTCTAAATAAGCATGATTATATATTATACAAGCCATCCAACCAACAAGGAAAAAAAAAAGGAAAACAAATCCTTTGTAGAGGAAATACAGGAATAGACAAAAATGTATTGAAAAGTTAAGAGTAGCTAAAACTAAGTGATAGTACTTTTTCTCCCTCTTTCCTTAATTTTCTGCATTTTCTTTAATGATCACATATTATTTTTATCATGGAAACAAAGTATAAATGTTTAAAATGGGGCTGGCCCTAATGCTTTAGAAAATGGCAGCTAACACCAAAATGGATTCAACAAAGTGGATTTCAGGCTGACATAAACAGGATTTTCTGAAGCAAAGGTTCATCCAGTGCAATGATGATCCCAAAGCATGCTTCTGAGGAGGGAAAATAAATCCCACTCTTCCCTCGAATAACTCTGCCAACACTACGCATAGAATCAAGTTAATCATTCTGAGGATGGTTTACAACCCAAAGCAAGAGATTTTCTTATTTTTTATCATAATCTCAGCAAAAGCTTGTATGAGTGGTACAATCGGTCAGAAAATTAACCTTATTAAAATCCAACCACAGTATTAAGTCAGGGATTTCCATGGAAGCAGATTCAGAAGGTTGAATGAATGTAATGTGAAGTGGAATTTCCTTTCATTTTGTACCCCCTTCCCTCATAAATCTCTGCCCTTCAATTTCATCAAGTGATCCTTTGTTCTGACATTCTGGGCAGGAAGTATGCAGAGAACTGATCAGCTTTCCCAACACCTCTCGTGATTTTTGAATATGCACGTGTTTGAATACATCAAACACATCTGCTTCAAGACAGTCCATGCTAAATATTCTCAACATGTGTAATTCATATACCACAGCAGCTCCCTTCCTCTCCTCTCCCCTTTGTGTAATAGCAACTTACACATACACACACCAGAGTTTTCCCAGCCCGATTTTTAAAATGAAGGAAAACAAATTTACAACAAGAATGTGTAAAGAAAGCAGTATGCTCCTATGTCCAAGTAACCACCAAGAGTGAAATAGATCAAATTCAGTAAGTAGGAAGAGAGATGGGAAAGGCAGAGAGGATTGAGGCAGAGGAGAGAAATTTGGGCTGAAAATACAATTGTGTGGTTTTCAGAGGCTTTTCTGAGCTTTCTCTTCTCTATTATCACCTTACAAATAGCCCATTGACTAGAAGAGAATACAAATATTTGTTTTAGATTTCTTGGCTAATGAAAAATTTTATTTATTTATTTATTTATTTATTTATTTATTTTTTCAACGTTTATTTATTTTTGGGACATAGAGAGACAGAGCATGAACAGGGGAGGGGCAGAGAGAGGGAGACACAGAATCGGAAATAGGCTCCAGGCTCTGAGCCATCAGCCCAGAGCCCGACGCGGGGCTCGAACTCACGGACCGCGAGATGGTGACCTGGCTGAAGTCGGATGCTTAACCGACTGCGCCACCCAGGCGCCCTAATGAAAAATTTTAAAGAAGATATTTTATTATTCTTGTATAGTTTTTTGCTTTATTCCTTTGTAGTGGCAAAAACACACAAAACGAATCCACAAAACAAACATTACTATTGATGCCACATTGACTTACTTTTCATCTTGATTTCTTGGTCTCCGTGGCTCAGAAAAATGTACTGATTGGTTGGCAATTATTCCCAAGACCTTTCCATAGGGATGTGTAAGAATTAAGTCTGCAGGTATAAGAATTAAATTTGAAATAGACCAAGCTCATATTATCTTTCCCCAGTCATTATCATCTTTCCCTTCATTTATCCAAAGTAAATATTACATACTCTCTCTCTGGCCTCTTTCCCAATTTTCTTGGTTGTATTTGAAAAGTCTTCAAACTCAACATGGCTTATCCTTGAAGGAATAGAATCACTGGCATTGAAAATCTATAACAAGGCTTCAAATTTTGTTCTGAAGGTATTCTGGGAGGAATTATTTTCTGTCCTTGGGATTTAGTTAACCTATTTGGATCCACTCAAAAAATAAGGATAACTACAGAACTTGATAGACTAGAACTCCTAAGAAGTTCAGGTGAACATCACTTTCTGGTAAACCATATTTAGTTCATCTTCCTATCAGCAACACTCAACACGGGTGAGGATCAACATCCTACTACTAAATGGTGCCTCACAGCCCCTGGTTCTTCCTTTTCCTGACTAGTTTTCAGTTTTACAAAGAGATATGACCTTTACTCTATGGTTTCATATTTCCTTGAAAAGACAGGAAAAAAATATGGAAGACTTTATTAAAATGTCTTATAAAATCCTGCCCATTCCTTAAAAGCTGGCTCTAGCTTCCCAGCTTCTCTCTTCATCCATTTCCATTGGAACTTGAAATTTTACTCTAGTTACCCAAGTCACGGTGGAAGTTTCTCATCATTTCCCACAGATTCCTGTGACCAGAGCATGCATTTAAAATAGCAATAGCTTGCAAATTTGAATATACAAGTCTACAAGAGTTCCAAGTGCCCACTAGACTTGGGGTTACCAGGAGGTGTGGAGACGGCTTCTAAAATGTTAGTAGACTGGCACACTGGTGTTAAAATTAACCCAGTGGAAGTGTTCCTCAACGAGTTTTTTCTCAGTTAAAAAAACCAAACCAAACCAAACAAAAATAGCGTTCCATAACTACCGTGCACTGTGTGAAGAACATTATACATTACTTATTCAAATTTTGAAAGATTCTCTGGCCTCTATGAACCCTTCATTTTTCCTCCCGGGCTTTTCTCCCAGGAGGGATGTTGCTATGTGTGACCCTAGAAGCCACCCCAAATCTTTTTTGGCCTCAGCTCTTTATAATTCCACTGACATCCACCTCAGAAACGTTGACATTTTCTTTTATACTGACATTGGACAGACTATCTCTTTGGGATTGTCTTAATGAAAATGGAATCCAGCTAAAACACACACACACACACACACACACACACACACACACACATTCTTCTCTTGCTTCCAAACCCAAATGCTTTTACTTTCCTTTGATTTTCAGCGTGCCTCTTTGGGAGTAAAGACCTACATTGTTTTAGGCAACTTTCAGTGAATGGATCATTTCCCTGCCTTATTTCTGCATTATGAACACACTCATGATAACCATTAATGAGAGGAAGGGTTTTTATGATAGCGTCTAGCATCCGGTTTTCAGCTCTTAAATTCTCCCTATATGCTCACGGATCCTATTACCTCTGGGAGAGCTCTTATTAATCTCAGTGTCAGAGCTGTTTCAACAAATCTACTGTAATAATGAAAAGTCATCTTATCACACTTTGCTCTCAGTAAATTTACCATTCTTTGATAAGGTTGCAAACAACTGGGAAGTAATTGATCTGTAATTAGTGTGGCAACTGCTGAAGAGAGTCTGTGCTGGGGTTTCATCATTTATCTGCCCAGCACAGCGCATCCTGCTCTCGAACACTAAATTATTTAGCACTCCTTTCAAATACAAATGGTCTCAATGGGTTCTCCATTATTTTAAGAACTTTCTGAAGAGGAGGCTACCATTTAAATTTGTGATTATCTGTCACCAGTGCAGTGCTTAAAGGGGTGGGCCTGGAAGGGGATCATTTTTCACACATGACTCGCCTGCGGAAGCTGCCTGCACTATGAATGGAGAAGAACAGGGCTCTTTGATCTGACCAAACTTGCACAATTTATCTTTCAAACGCACTAAAGCTTTTGATAAATGTCAATTTGACAATTAAATTCTTCAAGGGCCACAATATATCACCATCACAGTGTCTATTTTTGAGGGTCGGTCAGCCGTAACATCTTTCAGCAGACTGCAGCAAGCAGAAGTCAGAGGGGAAATGATAGCTCTTAGGCCTCGCTCTTCTACACCAGGGTATTTTTATCTCTTACTAAGTGAAAGAGCTGTGATCTTTCTCTTCAAGACAGGGCACAACTCCAATGGCAGAGTTTAAGGTCTCTCTTGCAACCCAAAGTGATTATGTTCAAGATCTGTTCTCTATCATCCCTCTGATCTTTCAGGGTTGAAATGAATGAACCCTCTCCTGTCATGTGCTCTTTTTGACAGTCTATTGCTATAGTTCATATATATATAGGTAGATTTTTTTTTCTCCTTGCAAAGGTATTTTCCTTTGTGTTTTGCAAGAGACAAGTTAAGGCAAGGTTGTCGTTCTCCCACGTCTCAGAGTTGGTAGGAGGAGGGGGGAGTTGCGACTTTGGTTTGATGCTAAGACTCAGTTTATCCTTTGATTACAAAGGTCACTGATGGAGTCAAAGAATGTGGAGTGTAGCTGCAGGTTGGAGGGAACAGAGAAACTAAACAGGAGGCATGAAGGTTTCAGGTGAGATTTCACCGTCAAGGCCGTTCCAATCATTTAGGGTACAGGAAGTTAAAAGTTATTTCATGCCTAAGCTTGGATCTTTCTATGCCTCTTTGAGAACTAAAATAGCTATCAGATCATGAGGAAGGATTGGTCTCTGCCTTCTCAGGGTTTACATTCAAAAGCACTTCTCCTCTTTGCTCTTTTTGCTCCATGAAAATGCAACCCTCTCTGGAAGAATAACAATTGTAATGTGACATTTTGAAATGTTTCACATGAAAGATGATTTCGAACTCCATGGTTACGAAGGAGTTTCTGAAGAGCTGACAAAGGAAGATGCTTTGGACACAGCAACAATGCCTCTGTGATCACCTTTCAGGCTCTTCCATCATCATAGATAATGTCGCCAAAGCCCAGCACAGCCCCACCACCTAGACATTCGGCGTAGATATGATGCTATCTTTTGACAAAACCGACATTTCAGTACGATTGCAAAGAAAACTAAAGCTCCCAGATCAGATGGCTGACCTGCTGAAAATACAGACATAAGTTGCTGTTCTGATGTCTGTGTGCTCTCCTTTCTCAAGGACTGAGGAGAATCACTGTAATCCTTACTATCTCTAAGAAAAAGTGAAAAAGAGCCAACTGACTAAGTGTCTTGAGGGCATCTCACTGTTTCCAACACAGATTAATTTTTTGGATGGGCTATCATGCAGTATTGTCAATCAGACCCTCCTCGAATTGTAATGTGACATTAGCCCTCAATACAGCTGGAGTCCTGAGTGCTGAGAGTGAGCACACACACACACACACACACACACACACAAACTGAGGTCACTTCCCTGACTTTCAAAATGTTTGCAGTTCTCTGATGTTTTGTAAAGGACTGAGAATAACAATTATTTTGTAGTTGGGGCTACCAGAGGATTTTATCGTGTTATTTCAAAATGACAAAACTGGGCGCAATGACAGGGGGTGGAAAGTCATCCTGGTGAATGCCATTTTAAGGTACAGTTCTATATAGCACCAAGAACTCTAGATAAAATTTACCAAGTGATCATTTAGCTTTTCTATGGCAGCCATATGCTATTTAGCTCTTTGCTCTGTTGTGTGTCTTAATTTAAGGTACAAACCTTCCCAACTCTATCTTATTGAATTGTTTTTCTCCAACTCTATTTTATTGAATATCCTTAAAAATATCAGTGGTTAGGTAAATCTCTATTAACTGATGGATAAACAATCACCTATTTTAAGTACTGATATTCAGACATTCCATCTATCATAATATTTTCTTCTAAGAGACTGGCAAAGTCCTTTGCAATGATATTGCTGATGTAATAAACTTCTAAAATACTCTCCTCTGTGTGAATTGTCTTCTGAAACATCACTAAATGAATCAAGCACATTAAGTTTATGGAAATCAGACTGAAAAGTTAATCCATAATTGAGAATTTCACCATTTACTCCAAAATTGCACTTTGTAAGTATCTTCTGTTATCTAACAGTCTCTCCTGCTTCTAGAACTTCCCAGGTCTTTGTTCCTTGCACTGTCTTTTGATGCTTCACATGCTGTAGAACAGGCCCATCCCTACCACTGGTGGGTAGGGTCTCAGGCGGGAGCACAAATCCAGGCCAACATATTATATATCTAAATATTGAAAAGTTACACTGTATGTCTGAAAGGTTACACTGATTGAGGTTAGCAGGCTCAATAAAATGTTTATTCTTCTATCCTGACAAATAAATGTTCATAATAACAACATTGAGTAATATATAAAAAGACATAGTTCTTATATGACTAAGAGTCTGAAAAATAGTTAAAAAATGACAGAATTCAGTTACTCTTGCACATGTCTGGATGTTTTGTTGATATGCTGCTGTTTGAATAAATAATAAAATAAGACATTCATAATTCATAAATTATTATATATTTATCTCCTAAAATTTTTTTCTTGCCTTCCTTTCAGCAACATTATGTTGTTTTATTTATTTCTTAAAAATTTTATTTAGGTGAAATCCACATAACATAAAATTAACCATTTTAAAGTGAACAATTCAGTGGCCGTGCATTCTCAATGTGCAACCACCCTCCTATATAGTTGCAATACACTTTTATGACCCCCCACAAAAAGCCCCACAGCTACTAAGTCCTTACTCCCCATTTCCCACTTCCCCAGCCTCTAGCAACCATGAACAAAAATATATTGTAATAATTAAGGTTTTCACATAATTTTTGTTCTGTTGCCAAAAATGATCTGGTGTTAAATGTGAAAGGAAATAGTAATCAAATATGAAATCTGAATACATTTGCATCAAAACTTTAAATCAAACATAAAAATTATTTATATTTAGTTTTCAAATATTTCTCAAGGAAGTTAATTTTCTTCTACAATGTTAAAATTATATATTCAAATTAAAAGGCTAAATATAAATTATCATCACCGAACATAAAAATTTTAAGTAAACTTTAAAAAATAATGTTAACTTTCTAATTTACTTTTTGAAATTTCATTAGTTTCACAAAAATTAAATATACGCAATCCTAACATTCAATGTTCAATATAAGATACCTACAGGCACGCAAATTTAGTAGTAACATTAGTTATTCAATATTGCAAAATGTTCCCCAGCTACCATATGAAACCTGCAAACACCAGGCTAAGTTGTGGGCACCTCCAGAACAGTGAATAAGGACATAACTAGAAGAAACAAAAACAGATACTTCTAACTAGGGATGTGCTGCTAAACCAGTGAGGGAGGGAAAGTGCCCTGATTAGTAGTGTTTACCAATTACATGGTGTAAATACTCTCACAATGGCTAATTTCAGGCTATCAATGATTTAAAAACCAGGTCTCAAAATTTCCTGCCTCTAACAATTGGCTCTTGGGAGCAGGTATAAGCTAGCCCCAACACTCTGCTGTTTAGCACCTTGAGAAATGATACACTATCATGCTATTATGTAGGGGTGTGTAACATCCATTTTATCTGAGAAGAAGAGCTTGTCTTTTTTACAAGGCATCCTCAGCTCAATGGTCCCCATACTTAGAAACAGTCTCTATTTCTTTCTAACGCTAAGTTTCTTTTGAGCCATTTGGCTCAATTTTCTCTGGTACACAGGATGCCCAGTCAATTTATAGAGTTCAGGATGTTTTTATAATGGTAAAAACATTGAATTATAGAATTATTTCTTTTTCCATTATTGATTCTTATAATTTTGTGAATTATAAATATGTGGATAGTGGATCTCCTTCACTTATCTCCTGTATCTATCTTTACCTATAATTTTTCTTTCTAAATGCTTTTTAACTCTTAACATTTCCAGGTTCCCCCCCCCCCCCCCCCACCGCCCTGACACATTACTA
This sequence comes from Prionailurus viverrinus, assembly GCF_022837055.1. Lineage (NCBI taxonomy): Eukaryota > Metazoa > Chordata > Mammalia > Carnivora > Felidae > Prionailurus > Prionailurus viverrinus. The sequence continues at coordinate 168,892,783 of NC_062561.1, forward strand.
ATTTATATTCTCTTTATTGTCTTTCCTTCCTTGGACTCCTTCCAATTTTATTTTTATTTTTATGACAGTTTTGTTTTTTTGTCTACTTCCTCTTTTAGTTCTGCCAAGTCATTTCATCTCTCCATTGGCTCATATCTTTCTGTAGTTTTTGCATTTCTATATTGTGATCTCCCTGGTCCAGCAGAAGGCTACACACAGCTCCCATCCATCACTCCAAACAAAGAAGGTATAGCTTGCCTTTTTCTGCATGAGTCTCACTTTCAGAAAGTGGATTTAAAACTGAGGTGTAATTTACATTCAATGAAATGCACAAATCTTAAATGTTCAAGCTGACGAGTTCACAACTGCTTATGCCTTATACCTTGTAACCCTCACCTTTACCAAGTTATGGAACATTTCCATCATACCAGAAAGTTTCTTTGAGTGTCTTCCCTGTCAGTCACTACTTTCTTCCACCCCATTGTCTTATATGTCAACCACTATTCTGATTTTTATCACCATAGATTAGCTTTGCCAGTCCTATGATTTGTATAAACGGAATCATACACTATGGAATCTTTCTGTATTTGGCTTCTTTCACTCAGCATAAATTGTTTAAGATCCATTAAACTTCTGGGTAAGACAGCAGTTTATTCTTTTTTGTTGAGGATTGGTGTTGTATTGTAAGAATAAACCTCAAGCCATTTATCCATTGTTAATGGAAATTTCGGTTGTTACCTAGGTTTCACTATTATGACTAAAGCTGGCATGAAAACTCTTGTACACATATTTTCATAGAAAAACACATTTATTAATTTGGAGTAACGACCTAGCAGTGGAATGTTGGGCCATAAGTATTTTTAACTTTATCACAAAGTTTTCTACAATTTTACATCTGCATGGGAAATGTATGAGAATTCTATTTGGTCCACATTCTCAACAATACTTCACAGTGTCAAATCATTTTCATTTTGTCCATTTTAGTGGACTGTAGTGGTATCTGCAGTGTTAATTTGCATTTCCCTGATGACTACTGATTTGAGCAATACTTGGTGTACATATTAATCAATCACATATCTTCCTTGGCAGAGGGTCCCTTTGCTATTTGTAGTAAAAAAGTTGCCAAGGAAAGTTCTGGCCTTTGTGCTTGTTTTCTGGGAAGTAATTTATGTTATACTTTTGTTTAGGGCATGGGTGCTGGCCACAGAAAGATCAACCTTATGAATGGAGGCTGGGTGCTTTGGGTCATGTGGAGTCAGTTCACCTATAGGCTGAGATCAACCATGTAGGCAATCAATCTATCAATCAATCATGCCTATGTAATGAATTCCCATTAAAAAGTATGGATCCCAAACTTTAGATGAGCTTTCCAAATTGGCAGTACTCTGTATATACCGTCAAACATCAATGCTGGGAGGGTAAAGTATCTTGGGGACAATAGAAATCTCAAAATGGGGACCAACCCAGACTCTGCCCTAGCAGTCTCTTTCTTTGACTAATTTTCTGTATTTTTTTTCTATAATAAATTGTAACCGAGAGTATAATAGCTTTTGGTAAGTTCTGTGAATACTCCAGAGAATTATTGAACATGAAGGTGGTTTTGGAACCACCCCCCACCAAACTTGAAATTGGTGTCAGAAGTGAGAGTGATCTTGTGGAAGACTGTGCCCTAAGACTTTGCAGTTTAGCTAACTTTGGGTATATCCATTTTTATAGGATTATTTGGTATTTTGTTATTGAACTATAGATGCTCTTTACATATTTTGAATACAAGCACTTTGCCAAGTATATCTAAGGCAAATATTTTCTCCCTGTGTGTGGTTTGCCTATTTGTTTAACAGTGTGATTAAATGAGCACAAGTTTTGACTTGGAAGAAGTCTAATTCATTATTTTTTTCTTTTATACTTATTGTTTTCTGTGTCCTGTCTATGAAATCTTTTCTTGTTCTGGTGTAATACAGATATTTTGCTATGTTTTCTCTAGAAGCTTATGCCCCTCATATGTTATCTTAGAATTTATTGATTATACCTGTCTCCTATCTTCTTACTGAAAAGGATATTCACTTAAATTTCTTCATTTACTTTCGCTTTTATATGGAGGGAAGAGAGACAATGGTGACCCATGCTGCTCTGTTCATACCGGGAGTCTACAGAAATGTAATTTTAATTTAGAAAAACAGTATCAATATTCCATTAGTTTTGTATATTTGAGATCAGTTGCATTACCAAAAGGCATGAATTTACAGCTCTTTTGAAAGTAAACTTTACTCCAGGAGATTATAGTACCAGCCCCATATAGGTGTATGATATTGAAAGAAACACTTTACTCCTTCTGAGAAAGGAAAGACCAATGGCATGTGCTTTTGACAAGGGGAATGGGGAGTCAGAAACCCAATGGCCCACACTCAAATATTACCAGATGGCACTGAGGTAAAGGAAGAGCAATGGAAGAGACAGGACAGAAGAGTCCATGATCAATTTTTCAATGTCGATGCTTCCTTTTTTCTTAAAAAATACTTAGATAATTTATAATACCTATTTCTATAATAAGCCAAAAACTCCCTTGTGACTTTTAGAAATGCTGATCTGGTCCAATCAGAGGAAGGAGGACTTTACACAGAAAATAAATACTTGGAAAACACGATCTAGAATAAGATTAATAAACTGAAATCATAAATGTATATATGCTGCAGCCAAGCTCAACTTGCTGCTAATAAAATGTAAATGGGATCAGAATTTCAGTCTTGAAAGAGCTTAGGCAATGAGTTAGTAAGGCTAATGGAATGTCTATTATAGCAGATTTAACTATTACCGGGCATTCCGTACTTAGCAGAGATCACATCAGAGAGTTTGCTGCTATGACACTAATCAACCAGCAATCCTGGGAAACATCTTTTACATAGACATTTTGCTGAAGTAGAAACCAAAGGGGCATCTATATGCATATATACAAATATGAACGAGGATTATTTGTAAAACATGCACATGGTTTTCCTGTTTATCATTTCTCGTTTAATAATCGAGGGCAAGGGCAAGATCTATAGAGGTTAAGACTAAGTAATTCTCTAATTTTATTTATTTTTCCTTTTGAACTTTTAATCGTAAAAGTGGCTAGTTTTATCTATCTATCTATCTATCTATCTATCTATCTATCTATTTTAGAGAGAGAAAAAATGTAAGTGGGAGAGAGGGGCAGAGGGAGAGAAAGAGAGAATCTTAAGCAGGCTTCACGCTCAGCAGGAACCCTAATGCAGGGCTCCATCCCATGACCCTGGGATCATGACTTGAGGCCAAATCAAGAGTCAGATGCTCAACGGACTGAGTAAAGGTGGTAGTTTTAAAACTAGAGATGTTATATGAGGTTTGGGTTCCACTTGCAAGTCTTATGATATTTAATTCAGACTCTTTATTATACCCTTCCCCACCCTCATCTTCCTAATATGACAGTCTGAAATTTTTTTTTAAATAGGATACAGACCAGAGTTGGCCTTCTTGTAATGGTACTGCTGATGTTTTATAGTCTCCTGTGTTTAGAAATGCAGACTTAATTTTTGTCACTGGCTATAAAATACTAATTTTCTTTCACAGACAGCTGCTGAAATCACTATACCCAACAAAAGAATCTTCAATTGGTTCTTGCTAATATAAGTTCATGAAAAATATGAAGCATAACTCCTTGTAAAATAGAAAATGTTCTTTCTCTTTTCTCTGTTTCCACAAAATGACAAGAGTATCAATGAACTGACAAATGTGCCAAGTACCAATTTCATTTGAGGATTTTACTATTTCAGAAATACAGGTGCAGATTAATATGTCTTTAGATTTATATTTCGAGATGAAATTTTAACACTGCAATACCCTTGATATATAATAAAATATAAATAATATTCAGCTGTTATGTTCCATGCCAAAATTATCCTATCGATGCTCATCATTTATCATTTGCTTCTAACTATGGAAATCTATAACTCTTAAACCGACAAGTTATAACTCTTTCATTTACTTTGAGACTGCAATTGTGGCAGGATTCATAAATTCGTTTCTTGCCTCAGTTCAGTGGCCATCTATAATCTCTATCTGACATATTTTTAATCCCTTCCCTAATTTCAATAAAAAAACGTTCTTTAGAAATAACAGAAGAAAAATAAGTACATTATATTCACAGCCATTGATTATCTTCCAGAAAGCTTACCTATTAAAGCCATCATGTCATTTGAACTTTTAATAGAACTGCATTGTGCTAATACTGCTTTCCTTCTAATTTCATTTTGCAGTGACAATCCCTGTAGCAGTTTTTTCCAAAGTGTTTTCCTTGAGTCCTGGAGGATACAACGTGTCTTCAGCCAGAATAAAGGGAGGCATGATTTAAGAAGCAAGTGTATTTGAGAAATTCTGGGTTAAAATAAGGTAAGGAGTTTTCACCTTTTATTACAGAATTCTCAAGATTTTGGAGATGTTAATGTTATTGTGACTTCCTAAAAAGGTCATGACCTCCAAAACTTTTCCCAAATATTGAGGACTATAAAATCATTTCAAAATATATTAAAAAAAATGAAAACAGATCTTATTAATCTCCAAGTTCCCATTCTGTTGAGGTACTAAAATCAATCTTAAACATATCAATAAAGGAAAACTGAGTAAATTACAGAATACACAGTTGAATATTGTACAGCCATCAGAAATAATTCTTCAAAGATCTTTGAATGGTATGAGGACATGTTAATGTTATAATAATATTGAGTAAAATAATACACAATTACAGAGAATTTGCAATATTACTGAAAGTTATTGAAAATTCGAAAATTATTGAAAGGTGAAATCACATAAAAATGGCTCATGATTTTATGGCTGATTTTTTTCTTTGCATTTTCCTACAAATTCCACTTCTTAAAAATTAATATGTATGAATTTTATAATATGAAGAAAGTAAAAACTGTTTCCTTTTTGTTTTCTTTATCATCATCAGCTCATCATTATTTTTCATTTGAACATTTTAATTGACTCTATTTTCCCTTTACCTCCAATCAATCCTTTGTCTTAGGAGTTAACAAATTTTGGCCAACAGGCCCCATTGGGATGTTGCCTGTTTTTGTAAATAAAGTTTTTTTGGAACATGGTCATACCCACTTGTTTGCATATTGTCAATGGTTGTTTTTGTTCTGTAACAACAGAGTTGAGCAGTTGTGATCAAGACTGTCTAGCCTGAAAGTCTGACTTATTTACTCTGTTGCAGGGCTGGGACTAGGGATGCAAATGAGGTCGTCAAGGGGCACTCACTCTCAGGAGAGAGGCACTCACTCCCAGGACAATTATGTGCTCAAACATGTGTAGCACTGAACTATCCAGTAGATGCTTGCATCTTGGGCAATGAAAGAAATAGATATGCAATAGATTTATTGGGGGAAATGCCTGTGCAGAGTAAGTGGAAGAAGATCAGGAGTAGGTGGGGAGTTCTTCAGACCAATAGTCTGGCCTTTTTGTAGGAGAATGAAAAAGAATAGTAGGTCTGGCCTTTTTGACAGGAGAAGGAAAAAGAATCAGTTAAGAGCAGCCTTAGGTTGCTCACAGAGCAGCATTCTGTGAAAGTCTCAGCCTGGCCAATGTGGAGTTCAAGAGTGAGACTAACAGTACAGGAATCCCTCGCTGAGCAGGAATGGCCTGAATCTAATACTCCCGCCTTAGTACAAACACCGTGGTGGGCCCACAGGTGCCAAAGTTGGAGGCCATCAGCTGAATATATGTCCACCCAAAGATCTTTTGAAGAAACACCTAAGTGGTACACCTCCATGTCACCACAGTGCTTATTAATACTTGCTTATGTGATTTGAGGTGTGTGGATATTGTGGTTTATTCCTACAAATCATTATATCCCCCCCTTCCCACACACACTTTTGGCTTGGTAGAGATTGACTCCGTTTCAGACTAAGGGAATCAGGGTGTGTCATCCCCAGTGCCATAGTGATTGGTGCATGGGTGGTTCAATCAGAATGAGGTTTAGGACTTTTAGTCATTGGGTATAGTTAGAGGTGAGTTCTCTTCCCTTGGATGTAAAGGAAGCATGTAACTCTGGTTGCTGCCAGTAGGACACATTAGTTAAGAATACTTTTGGCTAAAAGTAACCAAAATGCCCAATTAAAGTAATTGGTTACTGTTAAAAAAATACATCAGAGATGAGAGTTTGTTGGCTTAAGTTCAATGGTTTTTAGGCAACAAGTCCATAATTCACTTTGTCTTATTATTGCAGCAGATCCATTCTTATGCATTTGTAGTCAGCAGCAGGGGGCAGAGGGAGCACAAAGCACAAAGCATCATTTTCCTCATATGCCTTCCTCCTATCAGGAGAAAAAGTTTCATTCTCAAACACCCCTGAAGCAAGGACTTGGTTACACAGCTACCTTTTAAACCAGACTCAGAACCTTGATCTCTGAGATCAGAGGATCTCTATTACACACTAACCAAAAGTAAATTTCCATCTAGTGTAGAGGTGTGAAGCGGTAGGAAATGGCTTCTGGAAGGGTGACATAGAATCACCCACTTAGTTAGCTTGCAAGGCCAGCTGAACATGAAGCTGATAAAAAGAGAAAGATAGAGCTGGGAAAAAAGATAGAGGAATGGAACCAGAGTTCCCATCATATCACACTTAGGGTTCATTCTATCTCAGGAATATTCTGTTATATGAAACAATGGAACCATATGATGATCAAGTAAGACTGAACTGATTTTCTCTTTCCTACAACTGAAGAATCCTAGTTGACTGAAGGGAAGAGAATGTTGTCTTTAGAGTTTCCAAGACAGAGTAGCAAAGCTGAAAATCAACCAAGGGGGTTGGGCTGTATTCGTTAAGATGCTTTCTGTTGTAAGTTATAAACAAACAAACAAACAAAAATCCCTAAGTCAAAGTGACTACATAACAATGTAATGTATTATCTTTATGAAAGGAAATCTAAAAGTAGGACAGGATCCAAGAATTTGGCAGCTCAAGAACACCATTAACAACTTAGGTTCTTAACAAGCAATGGGTCAATAAAGAAATCCACAGAGAAATAAGAAAAAATACTTTGCGATACATGAAAATAGATATACAACATGCCAAAATTTATGAGATGCAGTGAGAGCAGCTCTAAGAGGGAAGTTCATAGTGATAAATGACTACTTAAAAAAAAAATCTCAAATGACCTAACCCTATACCTGAAGAAACTCCAAAAAGAAAAATAAATAAATCCCAAACTTAGAAGGCAGTAAATAACAAAGATCAGAGTGGAAATAAATGAAATAGAGACCACAAAGACAATAGAAAAGATCAATGAAACAAAGAGCTGGTTCTTTGAAAAGACAAAATTGACACACCTTTAGCCAGAGTTACCAGAAAAAAAAAGAAAGGGCTCAGGAAAATACAATCAGAAATGAAAGAGAAGAAGTTACAACTGATACCACAGAAATACAAAGGATTATAAGAGACTACTATGAACAATTCTATGCCAACAAATTGAACAACCTAGAGAAAAATAGACAAATTCCTAGAAACATACAACCTTCCAAGAGTGAATCATGAAGAAATAGAAAATCTGAATAGACAAATTACTAGTAAAAAGACTGAATCAGTAATAATAAAACAAAACAAAACAAAACCAAAAACCTCCCAAGAAAGAAGATTTCAGGACCAGACAGCTTCACTGGTGAATTATGCCAAAAAAAAAAAAAAATCAAAGAATTAATACCAATCCTTCTGAAACTCCTCCATAAAATGCAAGATGAGGGAACACTTCCAAACTCATTTTACAAGGCCAACATTACCCTGATCCCCAAACCAAATAAGGACACTACAAGGAAAGAAAATTACAAGCCAATATCCTTGATAAAAACAGATGCAAAAATCCTCAACAAATTATTAGCAAACCAAAATCAATAGTACATTAGAAGGATCATACACCATGATCAAGTGGGATTTATTTGAGGGATGCAAGAATTGTTCAACATCTATATATCAATCAATATAACATCACTTTAACAAAATGAAAGATAAAAATCCTATGATCATCTCAATAAATGTAGAAAAGCATTTGACAAGATTCAACATCCATTTATGATAAAAACTCTCAATGAAGGGGGAATAGAGGTGCCTCAACATAATAAAAACCATATATGGCAAGCCTATAGCTAACATCATACTCAATGGCAAAAAGCTGAAAGCATTTCCTTGAACACCAGGAACAAGAAAAGGATGCCCACTTTCACCTTTTTTATTCAACATAGTATTGGAAAGTCCTAACCAGAACAATTAGGCAAGAAAAAGAAATAAAAGCACCCAAATTGGAAAGGAAGAAGTAAAACTTAGACTATTTGTAGATGACATATTACATTTAGAAAACCCAAAAGTTCCCACCAAAAAAACCTGTTAGAACTAATAAATAAATTTAGTAAAGTTGTGAAATACAAAATAATATACCCAAATCAGTTGTATTTCTATGCACTAATAACAAACTATTAAAAAGAAAACTTAAGAAAAGAAATCCATTTATAATTACATAAAAAATACTAAAATACTTCAGAATAAATTTAACCAAGGAGGTAAAAGACCTGTACACTTAAACACTAAGACATTGATGAAAGAAATTGAAGAAGGGACAAATAAGTGGAAATACATTCCATGCTCTTGATTTGGAAGAAATAATAGTGTTAAGCAGCCCATACTACACAAAGCAATCTACAAATTCAGTGCAATCCCTATTAATAGTCCAGTGGTATTATTCACAGAAATAAAACAAACAGTCCTAAAAATTTGTATGGGACTACCATAGATCCCTGATAGCCAAAGCAAATCTGAGAAAGAACAAAGCTGGAGATTCATGATGTACTCCCTGATTTCAAAACAGTAATCAAAACAGTGTGGTACTGGTATAAAAAAGAGATGAATGGAACAAAATGGAGAGCTCAGAAGTGAACCCATGCATATATGGACAATTAATTTATGACAAAGGAGCCAAGAATATCCAACAGAGAAAGAAGTTTCTTCAATAAATGGTGCTGGGAAAACTTGATAGCCACATGCGAAAGAAGGAAACTTGACCACTATCTTATACTTCACACGAAAATTAACTCAAAATGCATTAAAGACTTGAATATAATATGTGAAACCATAAAACTCCTAGAAGAAAATATAAGTGGTAAGTTTCTTGATACTGGTCTTGGCAATGTGTTTTTGACTCTAACTACAAAAGCAGAGACAACAAAAGCAAAAATAAACAGGTGGGACTACATCAAACTAGCAAGCTTATGCACAAAAAAAGAAACCATCAATGACATGAAAAGGCAACCTACTGAAATGGGAGAAAGTATTTGTAAATCATATATCTGATAAGGGGTTAACATCCAAAATATATAAAGAACTCCTACTACTCAATGACAAAAAATCATAAACAATTCAATTTAAAAATGAGCAGAAGATCTGTATAGACATTTTCTAAAGAAGACATATAGATGGCCAAAAGGTACACATGAAAAGATGTTCTATATCACTAATGGGGAAATGCAAATCAAAATCTCAGTGAGATGTCACCTCACACCTGTTAGAATGGCTATTATCAAAAAGCCAAGAAATAACATGTGCTAGTGAGGATATGGGGAAAAAAGGAACTCTTGTGAAATGTTGGTTGGAATGTAAATTTGTATATTTACTATGGAAACCAGTAGGACATTCCTCAAAAAAAATCAAAATAGAACTATCATATGCAATTCTACTTCTGGGTATTCATCCAAAGAAAACTAACCACTAATTTGAAAATATATATGCCTCTCATGTTTTGATGAGTCTGCAGTATATTTTCAATAGCCACGCAACCCAAATATCCAGTGAGGGATGGATGAATAAAAAACATGTGATATATGTGTGTGGAATACTATTCAGCCATAAAAAGAATGAAATGCTGCCATTTGCAACAACACGGATGGACCCTGACAGCATTATGATGAGAGAAATAAGTCAAACAGAGAAAGCCAATACTGATATAATGGTCTCACTTATGTGCAGAATTTTAAAACAACAACAAACCAAGCTCATAGGTACAAAGAACATTTTGGTGGTTGTCAAGGGTGGAGTGTAGGAGATGGGAAAAATGAGTGATGGTGGTCAAAAGCTACAAACTTCCAGTTACAAAATAATTAAAACATATGGATATAATATACAGTGTGGTGACCATAGTTAATAATAATTTGTTACATATTTGGAAGTTGCTAAGAGAGTATATCTTGAAAGTTCTGCAGCGCCTGGGTGACTTAGTCAGTTAAGTGTCTGACTTCTACTCAGGTCATGATCTCATGGTCTATGAGTTCCAGCCCTGCCTGGGGGTCTGTGCTGACAGCTCAGAGCCTAGAGCCTGCTTCAGATTCTGTGTCTTCCTCTCTCTGTGACCCTTCCCTGCTCATACTCTGTCTCTGTCTCTGTCTCTCTGTCTCTCTCTCAAAAAAATAAACATTAGAAACATTAAAAAAAAATTCCTAATCTCAAGGAAAAAAAACTTGTAACCATGAGGTAACAGATGTAAACTAGACTTACTGTGGTGATCATTTTGAAATATATACAAATATCCAATTATGTGGTGTACCTAAAACTAATACAGTGTTATAGATCAATTATACAAAAGAAAGAGAAGAAGGAGGAGAGAGAGAGAGAGAGAGAGAGAGAGAGAGAGAGAGAGAAAGGGAGGAGAGGGAGAGGGGGAGGGGAAGGGAGAGTGAAAAGAACTGAGATTCTGTCTCCCTGCTCAGCCATCACCACCAAATTTAGCCTAAGGTAAAGATGGCTGCCTTGGGCAACGGAAGCAACATCTAACATGAGAGAAAGAGTGTAGAACCTAGGTCTTTCTCTTTAGTTTGATAGGATCAATCTGGACCAAAAAAAACCACATGAAGCAAATGATTGTGTAGAGGAGCAACAGGGCTGAGATTTGGGAATAGCTGAAATGTATATACTGGCGCATATACACACACAGCTAGTGGCCTGTTTCTTCAGTTTGGAATAAATCTAGTCTCAAGTACTGCTTTCATCATCATAATTACATAAACTAATAACTGCTAAGTGTTTACCATATGCCAGGCACTCTTCCAAATATCTTTACATGCACTATCTCATTATCCTCACCAACTGCAACAGCCCTTTGAGGCTGTTTTTATCATCCCTGCTTTACAGAGGAAGCAACTGAAGCCACAGAAACATTAAGTCATTTGGACAAAGTCACACAGCCAGTAAGTGGCAGAACTGGTATTTGCAGGAAATCTGAATACAAATTTCAGTATCTGACACTCCTGGATTTGGATTCTTCCCTCTGTTATTTCCCAGGTGTGCAACCTTGGGCAAGTCACTTCACTCTTCTGAGCATCATGTTCCTGTTCCATGCAATAAGATCACATGATAGATTATGATTTACATCATAGATACTCTCATCACTGTGCTAGAATTCCCCAAGACTACCCCCAGATTCAATGATTCACTAAAATGACTCAGAACACAGAAAAGCTGTTTTATTTACAGCTTATTATAGTGAACAGACACATATTAAAATCAGGAAAAGGAGTATAGGGCAGACACAAGTTTCCAGTTATCCTCTCTCAGTAGAGTTTACAGACAATGCTTATTTCTCCCAGTAATAATGTGTAACAACATGTACAGAGTATTGTCAACCAGGGAAACTTACCTGAGCTGTGATGTCCATTGTGTGGTAATGTGGGCATGGGGTAATCCCACCCTTCCCAAGGTCACAATGATACAACATGGCCCAAGGCCATCACCATCAGTTACATCATTAACATAAAGTATTGGGGTGGCCCAAGGCCCCAGGTATAAAAAGGCATTGTTATCAAGCAGGATATTCCAAGGATTTAGAAGTTATTTCCCAGAGCCAGTCAAGGGCCAGTTTTCTTCTGAACGTGAAGGGTTTGAACATCTCAGGCCTGGTAGTTAACCCTCTCCTTTACCCCACTGTCACAGCCAGAAAGCATTATTTAGCAATTAAGGACCTGAGAGGATCCATCCAGTTTAAACTTATTGATTACCGCTTTACAAAGATTAATATTTGCTATTTCTGGTCCCACAACTCATAAATATCAATAATCTGCTCTATTTTAGAATCTCAAAACCAACACATTTTTTGAAGGTTTATTTATTTTTGAGGGAGAGAGAGACAGAGCACAAGCAGGGGAGGGACAGAGAGAGACGGAGACACAGAATCCAAAGCAGGCTCCAGGTGCTGAGCTGTCAGCACAGAGCCACACCTCGGGCTGGAACTCACAAACCCTGAGATCACAACCTGAGCTGAAGTCAGAGGCTTAACTGACTGAGCCACCCAGGTGCCCCAGAACCAACAATTTTAAAAGGGACGATTTCTCAAAAGCCATAGTACTTATCATAGCAAGAAGTACAAATGGTTTGGAGTTATACTGTATTTATCATACAATATATGATTGGTGATAAGTACATCAATTTGTTTCCTTCTAAAGTCAGATGATCTCTTTTTGTTTTATTCAGGAATATGTAGACAGATCCAGATGTTTATTTTTCTATTTGGACTTTTATGCCAGTAATCTCAAAGATTTTTTTGAGTGCACACACCTTTTTAATATAATTTGACCTAGCCACTCTAATTTATGTGTATTAACTTATTTATAAATCATGTGCACTTCACTAAAATAATGTGTGTATGATAAGTTACACAATAGAAATCTTAAAATGATGAAATTGAAAAGTAAATGTAAATAGAAGTTCTAATATGGTTTTTCCTTAATTGAGTGGATCATCTTGTGAATCACTTGGGTACACATCTTCTCTATGGATATTGTTATTCTACACACTGAAACCGTACCCCAAGTCCTTAATATCAGGCTGTCCTGGATAGCCTGGATCTCTCTGAGGCCCTCACCTTAACATTATTGTAATAGCATTATATTATGGAGGATATTATTTGATAAGGTAGTAGGAGAAATAATTGATATGTATGAAATAACACACTAGAACATTAAGCTGTATGGCAAAGAGACTAAGGATTCAAGGCAAGCTCCAGAAGTTGGATTTATCAGATGAGGGAGATCAGGAAGAGTCCACAAAAGAGGGCGGCATGTGGCTGGCTTTTGAGATGAACGGAATCGGGTTGGCAGGTGAACAAAGTGAACTCAAGTGAGCAAAGGCCTGGAGGGAGGACTAAATGTGACCCAAACTGCAGAGAATGTGAGACCAGTCCAACTGAAAGACCCAGCCAGGCCAGTCTTGAAGCTCTTCACCTCCTCTCCCATTTGGCCACTAAAGTGATTCAATCTGCTTCTTTTCCTAACTCTCAGGAGCTCCAGTGGCTGAAAGCTGTCCTCTCAGACATCAAGGTAACAAAGTTCTGTCTACTGTCCTCACGTGTCAGCTCCTTGAAAATTCCTTTCCTGAGCTTTCTAGCCTCTGGCTGGCTTTCAAACTCTTCCTCAAGTAGTTATCAATCACAGGCTTTTTCTAGGTGGGACTAGGTTGGGTAGGTGATAGGAGAATTTTAGTCAGGGGTAAGCACTCCTTGCGATGGTAAGCAATTCATGTTTTCAAGTTAAAAGTCCTGCCAGTAAGCTATGTATTGTCTTGTGCTGTGTGCAGTTTTTATTTAAAAATGTGTAGTGGGTAGAGGCTGAAATAAGATTCCACTGATACATCAACTCTCTCAGTAAGGTTCACTTGGGATCATGCCTTGAGAACGTTCCATCTTCTGAGAGTAGGTCTGAAGGAAGCTCACCAAGAAGAGAGCAGGGAGGGTGGGTGATGTGGCAGGAAGTATATGTTAATGCAGTTAAAAATTAATTGGCATGTGTGTGGTAATAGGAAAACTGAAAGGAACAGATGTTGAAGAGAGGCCAGTTGCCAGCACACAGGGATAGATTGCCTGTCTTTCTGCCGGTGCTCAAACCGAGCTCCTAGGAGAAATGGTTTTGCTACCTCAAGGTCTTAACGGAACATTAGTCAGGACCGTGGAGACTGAGTTTTTGCCAAGGAGATGTCATCATCAACCAGATTTCAAAGAAGCAGTGCAAGCATACTATGTGCAAAGAGGCTCTGTTCCTTGTACACTGTTTCAGACCAAGCTCTTCCAGGCTCGGATGCTCGCATAGCCCCTTCATGGAAGCAAAACTCAAGAAGCCTGTTGTTTTCTCTCGGCACTCATCATGTATGGTCCTTGACACATTCAAGAGTCACCAAATCTCCAGATTCAATCCAGCCACACAACTGGCCTCAGGCTGCACCTATTATTATTTACGGCACTACGATCCGTTAGACCAATGGGACTTCCGCAAAGATATGTTTCCATATCCACATAATTCCATTCATTAGTTAATTCACAATAAAAATATAGTGAGTGTTCCCACAATGCTTTGTGCAAGCACTGGTTATGTACTGGAGATCTATCAGTGAGAAGAAATAAATATTCTTGCCCTTATGGGGCTTATATTCCAATGGAAAATAATAACCAATAACCAATAAACATAACAAGTTATATATTACAATGGAAGGGATATGTACTATGGATAAGGAGAAAAAGCAAAGCAGAGTAAAGAGGATAGAGAGTGCCAGGGTAGGAGTGAATGACAATTTCAAATTGAGTGATCAGGGCAGGCTTCTACATTACAGGGAGCAAATGGATATTAGAGGGAAGAGAATTTAAGTCAGTGGGAACAGCCAGCAAAAGCCCTAACTTGCGAGGTGCATGAGCAGAAGGAGCAAGATAAAGAGGAGAAGAAAATGAAGTCAGAGAAGAATGGGCCCAGAATACCAAGGACCTTTTGGGCAATAATAAGGCCTTTTGGCGTTGGGTCTAGGTGAAATGGGAACCATAGTAGTGTTTTAAGCAGAGGAGATACATGATCTGACATGTTTTGAAAAGATCTCTCTGCTTACAGAATTGAGCTAAGGGACAATTATAGACACAGAGAGATGATTTAGGAGATTATTACAATGATCTAAGCAAGAGATGATGGCAGCTTAAACCAAGGTAGGAAGAAGCAGTTAGATTCTAGATATAATCTAGACTATCCTCTGCTTTAGTTATGCTTGAGTGTCCTGAAGTATAAGCTACTGCACAGCCTTCACCATGTGTTAGCAATACACTCTGTCTTGAATTTCCCAAACTTACTTTTTCATGTAATATTTATTATGATCAGTGTTGAATGGTGTTTTTTTAATGTTTATTTATTTATTTTGAGGGGTGGAGGGGCAGAGAGAGAGAGAGAGAGAGAGAGAGAGAGAGGTAGAGAGAGAATCCCAAGCAGGCTCCATGCTGTCAGCACAAAGCCAGACACAGGGTTCAACCTCATGAACCATGAGATCATGACCGGAGCTAAAATCAAGAGTCAGACGCTTAACCAACTGAGCCACCCAGACTCTTGGATAGTGTTGCTTTAATGTCTAAGCTTCAGGGTAGAAATTGGTAACTGGCCATCTGCCTGTATCTGTTATAAAGTGTTTTGTTTTTATTTTGTTTTGTTTTTTGCTTTTTAAAATGGAACTAGCATCCTAAGAATAAGAGATACAAATAAAAATCTGAATTCCTAGCTTCACTTTAAAAATTGGAATATCTGGCATTGCATTTTCTCATGATAACCATCAGCTAAAACTGAATGGCTATTCCCATTACAGCCACCCACTCCCCCAAGTCCCTACATGGTATATGTTGACATTACTTGCCTGGACCATGTAGGCATCAGGGGTTGTGAAAATGCCCTGGTCCAGAAGGAGTTTTGAGGACCAAGAGGGTCATTGATATAGGTCAAGGCCAAAGATGCTACCAGGACATTAGACTCTGGGGTGTGGGACACTCAAGGAGACAAAGAAGTTTAAAGCTCATTTGTACATACAAATACCCTTTTTGGATTTTTCTCTAAAAACATTTGTCTTTCTCCCTGGGTCCCTCTGTCTCCTCTCACACAGTTGGTATGATGAGACAAGCCAGACTTCTTCCAGCTTGTGACAAAGATTACTTCTCTCCCTTCCTCCCTTGTAAAGAACCTAGTGGATATAAGTGGGGCTTCAGGTATCAGAACCCAAGGAGTGGGTGGCAGAGGCCACATACTCTAGACTTTAGGAAGAAGACTACTATCTTGCTGTCGAGTCTACTATTTTCTGCCTTGTATTGACCTGTGACTAGTAATACCTGGATGACCAACACAGGTATGAGGTTCTAAGTAATGACTTGAGCCATAGACCTTGGGCCCTCCAGCTCTCCATGGTCAGGGGTTCCATGGAGGCCTCTGGGATCAAATTCCTCTAGTCATGAAACATGTGCATTTGCTTAGAGTTTCCCTTGTGAACCTAGAGTGTCTATATTCAAATTGTCAATGAGATGGTGACTGGGGGTCTGGCTATCTCTCTGCATAAGAGATATGTGGCCCTCAAATGAGAGCACTGAATCAATGAAAAATATCTCAAAGGCTTTATTTCTGCACTTATTAGAAAAAGACAAGGAAAGACTCGTTCTGTTCTCTATCTCCTTTTGCTATGGATCGCAAGGATGGAGCAACAAGGTCTACCTTACCCGTTGTATGATACAATGTCAAGCACACTCCTGCATGACTCTTACCAGAATCATCCATATACTTGAGAAGGCTTGAAATTCCAACAGTCTTTCATTTAACTATTTAAAATGAGATTTGACGTGGAAACCATAGAAGCACTAACCCCCTGGTAGCACTAGGCCCTATTAAGTTCTCAGGGTAGCACAGAGAAAGCAGAGATGATAAGACAAAGAATCCAAGTGTGTTTACTGACCACCTTTCACCACAAAATGAGATCAAGCAATAATCTTGGCCCAGGCTGGACTCAGGAGGAGACATCACAAAAATTTTTTTTGCATCTCCTGGTCTTTTCCAAATTCCCATCCTCCCATCACCATGGCATGGCATGGCAACCCACATGTTATAAAGGGAGAAAAGGCGATTTGTGAATCTTAGCTCCCTGACCTTCAGGCCTCTTTAAGTTTTATTCTATGCTTTTGAAGACCAATTACCTAACTTGTACATTGCAAGGGAGAAGATTTCTATGGAAGGATGTTGGAAGTAGCATAGAGTTTCTAAATGGTTAGGTAGAAACAGCAAGAGGGCCATCATGCTAATGACTGGCCACTCAGGGTTATTCCATCAACAGAGGAAGATGTCAGGCCCCTAACTGAGAATGGATGGGGCAGAAAACTAAAATGCTTATGACTGATATAAGTTCACTTAAAGTCCTGTTTGAGTGTTAGACCTTCATATCACTGAAACTTTTCTCTGCATGCTTAACTTATTATTACTGATAAATAAAAACATCTGGGAGAAGCTATACACATGCTTTAAATTCTCACTATGGTAGAAACGACTGATTCCATACCACTCCTGAAGAGCACAGCTTTAAGTAGAGGAAGGGCAATACCAAATCTAAGATCATAGATGAGTACAGTGGAGATAATAAAATCAACTAACTAGGGACACCTGGGTGGCTCAGTCAGGTGAGCATCCAACTCTTGATTTCATCATGATCCCAGGGTCATGGGACTGTGCTCTGCACTGAGCATGGAGACTGCTTAAGATTCTCTCTCTCTGCCTCTCTCTCACTCACATGCAATTTCGCTCTCAATAAATAAATAAACTAACTAACTAACTAGGAGTTCGTAGACAATAGGTACAAAAAACCCTGGAGTCTATCATTTAAAGTTTACTTTTAGGGGTGCCTGGGTGGCTCGGCTGGTTAAACAGCCAACTTCGGTTCAGGTCATGATCTCATGGTTTGTGAGTTCTAGCCCTGCATTGGGGTCTGTGCTGGGAGACTGCTTCCGATTCTGTGTCTCCCTGTCTCTCTGATCCTCCCCTGCTTTCACTCTGCCTCTCTCTCTCAAAACTGAATAAGTGTTAAAAAAATGTTTTAATGTTTTAAAATTTTAAATGTTTAAAAAAACATTAAACATTAAAAAAAAGTTGACTTTTAGATGTATGAATTAACCTTGAGTGTGGAATGCATTGGGCATGTGATGTTTTAGGTATGGTTGTTGCCCTCACAAAAGAGCTTATATAGAGAGTTTGATAGGGTTTTAAATTCCCACACATGTCCTTAACTCTGGAGAATAACCTGATGGTTACCAGAGGGGAGGTGCATGGGGAGATGGGTGAAATAGGTGATGGGGATTAAAGAGTGCACTTGTGATGAGCACTGGGTGATGTATGGAATTGTTGAATCACTATATTGTATACCTGAAACTAATAACACTATATGTTAATTATACTGGAATAAAAATAAAAATAAATTTTTTTTTTAAATTCTAGGGGAGGGGTGCCTGGGTAGCTTAGTCGGTTAAGCATCAGACTCTTGGTTTCAGCTCAGGTCGTGACCTCATGGTTCGTGAGTCCAAGCCCTGCAGCATTGGGCTCTCTCTGCACTGCCAGTGCAGAGCCTGCTTGTGATTCTCTCCGCCCCCCCCCCCCCCCGCCCCTCCCTCCCTCCCTCTCTCTGTCTTTCTCTCTCAAAATAAATAAAAATAAACTTAAAAAATTCTAGGGGTACCTGGGTTGCTCCATTGGTTGAGCCTCTGACTCTTGATTTTGACTCAGGTCATGATCCCAAGGTTGTGGGATTGAGCCCTGCCTCAGGCTCTGCAATGAGTGTGATGAGTGTGGAGTGTGCTCAAGATGCGCGCTCTCTCTCTCTGCCCCTCTCCCCCTCTTGCTCGTGCTCTCCATCTCTCAAACACACACACAAATTCTAATGCATGTCCTGATTTGGGGTGAAATAAGCATTAAATCATCCCTGGTATGAGGCAAGTCCTTTCAATGTGGTTCCCAGATGCCCCTTAACAAGCTCTAATTTGAGCCAGGTGCTCAGGCATGATCAATTCCCTATACCTAAGTCTGAGCTATGGCCCAAGTGGCGTGTCCATTTTTCTGAGCCCAAAGGGGCAAGAGTCAATGCATTATTGTTAATGGGAACTAGTGACCTTGCAGAGGTCAGGCCCCGAAAGGGTCTGGTGTTATCTCCTTGCTCTGTGTCACATTTGTTACTGACCACAGCTAAAAGAATTGTGTTTTGTTTTGTTTTGTTGGTTCATTTGCAATCTGAAGAAAGATTTGGACCTCAGGATGCAAATGACAAAATGTACTTTGTACCCTTGTAAATGATTTGAGCCCCCTAAATTCTTAGTGTTGTAGTACTGACATGGGGACAAACAGCCCAAAGAATAGAGATATTCTGGGTCCTCAGAGAGCCATTCCTGTGGATGTCCTGCTGCTCTCAAACAATAGCAGCCAAACAGAGAAACAGGAAAACAAGATCAGCCATCCCGGAAATCAAAAAGATTGAGTGGGGGATGAGGAGGGGTAAGACAGCAAACATATGGAAGAGTTTTCAGTTATGGAGGAAGGAAGCCAAACACAGGGGCCATTATTTCAATTTTCTTCAGTTTTCAACCTTAAGAGATGCCCAGGAAATACTTTGTGCTAATTCTCTTTTCTTAAAAAGCTGAAAAATCTTTCAAAACCAGAAAGAAGTAAATGTGGCTTACAACTGCTTTGGCTTTTTTTTTTTTTATTTCTTTTCCCTGTATTTCAAAATAAATTGCATTTCTTCTACCCAGGAGTTAACTAGTTCAAAGCTGTTGCATGAGTGACAATTTCACTAAAATAACCAGAAAATATTTGCTATGCAGAAATTCTCATGAAGTTAAATATTGCATGGGACCATTTTATACAACACCAGATTCATTCACTTTTGAATATCCTGGACACATAGTGGATACCTTCTATTAAGAAGGGCACTCTAGGGCTTTTATTAATTTCCATGGTGCTTCTTGGCCTATTTTCACCTTTTTGTCAGTAATGTTCTCTGTAGAGAAGCAATTTAGCTGAGAAAAAAATAAACAGACCAGAATTTAAAGAACTCTTTTATCTTCATAAGCCTCACATGACTTCTGACTCATATTTCAATAAACATAGTCTAAAATTTTCATGGGGATAAACACGCTTTTGTAATATTTTTCTAACAAAAATATTCATACTTCTTTTCAGAAATTAATTAGTATTCACAGCCATCAATGTTAAAATTGTATGATTTCTATTATGAAGTCATTTTAATCACTCAAGATACATAAGCTGTTGAGTGTTTCCTTGGATTGCAAGACAAGCCAATCAAAATAACAGAGAGTAAAAAATAATCTCAGGTAAACAGACCCCATGATCTTTTCATACACAAGTGCAAATATGTGAGTGTGTGTGTATGCAAGGTACATTTTAGAACAAATCTTAACTCTCTCAAAATGTCACTTCAAAAACAAAGAAAGATTAAAGGTGAAAATTTGAAAAAAATTACCTCAGCAATAGCTCCAACTTTAAGCTTAGTGACAGTGTCACCCTTTAATATATACTGTTGCTTGGAAAAGAATTCTCTTAACAGTCTTCATCCTTATATTCATATATTAAAATTAAGCATATCTATCACTTATACATCTCTCAGGATCACAGAAATCATTGTATAGTTTGCCACAATCAAGAAGTGAACTATCATTATCAAAAGTGGTAAGGAGAATTGGGATACTCACGGTCCCTTGGCTATGAAATCCACCGTACTTCCCAAAATCCTTGTGATGTCAGAGTAAATCCTACTAGAGGCTCTGTAAAATACCATACCAATCCTTTAACCAGTGTCAATGAGGCAGGTACTGAAGCCATGGGGGCAGGAGTGCGGGTGGGGAAAGACATCTGCTGGAAAATAATCAGAAGTTCTGCCTCCTATTGCAAAATTGGACAACCTGGCCACAGAGCATGCATTCCTACCAGGAAATGTGAGGCAGCATCAGAAGAGCCCTGCCCTCTTTAGACTCGACAGCTCATGTTCTGTCTGTAAAGCCTCATACCTTGCCTGTCTCACTCACCTGTTTCCTTCCTCACACCTGTAGGCATTTGAATTGACTCTAACCTTAGAGAATACGTAACCCAATACCCTTCAGCTTGCAACATCCTACCTGGTCTTAGGTGTCCTCATTTCCTTGAGGCCTTCCCTACTCCTCTGAAGTCCAGGGCTGGTGTCTTCATGCCCACAGGGCCCCGCACATATCTCTGTCATTGTGCTGTACAATGATGGCTTAATGTGTTTGCTGCCCAGGGTTAGTATATAGTCCCTACTCTCTGCCGGCCTCGCAGGAACACTAGGATAAGCATATTCCCCAAAGCCATGAAGAGATACAAGATGAAATAAGATAAGGGCCATATTCATATTTAATTAAGGAGATCATGAAGTGGGGGACTGGGGGCCAAGTAGTTAAGCGTCTGACTCTTGGTTTTGGCCCAGGTCATGATCTCATGCCCTGCATTGGGCTCTACACTGACAGTGTGGAGCCTGCTTGAGAGTCTCTCTTCCCTCTCTCTCTCTTCCTTGAAATAAATAAATAAACTTAAAAAAAAAATGAAGTCCCTTCTGGGAAGACCAACGACCTTGATCTTCCAAATGAAGAGGTTTATGCACAAAACTTTCAGTGGTACAACTGGGGCTCTTGGTTCTCTCACAGGGAGCCCAGAGGAAAGAGTCCTACATCCCAAGGTAGAGGGGCAGCGGTGCCAGGAAACCGTTGGAAAAGAAGTAATGCTGTAACTGGACAGCAGGGGTGCTAACACAGTAGCAGGCACCAGCATCCCTGAAAGGCTTCGTGAGACACAGTACTGGGTGCCACCCCAGAGTTTCCGACTCAGTGGCGTGGGGTGGAGGCTGGAAATTCGCATTTCTAAAGGTGATGCTGCTGGTCTGGATTCACCTTTTGATAGACATGGCTTTCCAGTTTGCAAAACTCTTCTGTAGGCCTCAGCTCGTTTGCTCCTCCTGATGACCTTGTGGGGAGCTCTGCGACTACTGGGAGTGTCCAAGGGTAACTGACGGCCTGAACAGCTGTACCATCTCAGAATAGGGAAGAAATAAAAATGGCTGTCAGACAAGACACTGCCTTGGAGTCCAGGCCCTGGGGATTTATCTGTACTTCCTTATCAAGAACAACCGTGCTGCTCCAGTATCAGTACACCCTTAGCCCCCAGAGAGCTTTTATGTATGGTGAATGCTCTCCTCAAGCCCCAGCATTCATGAAGTCAGCCTCTTATCCCTAGATGGGATCATGAAAGTCCTGCCTTTTCTCACCATGTGCTGTGCATTGCTTACTTCATGATCCAGAGCAAATGCTTTCTACTTCCCAGGAGTGCTCTTCCAGTAGCTGCCCTGTTCTGGTGTTCACAGTGGTTCCTGGCTATAGGAGAGGAGCTATTTATTTGTAATTAACAATTTCCCAACAGCACCCCTAAGTCTTTATCTGACAGTTTGTGGACGAAGCCAGAGGTTGCTTACATTAGCTTTTATGCATAACTATTGAGGATGCCAGTTGGACATAGGCGACCAACTTTTACAAAAGAGATTAGAGGCAGAAAGCTTATTTGTATGTATTCCTTATAGTTTACAAAGTACTTGCATGGGTCATGTCTAGTTAATCCTTATAAAATTGCTCTGGGTATATTCCACATTTTATAGATGAAGAGGATAAAATGACATAACCTGAGGTTGTCAGCTAAGAAGCAATGGAGTTGACATACCTCTCTCCTACCCATTGTCTACCTCTGCCCATCATAAAGGCAGAAAGTCCAAGCAGCCTCATTCTTTCCCATGTATATCACGAGACATATATTCTTTCAGATGAATGTCCCGCCTGTGGTATATTCAGATACTAGCCAGACCTTCACACTCCTTATCTCCATAGTGAAGCCCTCCCTCTGTCCTGTAGTTCTTTTACTGCTTTGTACCATACATTTCACATATACCTGCCTATTTTGTCCACTCAGGAGAAGGTAAGACCTAGCAGAGAGAGTCCTGTATTCCTTCCATTCTCCCTATGGCCCTACCACAATGCTGCATGCATAGCAGGAGCTCTGTGAGCACATGCTGAATGTTCACTGACTAGGGCATAAGAACCTGGCCTTTGTGCAGTTCTATAAACACCAGACAGGGTGAGATGCATTTTAGTTTTCTATTGCTGTTGTAACAAATGACCACAAATATAGTGGCTTAAAGCAACACAAATTTATTATCTTACAGTTCTGGAGGTCAGAAATTTGGAATGGATTTCATGGGGCTAAACCCAAGGTGTTGGCAGGATCACATTCCTTCTGGAGGTTCTAGGAAGAATCCCTTTCCTTGATTTTTGCAGCCTCTTGAGACTGCCTTCCTTCCTTGCTTCCTGGCCTCTTTCTTCCATCTCCAGCAACAGGGGGTTTGAGTCCACACATTGCGTCACCCTGGCCTTCTCTTATGCTGCCCCCTTCCCTTGTGACCCTTGTGATTACATTGGGCCCACCTGGATAATCCACGCTAAATCAGCTGATTAATAATCTTTTTTTTTAAATTTTTTTGTGTGTATTTATTTTTCAGAGAGAGACAGAGTGTGAGCAGTAAGTGGGGATGGGGGGTGGGGGGGGCGCAGAGAGAGAGGGAGACACAGAATCTGAAGCAGGCTCCAGGCTCTGAGCTGTCAGCACAGAGCCTGACGCAGGGCTCAAACGCACGGAACACGAGATCATGACCTGAACCGAAGTTGGACACATAATCAACTGAGCCACCCAGGTGCCCCAACAATCTTAATTCCATACTCAACCTTAATTCCCCTTTGCCAAGTAACACAACAAATTCCCAGGTTTCATGGATTAGGGTGTAGACTTCTTGGGAGGGGAAGGGGAGCTTATTCTGCCTGGCACACTGAGGGAGCCAGAGAGTAAAAGATGTCCAGAAATTGATAAAATTCACACAGACATAACTCACTGAAAGCACCTGCTACCACTGCCTACTGTCTGAGCATCACTTGTAAAGCATCTGCCTCTGTGCTAAGGGCCTTATGTATATTTTGTGCATACATTTAATCCTCACATCTATCGAGTGATATTGGTATTAGCCCCACTTTTAGATTAGGAAACAGAGTCAAAGAGAAATTATGAAACTCGCTTGTGATCCATAGAAGCGTTCAGTAATGAGCCTCTTCATACCACTCCACACCTAGGCCCCCGGGGTCCTCCTCAGCTCCATACTGTGGGCCACACACAGCTCTGCATTTTCATAGTCCCCGTTTCCATAACTCACAGCCTAGATCCCGCTTAACTATACAGAAGGTAGAGTAAAAGGAGACCTGGCAAAACCCTCCAGCAGGTAACTCTTAAGGGATTTGTTTTCCCTCTTATTCTTGTTGTTCAAGGAGACAGATGATAATTAAAATGTCAGAGCCCTTCATGCTTCCCTGATCAAGATAACTACTTTACCACAGGTGATAGAAAGAAAAGGAGGAAAATGTCTGCTGTGGAGGAACATGGGTGATGATTCTGAGAAGGGGGCAAAGCTGGGGAAACTGATTCCCCTGGACTCAGGGGAGAGCCAACTGCAGAGTGAGTGCTCCCCTATAGGGTCTCCAGAGGCCTTCCCTTTCCAGCCCTCCTCCCAAATTCTCATTCTGACCAGCTTGAAGAAAGCCAATTCCCAGCAGATACATCCCACGGCTTGCTAATTCTATCCAGTCTCTCCAATTCAGTTAATTCCCAGTTTCAGTAACAGAAGCAGCAGCTGTCAAGATCAGCAGCTGTGTTCTTTGTCTCTAGCTCTACCTCTCTGCCTTCTCTCTCCAAGTTAACTGAGTGGATCACATACAAACTTCTGGAGGGGAAAAGGGAATACAGGTTCTGGGTAACATGAGAGAAGAAAGGAGAAATGAACTTGCAGGAGTTTCAAAGCATCAGGTCGGCTGGAGACAATAGAGAGAATTATTCCGCAACCTCCAAGTCCCAGTTTAACATAAAACAATCTCCTCTAGAACATCTCTAGATGCTCTCTAGAACATCCAGTTCTCAAACTTACTGTGACAAGGAAGCAGCTTTGTACCTTCCAGTGTATTGCAGACCAGTGCACGGTTCTACTGCACGTGACCCGTGAGCAAGCTCACACCA
The DNA here is from genome assembly GCF_022837055.1 of Prionailurus viverrinus. NCBI lineage: Eukaryota > Metazoa > Chordata > Mammalia > Carnivora > Felidae > Prionailurus > Prionailurus viverrinus. Next base: position 168,917,749 of record NC_062561.1, read on the forward strand.
CACGTGACTCATGTTGCACAGCAACAATACCTGGACTGGCCTAGCCCCTGGTCAAGAGACCATATGCATGGTGTCAGGCCAATGTCAAGTTGCTATAAAAATTCCTACACATTCTAAGTTTCTGTATTTATCTCATTGACAAGCCACAATATCCTATACGCTTCATTGAGGAAGTATGATCTGTACAAAGATTTAAAGCATGTTAGCTGGCAAATTTCTGGAGGTAGCTTTAGGCAGAGGAAACAGCCAGAACAAAGGTGGGAGACAAGATGGCTAGAGTTCAAGGAGTGAGGGGAGAATTTAAAACGATGAGTTTCTGGGGGCACCTGAATGGCTCTGTTGGCTAAGCGTCCCACTCTTGATTTAGGCTCAGATCATGATCTCATGGTTGTGGGGTCTAGCCCTGTATTGGACTCTGTGCTGACAGTGTGGAGCCTGCTTGTGATTCTTTCTCTCCTTGTCTCTCTGCCCCTCCTCCCTCACTCTCAAAATAAATTAAAAAAAATAAATAAATAAAAGCTGAGGTTCTGCAAGTGAGGGAGGTAGGAGGTCATGTTGGGTTTTGTAGGTTGTCGAAGGATTTTGAATTTATTTATCTTTTTACTCTGAGCTAAATGGTGTGAATTTTAGGATTTTGAGCAAAGGAGTGGCATGATATAGCTTCAGTGTCAGGGGGCAAGGCTGAAGGCAGTGAGCCCAGTCAGCTGTTGCAATAATTCAAGCAAGCAATATGGAAGGCTCAGACCTGGGTGTCAATGTTGGAGGACTGGCAGGAAGTACCAAATTAAATATATTTTGAAGACAGAGGGTGGATAGGTTACTAGAGAAAGACAGGATCCAGGGATGGCCCATTGTTTTTGGCCTGAGCAACAGGAAGGGTGGAGTTGCCATCACAGAGTTGGGGAGGGTGTACCTGAAGTCAATTTGGTGGGAAAGAATCAGGAGTGTGATTTTCAACATGTTAAGATTGAAATATCCAATAGACATCCAAGCTGAGATGAGAGATGCTGAATGCCAGTTGGATAGACAAGTCTGGAGTGTGAGGGGATGTATGGGGAGGAAATATAAGTGAGGGAGTTACCAGTATTTCAAGCCTCAGTGGGGTCACCAAGGGAGTAAATTTAGAGAAGAAAATACTCCAAAATTAAGAAATGAGGAAGAAGAGGAGGAACGGGTGAACGAGGGGTAGGATGGAAACCGAGAGTGTGGAGACCTGAAAGCCAGTGGAGGAGAGTGTCTGAAGTAAGAATTCAGGCAAATGTCTGAGCTGCACTTTCCACATCTGCCAAATGGGGATAGTAATGTCTCAAACAAAGTCACTGTGAGGATTATGAGTTAATCCATTTGATAAATATGTATAAAGTGTAGTTGCTGTCCTAGGTACTTTCATTTGAGTAACACACAGTTCCCTACCTCAAACGGGAGGTTACATATGTATGAAACACCTGGCGTCATGCCTGACCCTGGAAGGTGCTCAATAGATAATGTTACTTCTCTGCTCAGAATAGTAATTGCCTGTGTGTGGCCTATGTGGATTCATACTCTCCTCTGCTTCTTGAGACCAATTAAAATTACTTAGCACTAATTAGTTGGTATGGATAAGCAAGGGAATCTTTCCTTTCTCTACCACTGCAACCCTTTCACTCTAAAGCTCTAATACTCCATCGAATATGTGGGTTCCTTTTGTGATTAGGGAACGAGAAGAGTCCACTTTGGGAATTACTAACTAGTCTTTACCTAGGCTGATCCAAGGGCCTGTGGTCCCCTGAAGGAGGCCAGAAGCCCAATCACACCATGTACACAACTCAGCCCGATTCCCCTCCTCCCAAGCCTAGAAGGAGGTGGAATAAAGCAAAGAGAGTTTCCAAAAAGGGAAAGGAATCAAGGATGGGTAGCCTCAAATAAGTGGCCTGGAAGGCCCTTCTTTACCCAAGGCCCATGGAGAGGCTTGGAGTGTCCATTGTGTGCGTTTCCAGAATGTGCATGTGGGTTTATGTGTGTAAGACTCCTTTATTTCCCTGTAAGCCAAGCAGCCAGCTCCTTCAGTTGTCCCCTTTTGAGTATCCAAGCAGCCTACAGCCTGGAACAGCACCTTCCCATCCTTTCCCTGCCCTCTCTCAAGCCCTCCTGTCGAAAGGATGCATCTGATACTGGGACCCCGTGGGCCAGGTAACCAAGGCAGCCAAAAGCCCCCAGAGCCTAGGCAGGCCTACCTGAGAAAGCAGTCAAGGTGGGGCAGTTCCCCCCTGGCTATGTTCTTTCTCCCTTAATGTTGTCCTGCCCATCCGGGCTGCTGCTGAGGGCAGTCCTGTGGGGCCTGCTGTTTCCTGTATGGCTATGGGTGACATTGCTCCAGTTTCTCTCACATCGCCTTTGTTTTGATCTACAGAAGTCTGCTGAGTTTCTTCTGGGCCTTGTCATGTTAACAAAAACAAATGTAATAATATGCACTTGAAAAGGCTCGCATGTCTTGATATTTTAATAAGCTTTTGATTCTACAGGGACCTCTGAGGCTTTTAAAAGTTTAAAGTTAATAAAGAGAGTAAAAGAAAAAAATATGAATTGTTTTTAATTATTATTATACAGGATTAACCAAGCCAGTTGTGTATAATTAGACAGTAGCTACCTTGCATTGTAGAGGCAGTAAATAGGCCCACAGGGGGGCTGCCAGAAGGCTGAGGTGTTTACAAGACACTGGAGATGTTTTCGCCAAGCACATAATCCCTGTTGCAGTTACTATTGCTTTTATAATGGATGTGTTCATTACGACCAGAGACTAATCTGTGTATCTATCATCTTTCTAGCCCAGATGACTCTGGGGTGGGGGATGACAGTGGAGAGTGTACAATATAATTCGGTGGTAAAATTATTAAGAGAGCCTATTAGCATACAGCTTTTTTTTGTGGCTTTATTTTTGTTGCCATTGCTGAAAGGAATTTTAAGAAGTTAAATAAACAATTGCCAGAGGAGTGATGATTAAGATATTGCTAAGAAAGTTTTTTTTTTTTTCCCCTTAAATACCTCCAGCAGTGAAAGCAATGGGCCAGGAGTCCTAGGCCTTTGTTATGAATCCGTCTATGACTTTAGGGAATTCATTCATTAATTTAACATTTATTGAGTGCTGCCATATGCCAGGCATTGTTGTAAGTGTTGTTGGAGGAAAATAATGACTAAGAAATACTGGATCCTTCTACCTAGGTGTTCTCAAACAGAGATATCTCTCAGAGTTGCCAGGGGAGCTTCAACATACAATTAATCAGTGAAGACCCCAGCCCAGACTTAATAGGGCTGGAAGCATTTCCAGGATATGACCTGGGCATAAGCATTTTGAGAAAGTGTTTCAGTAATTCTGAAGGTCTCTGACTGGAGTGGAAGTGAATATAATTACACAATAAAATATATGAGTGCTATGAAAGAAGAGTGTGCTCTGAGCTTCCAGTTCTTTATTTTTATAGTGGCAATAATAATACCTGTCCTATATATCTATGTTAGGTCGGGTTCCCAAGGGAGCACGCTCCAAGAAGGAGCATGTAGGAAGTTTACTGAGGCGTGCTCTCAGGATAAGCCATCTTTGGGAGTGAAATGGACTAGTCATTGGCGCCTCCCTGGCAGGGATGTGATTTGGGGCAAGGCAGCTCGCTCCAGCTCAGGGCCAATTCCTGGAGTGGATCAGCTGACAGCCATCAGCTACCACCTCCACCCGCAGTCCCACTAGGAGGAGGAATGAGACCCTTAGTCTTGAAAGGGCATCTGGGTGACATGCCACAGCATCCGCTACAGTATCCTACAGAAACAGATGTTGAAATGGAGACTGGGAACTACTTCAGAAGATAAGAGGTTGCTCATTTTCTATTATTAACCCATAAATAGATTTGCTTTTGACAGTGGCTTTTGAATTCTATGCATTTTCGATGTGAGAATGATCTATGACATATGTCGCCTCGTGATTACCACGGTTGATTAGGCTGAGCTGGCTGGCTGGGCTAGCACCCTATTCTTCTCCCAAAGCTTCTTGGGTCCTTCTAAAAACTGCACCTGACCACTTGGGCTGAGAAGGTACATTTCCAGGGAGAGAATAATCAACTGTTGATAGAGACATAACGGGGCTGAGCTACACACTTTCCACCTGCTTGCACACTTTACACACTTTCCACCAGCTTGCACGTTCTACTTGGTGGCATACCGTAGCCACATCAAAAGTGGGAGTTCTTTTATTTACATTTGTTAAATATTTTTCCTACTCAAAGATGAGTTGCTGGAGTCGTCTCATGCATTCAAACAAAGAGCTTAAACTCTGTGCTTCTCCATTCCAGCATCTAGAAATGCAGGGGCTAATTAAAATGACCTTTAAGATCCATCTCTCCGGCTCTAACATTCTATGATCCCTTGAGTATTTATCTGGGGCTGGGAGAACCATATTTCCTCCCAGACAAGAATAGGCAATGTAAGGAGACCTCCACACAGAAGCCTGTTTTGCTAGAGTGGAAGCATTATAAAATTCCTCTAATGTAACAACAAACCTGCAAGGAGATTTTTTTTTTTCTATGCAGCTTCTCCACTGCCATCTCTTCCATATCTACACTGGAGCTGGGAGGTCAATAAGTACTTAGCCATGACTGCAGGTGAGATGCAAATAGGAAGACAATACCAACAGGACGAAGAAAAATGACTGAAATTGGGTACAAAGTTGAAGCCTCCGCCATTGTCTTGGCTGGACATATATTACAATTAATCCTCAAATCATGTTTACCCATGTTATTGATGCAGTTAAGCAATCAGGATGAGAAGTATCAATTTAAACAAAAAACTTTACATTTATTTAAAGAGCCGTCTCTCATCAAGCTGCTCCATGTCTCAGCATGGTCAAGAATATTGTAAATAACAAAATACGCTCCATGCAGCTGCCCTGGAGCCCAGAACTCCCTGTTCTGGGAACTGAAAACTGCAAAGCGGTTCACTGGGGGATAGTAAGCTGAACTATAAGTGGTTAGAGCTAGATGGATACTTGGAACTCGAGAATGCTGGTTGTAAGCCTAGATGGCAAGGTGGAGAAGAGTTTCCAATGTATTCCCTTGGTTTTTAGGACTTTGAGTTTCAACCACAGGCCATTGGATATACGAATAGGTATTTGTATAAATACATGTCTGTATAACATTTACATAATTTTCTTCTCCCTGGGCGGGAACCAGAGATGAAGCCACCAGGATAACCGGCTAGGCTTGGGACCAGACTACTATGGGGACCTGAAAAGGAACTTTGGAGGTGAGGCAGTTGCCAGGATTTGGGAACTTGGAAGACTGAATGAAATGACAAAATCATTTTTAAAAAGATAAAAGAATTACTTTGGAGCAGAATTGGCTAGGAGGAATGCTAATGGTCTGCTTTTATTATGTCGTACAGAAAGAGAAATCCTGAGAAGCCACAAAGAACACTCAGCCCCATGGAATAACTGTGAGGTGTAGAAGAGGAATTTAAAAAGAAAAATTTGAGACAGGCATTAGGGAAGAGACAGAACTTCCATATTCCGAGGGGACAGTGAGCACACTCAAGGCATTTAAAAATTGAGGTTGAATTAAACTCTTGGAAATATTTTCTATTGTCGGCAACGATTCTGTGCTGGCCCACTGGGATGGAGTACATCATCTAACAAGACGTTTTCATTTCTAATTTCTTTAACTCCATGGAAAATCCTTCCTGAATTCTCCACAACTCTCTGGGTGTTTACTAAGTGAAATAACTTAGTGCCCTCCACAGCCTTCACTAACGTACTATCTACTTGTTCCTCCAAATCAATAATAAACACATTAAATAACATTGGTCCCCAAACGGACCCAAATGCACCACATTATTAACCTCCCTCCACTCCAGGAGACCAACTGACACTCTTTCCTGCTGCTTAGCTGGTTTTGTGAAAACCCCCAGACTTTGATTGCTCCTGCCCAGCTTAAAGAAGAGTCGAACTCTGCTTCCGTTCTTTCCTGACTAGCGCCGCATTACTATCAGGCTGGGGGCCTGGACTCCTGGGTGCCGGGGGTTGGGGATAACACCAGTCCATGTGATGGGAGGCCCACGTGGTTGAGCAAAGAAGGAAAAGAAAACAGAAAAAAAGTTTATTGTTCTGGCTGAAAATTCAATTGCTCTACCATTTTTCAATCCCATTGAGAAATGTCAATGTTCTTTCCCACCGTCTGGCAGTGGCAGATTTGACCAGGTGTCTCCACACAGAGTGGGTTCTCACAGTTGGGCTGCGTGTGTGTCATAAAGCTAAATAAGGAGCCAGTTCAGTCCGCCACCCCCCTTTGCTTCTGCCGGCCAGACACACTTCCCCATATGACAGTCTTATAAATAGCTGCTAAGCAGCTGGTCCTCCTCTCACCTCCTGACTCCATCAGATTCCCCCACCAGAAGCCCCTGACAGTCATGCAGCTGGGAGCTCTCCCTTTTCCTCCTTCTCCCCTCTGTACCCTCCACCTCTGACATGTGGCCACCCCCTCAGCTATGTCCACTATAACTACCCAGGGATTGACTTGGGTGGGAAAAGGACTCAAGGAGGTGAGGGCTGGTTTTGACCACAGAAGCAAGCTGTCACCCAACTAAACGAGGGGATGGAAGGTTGGGAGACACCGCAGTGAGACACCCGACAGCCTATAGTACAGGAGCCAGATGGCTGACCCAGCAAAAATCCCAGGAATCATTCTGGAGTGAGTCAAACATTATAAATATCTGTGGGTATCTGCTATGCCTCTATACATGTACATATTTGAGGATCGTTTTCGGGCAAATAAATATATAATAAAATGCATTATTATTAAAGTTTACAAAGTACTAAGAATATATCCTGAGTTCAAATTGAAGGTAGGATTTAGAATAAGGAAAATATGTAAAAGAAAGATTTGGAAGCCAATATGTAATAAGGAGGTGATAAAGTAGAAGTGTTTTCTTCCTAAATACTGTTGACATTCATAAAAACTCAGGCACTACTTCACATGGTATCAGAGCTGCAGGGATGGCCGAAGGGACTCAAGTCATTTTACAGGAATTAATTGAGTGCCACTATGTGCCAGGCAGGTGATGCAAAGGGGCATCTCCTGGTCTTGATCAGCCCCTGGGCTGGTGACACAGCCACACAAGTAGAGGGCCAGTAGATGTTGTAGAAGGTGGAGTGGTCAATTTTGCTTTTGGGAAAGAGCATTGTGGGAGTCTACAGAGAGGATACAAGGCAGTCTAGTCTATACGGACAGCAGGAGGTCAGGTAGGAGACAATGTATAGTTGTGGCAGGTCTAGGAAATAGTGAACAAACAGATCTCGATTGTCACCTGAAGAATCCTTCCATTTTCTTGTCTACTTAACATGGGTGGACCTGAATGTTTAAATCTCTCATAGTTTAAATCTCCTATTAGGGAGTCTTCAAGATAAGTTTCCCAAAATACCCACACATTTCACTGTAAACGCGTAGACATGCCTGCCACTGAGGGACCCTTCACAGACTGGACATAATCACTGCCACAGCTAATGTTGGCCCAGGACTCCCTCCTGTGTTAACACATACCTAAACACTATTTGGCTCTTTCATGGGCAAGGCAAAGGCCCAAGGGCAGATAGAACATAGATCACTGTGGAGGGGGAGCACAGACACATCCTGAAGTGCTGGTGGGGCCCAGGCAGAGGGCAGGTAGACAGGGCTGGGCAGAAGCTGGCAATGCCCTCTTCAGAGGTCAGCCAATTTGCCACATTCTCAGGGAAGGCTTTTCCAGCCCTTCATTATATATTTTCATCACACCATGTATCTTTTCTTCACAACTCCATTGTCCTTGTATGATTATTTATTGATGTACGTTCCTTTCTAGAGGACAGTCAGCAGAATGGCTTTCTTTTCCACCGAATTTCCGACTGCTAGCACCTGCCTTGCATTCAGGAAATAACTATTTCTTAAAAGATTATAGGAGCTGGTATTTATTGAGAAGTTTATATTATACAATTTAACCTTCAACAACCACTCTTGAAATAAATAATATTAATTGACCCCATCTTACAGATGAGTGAATGGAGAATCAAAGGATTGAGTAACTTACCAATGTTAATGAGTAGCAGAGCTGGGGCTGAACTCTGGCCATCTGACTTTAGAGTCCATGCATGACCACCTTGCATGGGCTAGGACAGGCCACCAGGTGGGCCTGGTGGCTGAAGAGGAAAGCAGAGTGGCCCAGTGAGGGGGAAGCAGAGAAAGTGTCAGATAAAGTGGTGGGGGGCATACAGAAATCCATTCGTCCGTTTCTGCGGAAGAGGCCTGGAATTCTGGCTTCACCACTAGCTTGCCTCCATCTCAGCTGTTTCGAGAGTATTTTAGCCTGTGAGTGAGGCTGGTCTTTCTTAACAGATGCTGCCCACCCACTTGGACTGGTCTCCCCAGCTGTGCATTGCTGTATTCAAGCTGTTGAATGTTTCCTCAGGTGTCCCAGAGGGAGCAGGTGCCTCCAGCTCCTTACAAAGCCTTTCCTACTGTCACCCCTGACCTAAGCCCTGTTCTTGGGAGCCTTGGCACAACAGGTGAGAGGCCAGGTGGCTGGGGATTCAAGGGTCACGGAGTTTCTGGGAAATACAGAAGGCGAGACTCACAAAGATTGTCATCACATGGTTAAATCTGAAGTGGCCCGTGACCCCTCAGAGCCTGGGATTTGGATGGTCTCCTGCAAGTCTGAGACTTTCTCTATGTCAAAGCTATTTCATTACTTCTAAGTATTAATTTGATACCAACTGAACAATATTTTGTAATGTCCTGAAAGTCAACCTGGCTTCATCAGAGTAGTTTTCTTCAGTGAACTGAACCTGTTAAGTGCTCTCTACTTATTGTCTCGTTTGATGCTCACCTGGTGATTAGGTATTAGTATCTGAAGTTTACAGATGAAGAAACCAAGGCTCAGAGGAGTGACTGTAATTATTGGATGTTGTCAGGGAGTGAATGGTGGTGTTGGGAGCAGAACCTTGATCTTTCTAAATGTAGAGTTCAACATCTTGGCAATCACGGAATTCTGGGTTAATAACTCATTATGGCTGCTAAGATACTACCTGTACATTTTTTTGCATTTTTGGCTCTTGAAAATGAGATCCTTTGAACAATCAGATCCATTACTTATAATATCGTAAGTAGTTAATGTGAGAGTTTCTTTCTTAATCAACAATTTGATTATTTAATGACTTTTTTTTAAGATATGAGGAACCAAACTAAAAATCCCATCTCAGTCTGCAGTCCAAAATCTAGGGAACCTAACCTTTATTTTCTTAAAGAAAAGTGCCAGGGGGAGAAAATGGGGGCAACATTGTTTGAATGGTTTCATTTGGGGATTATTATTATTATTATTGGTGCTCAACTGAACAACAGCTTTTGTCTAAAAAATTAAATGTGACAAGAAATTAATCCACATTGTGATCTAATTATTTTTAGAATTATGAGAAAAATGTAAGGTGTCTCAAGCATTTAGCTTTGAAAAGTGTCTGTGGAAATTAACTTTCATTACCTTTCATAAAGGATTTTAGTTTTCTTGCCATCCTTAAATGGCATTTTCAACAGTCACTAATACCACTATTGCTGTCATGTAAGGACACTAGCATAGAAGGCAGTGTTCCATAAAAAGCCTGACTTTAAAGAACATGTGACTTGTGATGGTCTGGGCTTGTTCAAAGTGTAATTTATTAAATTCGGGAATCAGAATGTAGAGTAGGATCAGACACCCAGCCAGTTTCCTGACTTCCTCACATCTCTGAAGGATCAACGGTTAAGTACGAAGGAATATCAAACACAGGGAGCTTCCTTAAGGGACGTGAAAAGTAATAGCAATTTGACCTTTGAAAATTAGATTACATTGGACTCAATATAATGCAAAAGTGGAATAGAATTAGTTAAGTGAATTAAAAATATTGGAATTAGGAAAATAGAAATCGTGATTGTAGCATTTTTTTTTATAACAAATGCTTTAGAAATATTCAGTACACCCATCTTCCCCAAAATATGTCCCTCCCTGTTGTAGGCCCCAGTGACCTATATACTGGTTATTAAAGTTGATCTTTGGGGAAAAGTCACTGAATCCAGAAGACATCAACCAAACTCAAAAGGTAATCTGGGAAGGAACTTGTTATGTTGTCTATTCTTAGGAAAAGTGCTGTTTATTACACCATTCAGGAAAGAACAAATCACAGGTTAACTACCAGTTTTGTACCAGAAGTAGCAGAAATTCTATTGTGAGGAGAGTGAAGGGAAAGTAACAGGAAAGGGAGAAAACATATGGCCTTCACAAGAGAGGGAGCCACAGCGAGTAGTGAGAGGAAAGTGCAAAACCCCCAGAGCTGAGGGAAGTAAAGAAAGGAGCTCTGGACATGGAGAAAGCCAAGAGATGCTAAACTTTATTTACTATGCAGTTCTGTGGCCCTTTCTGCCATTTGAGATCCAAAGTTCAATGCTAGCACATGGTTGGCTATCTGCATTTTTTTTTTTCTTTTTTAATTTGTTTGTTTTTGAGAGACAGATAGAGACAGAGCACAAATGCAGAAGGGGGAGAGAGAGAGGGAGACACAGAATCCAAAGCAGGCTCCAGGCTCTGAGGTGTCAGCACAGAGCCTGATGCGGGGCTCGAACTCACAAACCTCGAGATCACGACCTGAGCTGAAGTCGGATGCTTAACCAACTGAGATACCCATGTGCCCCAGGCTATCTGCATTCTTAAAAAAATTTTTTTTTGTTTAACATTTACTTATTTTTGAGACAGAGAGAGACAGAGCATGAATGGGGGAGGGTCAGAGAGAGGGAGACACAGAATCCCAAGCAGGCTCCAGGCTCTGAGCTGTCAGCACAGAGCCTGACGCGGGGCTCGAACTCACGGACTGCGAGATCCGGACCTGAGCCGAAGTCGGACGCTCAACCGACTGAGCCACCCAGGTGCCCCCTATCTGCATTCTGAAACATCTATTCTCCTGAATAATATTGTTAAGCCCCAGCGAAGATTGTGTTAGGTCCTCAAAACAAAAGGCGACCACATCCGAATTCCATGGAGGTCTATGGTTAGGTGGGAGATGATGGGGGTGGATTCTGCCCCAGAATACAAAGAGGAATTCAACAGTGGAAGCACTTAGGTGAGAGAAATGACAAACTAACCTGTCAAATTCATCCTCTCACAAATCTTGAATGCAATGAATTCTTACATAACAAAGCACCATTTCCCAATGGTGTCAAGTATCCGTTTGCTTGCTTCTCTTCTTACTCCATCTGGGAATTACAAGGTACTCACACATGAGTATGGCATTCACAACACTTACACACGGCTGCCGATGTGTATTACTCTGAAATTTGTATGTACACATGGGTCTATATGTAACATGAATGAACATGATACTGATGCTTTACATTGACGGGTAGGTGGGAATTTAAGAGTAGGGTTGCAAATAGTTTCTTTTTTTTTTCCAATGAGACTATGTGATAAGATTTATGTTTAAAAACTTAAAAATCTAGCTTTTATTTTTTTATTTTTGTTTTTTATTCTCAAGTTAGTTAACATACAGTGTAGTCTTGGCTTCAGGAGTAGAATCCAGTGGTTCATCACTTACGTGTAACACCCAGTGCTCATCCCAAAAAGTGTCCTCCTGAATGCCTATCACCAATTCTCCCCACCCCCTCAACCCTCAGTTTGTTCTCTGTATTTAAGAGTCTCTTATGGTTTGCCTCCCTCTCTGTTTTTATCTTATTTTTCCTTCCTTTCCCCTAAGATCATCTATTATGTTTCTCAAATTCCACATGTAAGTGAAATCATGTGATATCTGTCTTTCTCTGACTAACTTATTTTGCTTAGCATAATAGCCTCCACTTGCATCCACATTGTTGCAAATGGCAAGATTTCATGCTTTTCCATTGTGTAGTATTCCATCATATATATATATGTAATACATATATACATACATATATACATACACACACATATATATATATATATACCACATCTTCTTAATCCATTCATCAGTTGATGGACATTGGCTATTGTTGTTAGCCAAGAATTGGCTATTGTTGATAGCACTGGCATAAACATTGGGGTAAATGTGCCCCTTTCAATCAGCATTTTCATGTCCTTTGGATAAATTCCCAGTAGTGCAATTGCCGGGTCATAGGGTAGTTCTATTTTTAATTTTTTGACAAAACTGCACACTGTTTTCCAGAGTGGCTGCACCAGTTTGTATTCCCACCAACAGTGCAAGAGAGTTCCCCTTTCTCCACATCCTTGCCAACATCTGTTGTTTCCTGAGTTGTTAATTTTAGCCATTCTGTAAGGTGGTATCTCATTGTGGCTTTGATTTGTAAAATCTAGCTTTTGAATGTTTATTTTATAATTATTAAAATGATAAATTATCATAATTCGTATAGTGCTTTTTAATTTTAATAGGTTATTTTGAATATTTTAAAAGAAAAATATTTTTATTGTAAAAACACATCACATAAAATTTATCATCTTAGTCATTTTTAAGTGTATAGTAGTGTTACTATATGCCTTTTGTTGTACAACAGATCTTTAGAACATTTTCATCTTGCAAAGCAGAACCTCTATATCCTTTCAACAATAATTCCCCTTGCTCTCCCCTTTCCAGACCCGGGCAATCATAACACTGCCTTCTGTTAAAAGAAAAATTATTTTAAAAATATAAAACAATTTTAACTTTTTTAAAGTTTTACTTTCATTTGCATTTTAATGAAAATAAATTTTTCACATTTTTATATAAGCTAATAATATAACTATATCTTAATGTTTTAAGATATTTAGACGTTACTCTTAATAGAACACAAATTATATGAAAATGTTACCTAAAACATCTTAATTAATGATTTTGTTAAAATGAATGAAAAATTTTTATGACTTAAATATATGATAGTTTATGAATTATGTATATCTTTATTTTGTTATTCATTCAAACACCTTCAGCTCATCAATGGAACACTCAGACATATGTAATAACAATTAATTCAGTCATTTTTGACATTTTGCCAACTTTAGATCATATAAAGGCTATAATTTTACCTATATTTTTCAATTTTGTCTCTATGAAATATATTTGTCAAGGAAGGGAAATAGAACATATTTTAACAGCTTATTAGCTTTAAATATTTCAGCATATGGTATGCGGGTGTTTATTTGTCATCTTGTCCTGGCCCCTAAAATATGGGCTGCCTGATTTCAATTGCATGCCTAATTATCTGTCTTTACCAGGCTACCATAAATTTTGGAAGAACAATTATTTGTTTTGCTTATTGTATCTCCTGTGTCTGGTATAGACCTGGTATATAATTGATCCTCCTAGAAATGAGTTGCCCTTCACTGAACTTTGAAGTCACCTTCATTGATGACAACTCATTGAGCTATTGAGCGTGGGCCACTGTATTAAAAATTCACGTTAAGTGCACACTAAGTACTACAGGCAGTAAGTCTTGCTAAATCCAAGACTATAATATGGGGATACTATTACCTACTTCACAGGGTTGTTGTGAATATTTGAAAAGATAATTCATACGAAGAACTTAGCACAGGGCTGGCGCAGAGTATCCACCCAGTTAAATGGCGGATGGTGGCAGTAGTAGAGGGAGTAGTCAGTGAACGTTGGTAGTAGTAGGGGTAGCTGTAATGGTGGTAGTTGTAAGCAGTGATGCTGATAGGGAAGTTCAGCAGTGAACTGTATCTTTGGGCTCAGAGGGTCGGGAAAGGCATTATGAAGGAAAACATAGAGGTATTAGAGAGTTGAGGGTACTTGAAAGAATGTTATTTTTTAAAAGATATATCAAGGAGTCTAAGCTGGCAGAAAAAAAAAACTGAAGAGGGGCACGTGGGTGGCTCAGTCGGTTGAGCGTCCGACTTCGGCTCAGGTCATGATCTCAGGGTTTGTGAGTTCGAGCCCCACATCGGGCTCTGCGCTGATGGCTCGGAGCCTGGAGCCTGCTTCGGATTCTGTGTCTCCCCCTCTCTCTGCCCCTTCCCCACTCATTCTCTGTCTCTGTCTCTCAAAAATGAATAAACGTTAAAAAATTAAAAAAAAAAAACTGAAGAAAGACAAAGTAGAGGAACCCACGGGTCAGTTGGAGAAAGAATAGGGTGGTAGCACTGAGTGGTATAATTCACAAAAGAACTGGCATGGAGGGAAAGAAGGCAGGGGAATCACAGTTAAGGTGTAGCAGCAGAAAGCAGAGAGTACTGACTCAACCTTCCTGCTAGCCTTGAGGCATACTAGATGGGAGAGAATTAACAGCCAGATCTTGAAAGGGGTGAGGAGATGCAAAATCCTTGGGGAAGGTCCTCTTTGAGAAGACAGTTAATGAGAGCACTCTGAGAAATGATTATATACCTGTGGGCTGGTGGGGGGGGGGGTGGAATATGGCAATTCCAGAAAGCAAAGTAGAAGTTTTGTTGGTAGCAGGTGGGGACTGGGGAGCTGGGTCAGGAGCAAGGAAGAAAATGGTGATGGAGCAATTCAGCAGGATATGAAGATCTGAGTTTGTTGAGAATCCATTCACTATGGAGCTTATGTTTGCTGCTCTGACTGATGAAAACAGGGAGGAGAGGTATTGTGAATTTATTTTCACCAGTTTCCTTGGAAAGGAATAATATATCATCACAGTCCTGTCACCAAACGTGTCTGAACTTAAATAAATGACGCAGCTTTCTGTGACCATCTCTTCATTTAAAATATAAACTCAGTAATACTTGCCTTGTGTATCAATGAACATTTAAATATATATTTATTATATATGTTTAAATATATAAAATCTTAAACATAATAAAATTTTAAATATATTTAAATATACATATTATGTATATATACAATTGAAGGCTTAGAAAAAATTTTAAATGCTTTTAAAATATAAGGTATGATTATGATACTCATATATCAAGTCGGATCATGTTCTCAGTTCAAATATTCCAAATACACTAGTGCTGTAAATATGTGGAGACCTGTGAGATATGAGCTTTTACTGCTTGCTAGATTTTTGTGAGACATGAATGATTCAGAACACTGGTCCTAACAATAACCTCAACCATCGATATGTTGCAAGTCAAGTTGGATGAAGAGGTACATGAAGAAAGAAGAGTAAAGATTAGAAGAAGGTAGGCTAAACAACTAGATGGTTCCATGAAACCAAAGAAGAGGTCGTGGTGGAGAGCACTCCACAGATAAGGCTTCTACTTCCCAACTGGAGCCATGGCTCCATTCCTTGCCACACAATGCAGCAGTCTTGAGTGGGGAAATAAAGAAGAACTTAACAGGATAGAAATTAAATTAGCAACATGAAAGGACCTGAGTCATATTTGGGTAGAACAGTGATATTACTTCCCTAGATGTAGCAATATTTTTTCCCCAAATCTTGGCCATGTACAGCTTTAGTCATACATCTCTCCAGAAAGTTTTAATTCACGTATTTTCTCCTGTGTTAATGTATCACATTGAGTGTTGACAGACTAGGCATTTAATTATCTCAGATTGCTGTACTTTCCTTCTTGAATAATGAACTGGATCCTGTACCAAAGTGTGAGGTACATACAACTTCTCTGAGACACGGGGGACTCTTCCTGAAGTTGCATGGGGATTCAGCTATTCACATATACCCCAAGGGGGTAAGTGAAGCAATTATCTGGAGATTTCAGGAAAACTACTGACTTGTCTTAATTATCTGGATATAAGTAAAATCCAATTTCAACAAACTTTAAGACACTAATTGTTTTGAATATTGAATATTGTTTGCAAGAAGTATGTCATCATTTGGGCATTAGACCTCTGTTATATAGGTAGTTATCATTGTAATGATGCCTGTTATAATCAGATTTAACCTTCTTAAACTATCTAGAAAGTGGCCTTAAATGATCTTTTTTTTTTTTTAAGATACATAATCCACTTTGAGTAAACACAAACAGAAAATGCACTTATCAGTGCTATTTGGACTTGCAGACTGTGAACTCTGCCATACTCTAGTTGTGGTTCTTGCAAAATAATTTATTCCGAGTTCACTGAAATGAAGGCAGCAATGGGTTTGGCTTCCTTATCCTAGTCAGGTTAGCATTCCAGGATGTTCGTTTAAATCAGCTTACACATGGTATTGTTCAGTTGTATCTGAGCATTGCCTTCCCTTAGGCTGGCCCTTCATGTGGACTGGTTATATGAGCTGCTGCATGTGGCAAGGTCATCACTCCCAGTGCCCAGCCTTCCCCCTCAACATGTTTAGGCAATACTACAAGAGGGGTTCTAAGTAGTTTCTCTGTAAGCATCTTTGCCTCAAGCATTTTCACCGGAAGCATTTTTACCACATAACCAATTGGCTGTAAGGCAATTTTGCTGTAAAAGAAAATCACAAAAAAATAAAAGGTGGACATTCATTAAAAAGAATATAATGAAACATGAAAAATGAATAACAGAATTTTAAAAACTTTATTGCAAAATACAGTCATTTGATTACATTTAAAATGTGTGTAGTTTCAGGCAATACTGTGCAAATAACTGATTTTATTTTGTGAATTGTACCTAAGCACTTGTCTTCTAAGTCTTTCGTTCATAGTATTACACTTTCTTTTGGTTGTTGATTCATCTTACTCAACATTGCACTTTTTCTATTTTTATTAAAATTTCTTCCTTCATTCAGAGTCAGTTTCCAAATATTAGGATATATATTTGCAATTGACCTTTGTATTGGCTGTTGAAAGCTTTCTCCACTGCTCTTTGTTCTTGGCATGTTGTTACATGTCCATTGATGGATATTCCGAAGTTCTATGGGAAGCATAGGATCAAAACTCTGCACCAGTGTATAGACCATCATAAGGGCTGAGATTTATATAATATAAAATCGAAGTTCTGTGTCAATGGAGAAATGAAACCAAACTGTCAAACCAAACTGTCAACCAGTTATTTTTTTATCTTTTTACAGCAAAATTGCCTTATGGCCACTTAGTTATGCGGCGAAAATGTGTGCGGTGAAAATGCTTGCAGCAAAGATGTCTACAGCAAAGATGCTTATGGTGAAAATATGGAACAGGAGGGTATGTGGGCTTGCCACCTCATATTTTCATGCCACTACAAAGTCTTTAATTACTACAAGACCACAAGGGGTTGAGTCCCATTAAGAAATAGAAGAGCAATACACCAAATTATTATCTGAAGGCCTAGCATAGCATCTTACAACCAGAGGGTGCTAGAATATTTACTAAGTAAATGAGAATGTATCTATGGTGTGCCCCATATTCAAACACAGCTGCCACAGAGCTATCTAAAAAAAAAAAAACCTGCTTCACACACATTTATATATACATCTTAACTTTCAACCTCAATTTTCAACCACCCAACTGACACCAGCATTTTAAGGCCCCATAAGCCATTCAAAATCAACATTCTAAAAAGCTGGTATGGCAGGCATCCCCTAAAATGGCAGCCAATGATCCTGATCCTGCCTCTTGGTATTCATGCCCTTGTGCAATCCCCTCCTCTGCAATAGGCTGGTGTGGCAACGTGCTTCCAACACACAGAATGTAACAAAAGTTATAGGACATTAATGGTGGGTTTAGGTTCCCCAAAACCTCTGGCATTTGTGTTGCTTGCCCTCTCTTGCTCCCTCATCCTGTCTCTCCTTTGTTCACACTCTCTTTTTCTTAGAGCCCTTGCTCTAAGGGGAAACAAGCTGCCATGCTGTGAGTAGCTCTGTGGAGAGGCCCATGTGGCAAAGAACTGATATCTTAGCCAACAACCAATGAGAACCTGAGGCCTGCCATAGCCACGTAATTGAGCGTGTAAGTGGGTTGTCTGAGACCTCACAACAGCTATGTGAGTGAGCCTAGGCATGGATCCCTCTGAAGAAGTCTTCAGTCTCAGTCAAGCTTGAGAAGAATGCAGTCCCAGGTGACACCTTGATTGTACCCTGTGAGAGACCCTGAGTCAGAAACACCCAGAAATCCGTGTCTGGATTCCTGACCATAGAAAATGTAAAATAATAAATATTTATTGTTTTAAGCTACTACTTTTGGTAGCTAAAAACAATATATATTAGATAACCAATATAGCCAGTCCTGTGTTTTCTAGGGTATTATAACAGTCGAATAAATGGTATCCTTGCTCCATACTGCATTTTCTTACCACAAATCCAATCATACTCACCTTATTAAAAATATTTTATGGATCCTTATTGCTCTAAAAGAAAAATTCTAAAAAATCCAGCACAGAACATCCTAGCTCCTTTGTAATTTGGCGTTTACCTGCAGCTTTTCAACCTATTTTCTGTTAGTGCTACCACTCTAAATGTCTCTGCTCCAATGACACCAAATTACCGGCAAATTCCCAAGCACACCACATATTTTATGTTCTTCTATTTTGTCTTGGCTGTTCCTTCTGCCTGGAATGGCCTCTCCACCTTTCTCCTCTTTCTCCTGGAAAACTGCTACCCATCCTTCAGGCCCCAGGCTCTGATCTTCCTCCCTGGAAAGCCTTCTCTGTTACAGGCAAACTGAGGCACTCCCTCCTCTGTGGTCCCACAGTTTTTGCTCCTATCACATCGTAGTGTCTCTGACTAGAACGCAAATCACTCACAGGCAGGAAACTTGATTCCTAGAGCATGATCATTAAAAGCAAAGAGTTGGGAGCCAGGCTGATGGCGTTAAAAATCCTGACCTTACCTCTTCATTTAGCGGTGAGCCTTGGACAAGCTTTTAAACCTAAGTCTCAATTTCCAAATCTGTAAAATGAGGACGATAAAAGAACCTACCTATAGGGTTGTTTTATAGTTCAATGAGGTATGTGGAAGGTACTCAGCACAGTGGCTGGTGGTACTAAGAGTTCAGTACATGTCATTTTTACTCATATCTATAACCACAGAGACTAGCATATAGTACAATTTCAATTAACATTTCATGATCCTCGGAGAATTATTTGCATTTCCAATGGGGACAAAAGTAGGCAAAGAAATAAATGTTATAATAGTGGAATTTCAGACATTCTGGATACCTGTTTTGCTTCCTTCTAAGATTGGTCCTAGGTATTAATATGAAAACAGCTAATAAATTAACAGGTAAGAGACAGAGCAGGGTTCATTTATTCAGTGGTAACTATTTGTGAAAAGTCTGGAAATGAAAAGATTTTCCCCAATAATTAATGAAGTGATTGTAGTGTTGAGGATGAAGAAACCATTTGCATTAAAAAAAATTGCCAGGGTATCAATTTGAAGGATCCATAGTCTTTGACAAGCTCTTTCAAGTGGTAGGATGCAGTAGAAGAGGCATAGGCTGAAGAGTCTGAAGACCTGAGTTCTAGATCCAACTCTGCATTTATTGGTATGGTCTTAGGGGAGGACATACTCATGCCATCTGTGAATGGGGATTGGCAATACCCATTCTTCCTAATTCACAGCAGGTTGGGAGGAGCAAATGAGACCATGTATGAGAAGACAATGTTAGAAAGTTTAAGAAAACAGAAATGCATGATGTCTGTATTTTTTGTGGTTTCCTATTTAAATAAGAAATAGTCAAGCACGTGTAAGGACAGCAATGAAAGACATAATTGATTCTGCTTATGTAAATGTGTTTTTTTTTCTTATATGCTTTCCAAAAAACTCAAAAGGAAGTCATAAGACTAAAAGTCATTTTAAGGAGATTTTTTTTTTAATTGGAGTAAAAGTGATTTTTCTTTTTTGGAACTAACAGAACACGACTTTAAAAAAAATGAAAAAAAGAAACCCTGAGAGATCCAATATTTATCACAAAGGAACTAAAAATTAAGAGCTAAGAAATAGCTTCTTTACTCAGTGCTTGAGTTCTTAAAGATGTCATTGGGCCAGGTAGATTAACTCTTAAATATTAGCAAGCCTCTGTATTTCCCAGGGGTCTATCTGGAATCTCTCCGTAGTCACTTAAACAACTTGTCTTGAAAGGGGAAACTTACCTGATCTTTTCCAAAACCTCTGTTGTAAGTAAAAAAATCAAATGCAAAAGACAACTCCAGGTAAACTAGATAAACATGATTATCCTTAAAGGGTGATTCATTCCAGTAGAAAACAAATAATGAAAGAAAGTGGTAGACAACCAACATGGTCCACATATTAAATGGGGTATTCCGATTCCAGAGGTTTCTTCTTTGATGATCTCTCAGAGATAAAAACCACTTTTCACAATTTGAAACAAAAGTAAATGGAAGTTTGCAATGCTAAGAGCCCCTGTGGAAATAAGGCGAAATAAGACAAGGCCTTCAGACCTGTGAGAAAAATCAATCTGATGGAAAATTGACAAACTTGTTTAACGTGAGGCACCAGAGCTAAGGGCTGACCTCAGAGACCTCCACTGAGACACCCGTGAAGTTCCCGTCGGTTCCCTTAATCCGTTCAATTACACAACAGCATTGCAAAGGGAACCGTTTTTTTTTTTAACCAAACATCACTTTAAATTAACTTTTTTTGCCATTGTGCTTTAAGTTCCAATTTCTTTCTCTTCATTCTCTCCTCTATACTAAATTATTAAAATCACCAACTGCTCTAAAATCAAAAATATTTCAGAAAGCAGTGATGCCAAATTTGGATTGACTAAAGTGAAATCAGACAGAAGGAAAGATATTTTGAACATTTCCACGCTTGGTGCATTGTTTAAGGATATGGCAACAAGTAATTAAAATTGACTACTTGGCTTTTCCCCCATGAAACCAACGCTAAGCTCAGTGTTTGGCCCCATTATAGCCTAATTCAGACCAGGCAGGCATCTGAATGAAATGAAACACACTAATATATTTACAAACAGACTGGCTTTTTTCTTCATCTATAACTTGTTTCTTTTTAAAAATATATTTATGAGCTCTAATAAGATGATAAAATAAGTAAAATTCGATTTTAATTGAAAAGCCAAATTGGAAAGTCAGAATGAAAAGACAAAGTAGATAAACTTTCACAACTAGAGAAAGGAAGAGGTCTTGATTGTTTTTAATAAACAGATTTTATGTCACTTAAATGGACCTGCATGTGTAGCTAGCCATCAAAATTCCCATCATCTATTTATACATACGTTTACACAAATAAAAATGTATACACAAGCTCACAGAGGGAGAATTTTACTCTGCTCTTACACACAAATTACAGACATGCTCCCACCACTGGCCTTGTTGCCTTGGGTGATCACTGCTATCTCCAGGCAGGAAGTCTCTGTTCATACCTGTCAGCTCCTGGCCTACTCCCTCATTTTACTGTACTGTTACAGTGTTGAGGAAGGTCATTGAAGAGACATGACTGCTGGTTGACCCATGAGCTGGCTGCAGGCAGTCCAAGGCTCCTCTTCCCCTTCCCTGTCCTTGGAATGTGGGTTCCCCTTGCCTTTCCCACTCCCAGAGACTGCTCCAAGGACATAGCCTTGAGATAGTGATGTGGTGTTCAGAACACCTGCATAGTATACATGACTGAACCTGGTTAAGGTGTTGGTAAGCTTTCAGATTTGACAGGCAGGTGCAAGGATTTAGTCATCTTGCTCCTACCCAAGACAGGCCTTGTGTGTAAGTTCCCTTTGCTTATTAAAATTGCCACCTACCAACCTGAAGAGGCCTGCCCCTTTCCTTGGCCTCTCCCTGCCCTCTGAGTACAGGGGCCAGTTTCAGATCACACCCGAGAAGCTCCAAGAGGGTTGCCAAACAATATATACACATCTGTTATCCCTATTCCATTGTGCTCAACAATTGAGTTCAACCAACTCACTAAATCCTCTCTGTGCCAAACACTGTACTATGTGCTAGATACACAGAAATGGTCCCTACTGTCAACAAACTTACGGAATAGTGAGCCCTTTACAGTTCCTGCATGGAAGGGCCCTGTACTCCAGGTAGCACTGAGCAGAATAAAATAGGTGACTCCCCAACTAACAAGTAGGTTTTATTTAAAAAGACAAGTGAGGGGGGGCTTATTGTTTGATTGGGAATTGATTCACATTTATTTCTCTGAAAAAAAAAAAGTTTGCAATGGTTCTTACATGCCTAGGCATATGAAGGCTTGTTTAACTCCTAATGTGGTTGAAATTCCCCGTGATGCCAAAGAAACGTGCAGTTAAAGGAAACTGCACTGTTGTAAGTGTAAACCATGTGAGATATGAGTTCCCTACTTTTTAAAGGTCTGTACTATCAGAGTATAGAAAGACTTTCAAATATTACCTCATTTGATCCCATGAGTTCAGAGGCTTATTGATGTCAATTTTTATGAATTAAAAAACCAGGTTCGGTGAGACCATGTGACTTGGTAGGGATCACCTAGTTAGGAAGTGGTGGGTGTAGGCCTGGGAACCTCCTGATGCAAGAACCCAGGTTCTTCCTTCTACCTGAGACTGTCTCCGAATATCTCTGCGGTCATATAAGCTATTGCATTAAATAATTGAATTTTATTTAAAATTAGAAGTAAAATGATTACCTAGAACTTTCCAGTGTTCCTGGTATATTTGATTTCTTCCTTGTATCTTCAAAGAATAAATGCTCTTGGAGAAGGACGAATTTATCCTGAAGTGGTTTTTATTGGCAGTGGATGAGCAATGGGTGAACCATAAATTACTAGGTTTACCAGTTGTTGGTGCCATTTCTAGATAATGACCATCCTTAAAAATTTTTCTCTTTTGATGTTCAGGTTTCAAAATCAATATACTGATTACTTTAAAAAGAGAGAAAGGAGCTGCTGCTAAAATAAGAAAAAATAAAAGTAAAAGGAAACTGGTCCGATTTGATTTAGACATGGATCATCCAATTTTTTTGTTTGTTTCTTAAATGTTAGAGTGAAAGAGAAATCTCAAGACAGTCATTAAGACATTAGTTGTACATGGGTTGCATATTTTATCAAGCATTTTATGCAAAAGATGAGCTCTTCAAGAAAATCAGACTTAAGTAGATTTTCTTTCTTTCTGAGGGATCAAAGGTGTCATCAAATGATTGATACTTGTAAAAACTGACTTCAAAATGAAAATGCCTGAATTCCAGTTCTGGGCTGAGGATAAAGAAACAGAGGCATTTACACCACAAATTGCTAGACTGAGTGTCGGAGGTGAATCTGTTGAGAAATGCAGTATCTCCTGCTGTTTCTAAGTTCACAATACACCTTCTGTATGCAGACTAACTCCTGCCCCCTCCACCCAGCTCCATTTCACTTATACTACACACATAGTTTATTACTGTACCATATAACGGTGACATATTACTTTTACTTTGTGAGTAGCATATTGCACTTTCCCACATGTTCCCAAGCTGCAAGCTTTTGTTAGGTCTCGTGGGAAATTTGTGATGGTGTGAAGTGAACTCCTGTCACCACTCGATGGATTGCAAAAATAGTGTAGTTCTTGCCAAAGACCAAGATCGTATCTTGAAAGATGGCACTGATCAAATCAGTATCTTCCAAGATTTGTTGTAGCCAACCTTATTTCAGTGTATGAAATGCATATAGTATAAGGACACAGAGTTGGCTATCTCCTTTCATTGTATTCCTTCTAGCTAATCCCTTGGCACGGATTTCCAGAAGTATAAAACACGCAAGGTGGGTATGTCCAGACATCTCCGTTGCCACTCTGTGGGCACGGGACTGACCACAGCTGGTGGTCAGCGATCGTGAAGAGAATATCGTGGAGTCCCACAGACCTAGATTCAAAGCCAAGCTCTGTTGCTGAGTGGACATGTAACCTTGGGCAAGCTACCTAACCCTTCTGAGCCTTGGTTTCCTTCTCTGCACAGTGGAGCAGAGCAATAATGTTTACACCACAGGCTTGAGAAGTACCAGGCACACAGCAGGCACACCTTATATGCTAATTTAGTCTTTTATTCCCTGTGAGGCACTAATCTCTTTTTCCTGTATGATCCACTCACTTCTCATCTCTATATTATCCCACTCTTGAGTATATATCTGTACTCTTATAGGTGTTCTTGTATTGTGTGGATTTATGTCTTTATATGCATACCATTGAATATTGAGCTCAACAGCAATTTTTCCTGTGCTACCTTTAGGAATTTCAAAATAACTTTGTTTTCATGTTACTTACCACAGGCCATTTAAAAATTTTTAATTTTTTTAAAATTGCTAATTGGTACAATCAATAAAAATAAATATTCCTTTTAAAATGGGATCCCTGGTGCCAAAATATGCAACAGGACTCATAATTTAAAAAGACTGTCTGAATGAGTTCCATTTACTTGAAGCTTATCTGACAATACGCTGAAAAATTAAGCATGTAAAAAAAAGAGTGTCTGTTACAAATTTGCTCACTTATTAAAGAAACTATTGAATTCTAAATGGGAAAAATGTAAAGGAAAATACTTAGAAGAAATGCTAGAGAAGAGAGAGCAGAATCTTACTGAGGGATACATTCTCCACTTTCATATACATTTTGACCTCAGGATATACCAGGCAGGGAACAAGACAGATAATGCTAGAAAGAGTCCTAGTGTTCATCACCATATTGGTAATATGGTCTTAGAGAGTGTCTGCAGTCCTTTGCTTAAGCAAGGACGTTAGAACACAACTATTTCAGAAAGCAGGAACAAACGTTAGTGTGCCAAAAAGCAGTCACATTTGAAAAACTAGTGCCAAAATTCATTGAGTTTGCCCACAGCCTTCATCCCGATACACTGCTATGCTTCGCCCTTTAGCAAGCAGTCATTAGGAGCTTCATCAGAGGGACCCTCTGAGAGATTTTTGTTTATTAAGCTATTTTATCCTTGTGGCAGAATAATACTTTTGAAACTTTAATCAATGTATTTTGTACCCATTCAAGCAGCTGGGCCACTTTATGCTATTGCTTCAAGGGAAGGATGCTACACAAAGTGGAAATCAAAATTACATTCCTGGCTTTTGTCATCCAAAATCCTGGGCTCTTGCGTGTCCTAAGGAGAAAAAGTGACAAAAAGTTTGAGAGCTATGGATTTGAGGGAGAAAACGTAGAAAAGTATTCCTCTTTACCCGTAACTCCTCAGACCAGAAAAAAATTCCCTGAGCTGGAGAAGATGGAAGAGAGACAGGGAGGAATCCATAGAATATAGATGGTGGTGGCTCCTGGACACAAGGGTCTTTTGGCCCTGTCTCCTGGGCTGAGGCCCCAGGGAGGAGAAGCAAGGTGCTTTCCCAAATCTGAGACCAGAGAGCACCTGTGCCCTTTCCCAGAGGGATGAAATGGCAGTACGGTGAATCTAGGCAGACAGGGCGGGCCTATGATGGCCTTGCATAGATTTTCAGCTTTCAGAATGGCACGTGGCATGAAAACAGCAAAATGATGGCTCTAACATCAAGCATGGCACTGAACAGTGGAGAGAGATATTTGACCCCACGGGTCCAGGTGAACAGGATCAAAGGACCAACTATGGACTCCTAAGTAGAGACTTGGGTGGCAGACACTCCAAACACCAAAAGCACCCCCCCCCCACCTCTTTCCACCTGCCCCTCTGTACCCTCTGCGGATCCCTGGCCCCCAGATGCCACCCCCTGGAGAATGGCAAGAGGGGACCTTAGATTAATGGAGGGTACATTTCCTCCACCTCAGCAGAGCCAGGGCTTAATCTAAAATTAAGCAGAGTTAAAGAAAAATAAATCCTCACACACCTGATTTGTGATGTGCAGTCTCACTGAAGCCCTCATAAAAAGTCCTGAGATGAAACTGGAGAGCCCGCCTGAGAGACAAGAGCAGGTGAGAGAAGAAGCCTGAGAAGGAGTAGCCGGAACGCGGATGGGGCAACAACGTCTCCTGCGGTCGGAGGCACACCCTCCCCGCTCTCTTCCCGAGTCTCATCTCCAGCTCTAAGTTTTGAAGCTGAGAGAAAAGAAGGCATGTCAGAGGGAATTGGGGCCTTTAATACCGTGCGCTGCAGTTAGTTCTTGAAGCAGAGTAACTGCCGAGGTGTTTAAAAATGAAGTGCAGTCCTCCACTCTGAGCGCCTCACATGCAGGAACTTCAGTGAGCTCACATCCCTTTCACATTTGTTCCAAAGGCTCCCCTCACTCCTGAGGGTGAAGCTCTGGGTTTTTCAACTGTTCAAATGCAGTGTTTAGAGCCGGGCACAAAGTTTCCGATTCCAAAGCAGTAGCAGTGGAGAATGGAGCCCGAGGCGCCTCAGGGCTTCCTTGTCAGGTCCCGAGCAATGGTGGTGCCCCCAGAAGGCAGCCCCCCGAGGAGCTGTGGCCTCAGACCCTCCAACTGGAGCCACAAAGAGCCTGAGTCCAAAGGGAGCCTCTCTGCTCGTTAAAACACCGAATGGCTGAGCCGAAAGGACTCCATGTCGCTAAATCATGATAAAGCAGGCTTTATTTTACAATATGGTATGGGTGTTGGTCACTAATACTGAAGGCAGCTGACAGATGAGCCATCTACATCCCAGGAAGGAAACAGGACTGGCTGAATTTTAAGCAAAAGCCTTGGAACGACAAACACAAATATGTTAAGGCCTGGCCAAGGGCAAGTCAATAAATAAAAAGGGAAAGACAGACTCCCTGGCGTGGCTGCCAGAGGTTAAGATTGATTACTTTGCACGTGTTGTAAGAGAAGTTGCATGTAATGCACTTCATATTTTTGCTTCTAATCGTACCATTTCTGGCTTTCAGAGGAATTCCCTTATCCCGGATGCACACTAGAAGGCCTGGCAGATAAGGGAAATATATTCCTTCTGGACAGCCTCCCTATAACGTGTGGTCACAACGAAATCAATTGTGTCGTCTCAGGATCCCTCTCAGAGCATGGGAAAGAAGATGACAAGAGCATCTCTTGGGGTCTGCAGTGTCCTCTGAAGCCCGAGAGTAGGGCCTTTGAAGGTACATTATCTATCTGGTAATATTTCAGGGACATGTGGAAGGCTCCTGCCTCCTCCAGTTGCTCCCAGGTACACAAAACTCTTTTAAGTAAATACAATCTTTCTTTCCACTGCTAGAAGGAAGTTCACATTCAGGTGTAAATGACTGATATCAGATTCTTTTCCAAGGATGGCTTTTGAGAAGAGGAAAAAGGAGGGAGCCTGGGACTATTATTGGTAGCTGCCGTGGTGCCTTGGGGAGAAAGGGGATGCTGTGTGGGGGAGAACCATGAAAAATGTGAAACGTGAAGTTGCCAAGTTGATCACTTCATCATTTTCCACAGGGCCGGTCTTATCCAAAAGTAATGACATGGCTCTGCTGTGCCATGCGGAGGTGTCATTTAGGATAATCCATCAATGGGGAGATCTTATATGTTCCACATTATTAACAATGATGGAGGTGGAACTGCCACCAAAACACATGGCCTTCTCCAGCTCTGGCTTTCTGGGTTATTTAGGCTTCGTGTAAAAGACAGTCCTAATGTCTGCCTAGCAGAGCTGACAGCTGAGTCTGGGTGGGGAGGGCAGTGGTTGAAAACCAGCAGGATCTCCTTGGACCTTTTACAAATGAAGGACCCAAAAGGTTCTTGACCAAAAAGTCTTTTCATCGTGAATATCTCAATTCTCCTTAAATTAAGTTACAAATTTAACATGAGCTCAGTAAAAGTACTCTAGTTCTTTCCTGGACCTAAACAAATGAGCTGAATTTAAAGTTCAGATGGAAAAAACAAATAATCAAAATAACCTGGAAACCTCTGAAAAATAATTGGCCAGAGCAGGGATTTTTAGAGACCAATTCTAGTAGATATTAATAAAAAGTCCCAATATTTAAACATGGGTGTTGCCAAATAAAAAGACCTTTAGACAGAATAGATATTATAGAAGAAAAATAAAATACGTATACATATAGAATTTAGTATACGCTAAAGACTGACTTTTTATACCAGACATTGGGAACACTGAGTGTCATGTGCTGAGCGATAAAATTGGATCCATACTTTATACTATATACAAAGATTAATTCTTTACATGTGAAAAATGAAACACAAAAATACCAGAAGGAAACGTGGGAGAATCTTGCTGTAGGAAAGCCCTTTCTAATTATGACTGAAAATTCAGAATCCATAATGAAAGAGATTGATAAATTCAGCCACATTAAAAATAAACAAAGTTCTCCATGCAAAAGCAGCATAAAGAAAGTAAAAGAGAAAAAAAATAGTTGCAACTCATATACAGACAAAGCGCTAATTTCTCTATAAAAAGAACCCCTAGAAAAGAAGATAGAATCCAACATAGAATAATGAACAAATAACATGAAAAAAAACTGTAGAAAAAGAAACACAAATGCCAAACATACATCAAAATGATCAGTGTCACTCATTACAAGAGAAAAGCAAATTAAAAATATCCAGAGATGCCATTTCTTTCCATGAGACAAACAATAATCCTGAAGTCAGACAACACATTCTATTAGAGGGGCAGGGAAAGAGGAGCACGTAGCCATTGCTGATTCAGAAGATGAAATGGGAAACTCCCAAGGGAGGAAATGTGACAGCGTCCTTCAAAATAATAATGCATCTGCCCCACTTCCACTTTCAGTTAAGATAGAGTTAAATAAAACTAAATGTATTCTCTCACCTTAAATAACAATAGACAGAAGAAATGTTTGAAGGAAAAATGTTTATACATTGGACAAAAGCAGATAGAACAGCGGTGACGGTTAACTTTATATGTGAACTTGACTGGGTCACATGGTACCCAGATATTTGGTCAAACCCTACTCTGGATGTGTCTGTGAGGGTGTTTCTGGATGGTATAAATGTATGAACCATATGCAGTAGACTGGATAAAGCAGATTGCCCTGCCTAGTGTGGGTGGGCCTCATGCAATCAGTTAAAGGCCTGAATAGAACAAAAAGGCTCCCATGAGTAAGAAAGAACTCCTTCTTCCTGATTGCCTTTGGGCTGGGATATCATTTTTTTCCTGTTTTCAGACTCAAACTGAAACACTGGCTCTTCCTGGATCTCAAACTAAAATTACACCATCTGCTTTCCTGGGTCTTCAGCTTGCCGACCACAAATCTTAGGACTTGTCAGCCTCCATAATCACTGGATCCAATTCTTTATAATAAATTATATATATCATATATTATATATCCTGTTGGTTCTGGTTCTCTGGAGAACTCCAAGGTGAGCCTGTGGTTGCCACAGCCTATGTCCGAAGAGAGTCTCCAGGTTCCAACCCAGGGACAGGGGAGTCCCAAATCACCTGCAGCAGGCTAAGTTGAGGAGACAAAATTTAGATTTCAGGGAGGTTAAACTTCACAGGGTAAAGCACCAGGCAGGTAAGAGGTCACAGAGAGAACACTTCAGAGATCCCAGTGTTCCCTTTCATTCGCTGCCTAAGAACACTCTTCATCCATGAGTTGGTCTCAACTGTAGGTGTCATTTATTGCGGCAAGCATCTTTACAGATTGTGATCCTTGACTTTAAAGACCCGTTTTCTACACAATATAGCCTCTAAGCCCCAACCCACTGCTTCATTTGGTGCACAACTTGAGAAACAAAGATCTACTCTGAAGGAAAACTTGGTTGTGTTGGACTCAGTGGAAGACAGGTGCTTGTTTGCAGCACAGTGCCCTTCTAAGAGATTTTCAGAGACCATTTTGACACCTGCTATTTTCACCTGCATTAGACTTTATCTCTGTGAGAAATGCAAGTCAAACAAAAAAGAATACTAGATTTTAAGTCAGGAGACTTATAGGCTCTAGTCTGTCACATAACTGCTTTGGGTTTGTTTTCATCCTTACAAAAAGGAAGTTGCTTCATTACGTGATCTCTAAAGACCGTTAAGTTCTAAAAAAATTCTTAAAAAATTTCTAATAATACATCATAGTTACAAAGAATTTACAACACTCTAAGATAAGGCATAATTGCACTCATTCTAAAATATATAGTTATGCTACTTAATTTTACAATGAGACTTAATTAATTCTCTTTTCCCACCGTCAAAAGCCCCACTGGAATAATTGCCTTTGCAAGTAGTGCAGAGATTTGGTGCCCTGATTGGACACTCTGGATCACAATTTGCTTTCATAGCAGCAGGAGAAAACCTTGGCAAATAGCAATACTTTATTCACTGGAGAAAAGGAGAATGTGGTTGCCATAGGAAAGCCACCTCTGTCCCTCTCTTTACAGCCCCAGAAGCCCCTCCTGAAAAGCTGTCGCCAGGTAAATGTTGCCAGGTAAGTGCCATGGGAAGGATTTAGCTCAGTGGATAAATCTTGTTCCTTCGCCTGCCTTGAACAGGTGAATCCATCTGAAGCAAATGTTCCCAATTGGACTTTTTCATAGAGACTTGTTGAAATAATCAGTGCCCCTAGGCCCCAGAGCCACCAGGGAACGTCTGACTTAACCACAGTTTTACTCATCTTTCAGCTGAAGCAGACCTTCAAACATAAACCTGAGTTGTCAGGGGCACTGAGTGGATTTGTGACCCTCCCTGGAGGTGGTTGGCTCCAAACCCTGAGAATGTGTTACATGAAAAAATAAATGCCTTTTTTTTTTAACCATCTGTGAATGAAAAACATTCTTCATATGTTTAACTGTTTTAAATTGCCATATGTCACACACACACCCCACATGCCTGTTTTGGGGTTGGGATCAAGTCAGCGCTATAGGTTTGGACTCCTCTTTCAACCCTTGGCTTTTCCTTTCAAGGAGGCTATGTAGGTAAACAACTTCCAGGTTTGGACCTACCCAGAAATAGAGCAATTTTAGTCTTAGCAGGGGTGCTATGACTGACTTTTCTGGAATTTCAACCATCTGCTGTAATTCTCCCCCTCCCCTTTCAACCATTCACTAAACTGCCCCCATGCTGCCACAGAATCACAAACATGTGAGGCCCCAAACCATGGCAAAATAGGGCAATGGCACTTTATGTAGCTTTATTTTATGAGTGGGATAGATGGGTAGAGAGGAAAGGGAGAAGGAAGAAACTAAAAGAATTCAACCGTCCCTCATTAACTCTGAATAAAAGAACTCATTGGCTTCTTTCAAAGACTTTTTGTTTGGTTGTTTGTTTGAATTAATTTTTCTGGGAAAACTAGCAAACTAAGCTTTTCTTATTGTCTGAAGTCCACCATTCATCTCTCAAAGCTGTTGGAGGATGAAGGCAAAATCCTTAACGGTACCTGTCGCAGGATCTGTTTTGGTCTGACCCTCCCATGGTGATTAAAGAATTGTCAGTGAGCAAGGTGCTAACTCATGGAGGCATTATTTTCTATATCTAGAATCAAATCCTCTTATGAAGGACCTTTTTAATAGACTTACAGATATTGCCAAGTAAGTCCATTTATAGCACGCAGAGGGTACTGGTGTTTGCATACTCAGATCAACCCCCTTCCTGACTTGCTGGCACAAATGTTTCTTCGCACCAGAGTATTGATAGTGATCCATTCTCCCTGAATGAGGTTTTCATTTAGCCATAACCATGTGACCCAATTCAAGACAAAGAGCTATAAAAGACTTGGGGCTTCTGGGGGAAAGCTGTCTTTGGAAGACACAGCTAACGTTCACTTTTATCTGGTTCTCCTCTACTAGACATACATGGTAAATTGTGCTTCCCTGTTTCCTTGAAGTGAGGCAGGGACTTGGTAGAGTTCTGGCCAATGAAACCTAGGGAAGTTACATGTGCCACTTCAGGCCAAAAGATTTAACAGCAGGAGCTACACTTTCCAACCTTCTCTTCCCCTGTCATTGCAACATCTGAAGTTCTTTTTAAGATGAGAGCCTCAGTTAGCGTGGATCCTTTACAGTGAGTTAGCAAATCTGTGCAAGACATGGAGCATGAGCAAGCAGTGTACTAGTATTGTCTTAAGCCATTAACATTTGGAGGTTTGTTTGTTACTACAATATATAATCTATTTTATCATGACCGATGCAGCTTTCCTTGCTCTTGAGAAATAGACATAAATGCAAGAAGGAACAGTTTCTGGAGACTATTTGGTGAGGATATGACACTTGGAGATGCTGCTGCCATCTTGTAACCATGAGGGGACAGAGTGGATCAACTCAAGTCAGAGGAGAATGCTAACACATAAGAACAAAGCAAATGGGCCCTTGACAATGTCATTGAACCACAAAATTAAACCTGAAAGAGCCTGTCACCAGACTTCTTATGTGAGATAATCAACATCTCATTTTTATGCCACTTTCAGCCAGATTTTCTCTTATTTGCAGCCAAAAGCATCTTAACTGATACATTGCAGATGAGGTTATCTGCCTGTCTCTTTCTCTCTGTATCTTTCTTTGACTCCATCCATCCATCTATCCATGTGATAAACAAATATAGCATTTAGTTTTTAGGTCATGCCAGTCATGGGAAACAAAACAAAACAAAGGAACACTGTAGTTTTAACTGAAACTGTACAAGGATTTGCTGGAACTCCAAATTTCCTGCAAATCACCCCAGTGATCACTGGTGCTGCTTGTATTACTGACCACCTCCAGAAGGCCACACTGAATCTTTTAAGGTAGTGCTGGAAAGCTGAAGGTTGTCTGAGCCATAGGGCCTCTTTGTTGGCTACTTTCAGTTTAGTCCTTCTACAAATATGTCTCCTGTGTATAGGCTTCGTGCTGGGTACTGCCATGGCTACAGGGAATGACACATAGTCCCTGCCATGAAGAAGAGACAGGATGGCTGGGCAGGGAGGTGAAACAGAAAAATCAAGAGGCCACTTGAATACAGTTGAATGCCACTGTGATCTGCAGATCCCCTGCAGCTTCTCATCACCTTCTTTTCTGGACCCCACTCTGCCCACCACATCTGTGTCCAATGCTGGCTTCTCATCACAGTGGTCTGTGCCTGTCCTATAAGCTCCAAACCTTCACAGCCAAGTATTCATCAAGCCCTGAAATGGCTTTGCTCTGTGAGGTCTAGACTGATGCCTAGAGGTGGATTAGGGTTTTTCTTTAACTCTCTACTGGTCACATTAAAGCCCTGTTTTGACCACTCCTAACCAGTGAGTGTTTCAGGACAGTCTCTTACCTGCAAGATGGCTTCCTGAGCACCCATCATGAGGACTGGAAGACAGCCTTTCTGTCCCTTGATTCCTGGCTCTGGGGCCAACAATCCTCTCAGAGCTGGAAATTCCAACTATGGAATGAACTGTCCCAAAGCAGATGCTTATATAGAATTTGGGGTACAAGATTTTCTTTAGGGAATAATATCTGTGAATGGAAAGCAGATAAGGTGGGATTAGACAGAGGAACAAGTAAAACGACAATGCTCAGCCACCCCGGTGTGAGTACTGCCCTTCAGAAGATACAGTGTTGGACTGTAATGCTTAGGCCTTCATACTGCTCCTCTTGCTCAGTCTCCAAATGAGAGCTGCCTTGGAAAGAGCATGATCACAAGCAAGGCACCCTCCGCAGCTGAGGCTGACCATGACGAAACTGGCGGCTGGAGCTGTGTCTGCCACACTCCCACAGTACAGCAGCAAGTCCTTCCCTGAAGGGGATCTGGGAGGCACATCTCAGTGTCCACCACAGTCCACCCTTTGAGCTGCTTGGATCTAATTCTCCATATGTGTTCAGGGAGCAGCTCCTCCAGGGTTCCCATGAACCTCTTTTAAAAAGGGGAAATCGGTGAGTAATTACACTCCCAGTGTGGTTGTCTGAGCAAGGCAAGTATTTTCAGGGTCCACAGCGATGTTTATTTTCTTATCTTCCAGTCACTCTCACGTACCACCTCTGCTAACCTTGGTGGCTGGACCTAGACCACCCTCTCCACGGATCATTATATCTTTCTCTAATGGCATTGTTAATTCTGTCTATTTAGAGTGAGAATTAGGTAAGGCATAAAAAGCGGCACCCATCTGGTTCCACACATAGTCCTCCCTGTTTCCACATTATAATAGAAGCCCACCTGCCCCTGATGACCAGGGTCACTTATCTCCATAATTCATCTTGCCTACTTCTCCCTGCATACAAGGATCCTATAATGCCTAGGCAGTAGCTATAGTTAGAATTTAATGGGACCCTTGCTGTGTCCCCTAGAGGAAGTCTATCTCCTTTGGGACATCTTTGGGTTGCAGGGACATGAAGCACAATATTCCCTAGTGGGTCGTTGGGAGTGGAGTCCACTCCTATTCCTATGCCTTGGTTCCTAGACACATGAATTCTTCCTATTGGAAACATAGCGTTGTAGGGACATAATGCCCACAGGCTTTTGGTTCAATGTATATATTATATCCTTCTGGGCAGTGTGGAATATATATGATCAACCCATGGATACCATGGTCACGTGGGGATACCATAGCTTCTTTGAGGGCATCTGCTCAGATGTTCATTTGTCAAGGTCCTACGTTTCGCCTCCAGGAAAACCCTGACCTTGGGTTAACAGATCTTTCTTGGTTGGTTCATCCAGTCCAACTTGAAGTCCTGGGCTTGGTCCTTGGCTTGCTGCACTCTCTAGCTAGAGGAGAGGAGAGCTTCACTGTGTGCAAGCAAAGAGGCCCTAGGCTTTCACCTCTGGCTTTCGGTTACCTATTTCTTGCCTTCAGTTGTTTGTGATCTTTCCTTGGAGCATCATTGATACTTAGCAGTAGTCCCCTAATCCTGTTATCTTTCTGTCCACACCATCATAAGTTTCAGGTGCCTCACATATAGTTGTCACTAGTAAATTCCCTTCCACCAATATGCCATAGCAATCCACCACTGAGGGGAGTTTTAACAAAAGGACCACCACCTGGTGCCCGAAAATGGGCCCTAATTGCCAGTGACGTGGTAAGTGGTTTGGCTTTAAAGCTCTATCTTATCACCCCCTGCTATCTTAGACTTCTCTCAGTATTGAAAGGCTGATTCCCCAGAAGCAGTTCGTGAGGCAATTTGGGGACCATGATATTTATTAAGTATTAATACCTATAAAGAGAAGGGGGAGAGAAAGGATTGGTCCAAGGAAGAAGGTGATCTGCGATTCAGGCCTGACAAAGCTTTGGCCAATCTGGCAGAATGCTCTGGAATAAGTGTTATCTAGAGAGTCTCACACAAGCTTCCCTGGAAGAACATGACCAGCCAAATGGCTTCTGCAGCTGAGGCTGATGCTGAAGTTGCCGATGGCTGAAGGGTGGCTGCTAGCTTCACTCCCTCCCTATGGTCGGCCTGGAGGACCCTCCATGAATGGGAATCTGCCCAGCATGTGTCCAAGTCTAACACCCAGTTCTCCTTAGGCAACTCAGAGACCTCACAAACAGGTCTGTGGCATTGCACAGGGTGGGGTGGGTGCAGGACTGAAGCCACGCTGTGGTTCCTGTTGCATGGGTTCTACAAACTCGACCCTTTATTTTCCCATTGTAGGAGGGGGAAGATGACCGGGAGGGCCCAGAGAAAGACTGTGTATAATTTAGGAGGTAAAAAGAAAAAAACCCCACAATGATCTAAGGAAAAGAAAACGGAAAGCTTTCCCTCCCCCAAATACTCTCTTTCATTGTCTTTTCTCCCTCATCTTTTTTCATCCAAAACCCAGAATAAGAACATCTGGGTTGGGAATTTCCCTATAGCCTCCAGGAAGAGAACCAGACATGTCTGTGTGGACTTTCCTTCCAAATTTTTGCTGGAAATGTTCACAGGATGGTTGCTCTTCCTTGTACAGTAGTCCCCCTTAACTGCAGAGGATATGCTCTGGGACCTGCCTAAAACCGTGGATAGCACCAAATCCTATACACATATACCTGCGATAAAGTTTAACTTATGCATTAGGCGGAGTAAGAGGTTAGCAACAATAACTAATAACAAAAATAGAACAATCTTAACAGTAATCTGTAATAAAGTTATATGAATGTGGCCTCTCAAAATATCTTACTGTATTGTACTCACCCTTCTTCTTGTGATGATGTGAGATGATGAAATGCCTACGTGATGGGGTGGGAGGTGAATGACGCAGGTAATGATGTAGAGTTAGGCTACTATTGACCTTCAGATGATTCGCCAGAAAAAGGATCATCTGCTTCTGACCGCAGTCGACCACAGGCACCTGAAACAGGAGAGCAAAAGTGCTGATAAATGGGGACTACTGAATTTGGAAATCCAAATAGGAAAAGAGATATCTCTTACTGTGCTCCATAAATGCCAGTCCCAGGAATCCCACCACTGGTCCTATTTCCCACCCTATCCCTAACCATCTTGTGCCTTCCACCCGATGACCATCCTGCAGGAAACTGATCAAGTGCATCATTTTTTCTCGTGTGACCAGCCATGCGAATATAGTGAGGCATTTTCTATAGGCCTACAACATTGCATGTTTAAAAAGTTAAGACCAATTTAAAGTGCAAGTATTACTCTGAAAATGCTCCCTAATTAATAAATGTTCTACATTTTTATGTGGGAATGTTTAATATTTAATTTTTCAATAATTTTATCATTTATAATTTATTAAATTTATTTTGTGGCTTGTATTTATTAAAAATTGATACACTTCCTATTTTTTTTACTCCAATGTTAGACTATTTTTATGCAAAGTGAAAAAAACTGTGCTTTTAAGTCACTGAATTCTTTTTTTAAAGCCTCGATGGCAGGGTATTAAGGTTTCAATATCCTCAGCCTCCTTTATGATACTTCTCCCAACATTTTCTCAATGACTATTGTGTTTTCTAGGTCAGGGGATCGGCAACCTTTTAGATGTGAGTGAATATGTTCAGCTTTTTTTCTCCGATGATCTGGGAGCAGAGGTTTTTGCAGTGCTAAATTTCACGGAATAAGAATGGTAGGACTTAGAGCTGCAATGGTCTACAGGTCCCTGAAAACTCAGACCCAAGGTGTATGAAGATAGGTTGAGTTGCTGAGTGATAGCTCAAGCATATGCAGCTTGCCGTCAGGCAAGATAAAAGGTGACAGAGAATACTAGGGGTTGGTGGTAAATGTCTCAACCATTCAAAATGAAATGTTTTCAAAGAAACAAAACGCGTATGATGTCTGTGGTCTGGATTCTGCAAGGAAACCCTGGAGTCTTGAAACCGAAGTCTGAATATAGGGCTGTATGTCCTCCTAGGTGGTGGGAATGGTATTATTAAACTTCTTTCCGTACTGTGGATTTGGGGCAGCTCAAGTTGTGATTGAGGTCGGAAGACCACATGTGTGTTAAATGGAGAGAAATACTAGGATAAAATTCGGTAAACACACAGCAGGCCCAATTCATTCAGTGCCCATGTGTTTATTTACTAGGTGAGGTGCCCATGAGGTCAGATAAAAAGAGAGACACGAGGGGGTGTGAAGGGCATTGTGGTGAAAATTGGCAGCATGAACAAGGAGAAGGGAAGCATGATCTTTTTCGCACTGTAAGGCACCAAAATTCTACGAACCAAAGCCAGTTAAACGGGGATGTCAAGTGTTGCGAGGTGCTGGGTTCAAAAATAAGATATAAAATCATTAATGTCAAAATCTACCACTCACCGCACTTGACACTTTTAATGACAACTCGTTTCCTCACCCCAGCTAGAACCCAGGGCAGAGTCCACATCTGTTTTATCTTTATTTCCCGGCATCCCACACAGTGCTTTGCTCACAGTTACTCCCATAAAGATGGGCCAACTGAATGAATGCTTATACCCAGACCATCTCTAGCTTGTAATCCACAGGTGGATAGGGTGTTTGTATTTTTCATCAATATGCCTTCCCAAGAGCCTAGAACAGTGCTCTGCCCTGAAGGTGCTTGAATGAATGCTGAGCCAGTTGAGGAGAACCCTTTGATACTCAATTCTTTTCCTGATCCAGGCTTCCCCCAGTGCCCTTCTCCCAACCTGGCAAGGCTGAGTTGGGTCTCCTTCAGTGCCAAACACTCCTGTAATCTAGCTGCTGAGTGTCTGTAGCATTTTGATATAATGCATTAAAACATTTCCTCAGCCAAGCGTTTTACACAACATAAAATATTTTCCTATGCTAATGTTTCTTTTATTGAGTTTTTTACAAAAAAAAATTATCACACATTCTACGGATATTCAGCAA
The DNA here is from genome assembly GCF_022837055.1 of Prionailurus viverrinus. Classification (NCBI taxonomy): domain Eukaryota; kingdom Metazoa; phylum Chordata; class Mammalia; order Carnivora; family Felidae; genus Prionailurus; species Prionailurus viverrinus. Next base: position 168,955,570 of record NC_062561.1, read on the forward strand.
CACTTACTCAACTGAAACACAAAATAAAATTACAGAAACACCAAATACAGACATTCTCTCAAATTAACCGGAAAGAACTTATTGTTAGTGAAGAATAAATGCCACAAGGTAAACTGCAGCACAGCGCTTGGCTCAGGCTCTCTTCCATCAAGCATCATCACATCGGTGGGGGACCTCACCGGTGGGTCAGTTCTACTGTCCCTTTATCTGCTGACCCAGCACCCAGGACTGAGCACTTCAAGTTTAAGTCATAGAAGAGGGTTTACACTGTAGCTCCAGGCTCCACAAAGCAGACGGATGCTACACATTGTACAGCCTCAAATGAATGGAAATGAGGAGGATATGTAGACTTGGCAAAAGCTACTGGGTTGAGAGAACACTCCCTGCCAGAGGAAAGTAGAAGTGGCCTCACTCTGGGGAAGGACCATTGCCTGGGAAGAAGATGATATGGAGATGTCAGAGGTGAGCAGATATTAAAGATCTGTGCATGGAGGTGAGACTGTGACAAGGAAGAGGTGTAGGGAGCATGTCAGATAGGAGGTCAGTGAGGGGACGTTATGTGGAGGTGCCTCTGTTCTGGGAAGTGAGGTCCAAGGTATGGCACTCAGGGAAGACTTCGAGTAGAGTAACTGTGCAAGGCTTAACTCTTTATGCTTCCATTTGCAACTGTGAATTCCACCAGTTTGGACCCCTGTGAGTCACAGGCCAAGGACCAAGGAGCCTGGACCCTGGCCAACAGGGTTAATGGCGCTTATGCATGCATATATGCGTCATATCTGATCCTCGAAATCACCCACAAATTTGTCGTGAGTATTTTTACTTATGCTTGACAGATGAGGAGGCCAAGGACCAGGAAGTTTGAATAGCTTGCAAAATGTCCTCCATTGAGAGAGGGAGGTCACACTGGATTCAGTTCCTCCGACCCCTCACCCACTGGTCCTCTCTCTTATTTCCGTTACATCTCTGTTCAGATTTCACCCTTTCATTGAAGGTTTCCCTGATCACCATTTATAAGTAGGAACCTCACTCCACATCAGCACCTCTTTCCCCTTTCCCTGCCCCCAAACTTATGATGCTCAGAAATACTAATACTTCCTTGTCTGCTGTTTACTGATCTCTCTTCCTCCCCCACCACAATGTGGAGTCAACGCAAGAAGGATTTGTCTATTATATTTACTGCTATATCCTCCCAACCTAGAACAATGCCTGGCACATCACTCTTGCCTAATCTTATTTGACATGTATGGACCAGGACTTCTGAATCATCTGGGGATCTTGTGCAAATGCAGATTCTGATGCCTGGGATAGGGCCTGTGGTGCTGATGTGGCCTGTCTGGGGACCATCTTCCACGAAATCTGGCATTCCTTTAGCTCAGATTGGGTAGTGGGTGGAGATGGCCATAGAAGAGGGTGAGGCAGGGACAGAAAGGAGGAGAATAATCAAAACTAATCCTGTATAAATAATTTTCTAATCTCAGTAATTCGTCTTTGATCTCATGAGCATCTTGAATGTGTGATATTTCTAAATTATAAACCCCACAGCACTCTGACCAGCCACCAAGCCTCAGATCCACCAGCTTCCCTGAAGAACACTTTAGAAGTTGTTCTGCAGTGGAAAACCTGGTTCAGTTGCTAAGCATACCTTAAAAACAGAAACGCCTCGAAGGCTGCGGCCAAAGAAACCAACTCTCTCAAACAAGGATTTTCTTTAGGGTCTGTTTGGCAAACACGTATGTTTCTTACTTTGAGGCAGGTCATGTCAGCAGTTTAATTTAAGACATCAAATGAGAAACAATCTGTCTGGTATAACCTTTTGCCGGTGAAATGAACAGCCTCTGAGCCAGCTCCCAGAGAACACTCTCATTATCCTGGTCTCCGTGACATGGGACATATTGTCTCTTTTCTTGACTTGACCTTAACACATCACTGATGCAAAACATATTTCTAGTTTGAAAATAGTCATCTAGAAAATAAAACCATTTCATCGTCTCAGCAACAGTTCTGAGCCTCAGCACTGTTGAAAATGTGTTTTATTTGTTTGATTTGTACCACTGACTGGTTCTAGCCTCTTAAAAAATTAGGGAAATATTTGTGAGCAGAGAGGTACACTGAAAAAATTTATTCTTTCCATTCCAAACATAAGGTCAGCAGACTAAGATCAATGGGAACATGGATTCTTTGATTTTGATCACCAAAGTTTCTTGGAAACTCAAGGAGAAAGAGGGTGTTGTTTGGAAGTGAAGATTCATGATCAAATTAAAGGGGAAAATATATGAAATCTCTAAAACTCTTTAAAATAGCAAAAACATGGGGTGCCTGGGTGGCTCAGTCGGTTAAGCAGCCGACTTCGGCTCAGGTCATGATCTCGCGGTCCATGAGTTCGAGCCCCGCGTCGGGCTCTGTGCTGACAGCTCAGAGCCTGGAGCCTGCTTCGGATTCTGTGTCTCCCTCTCTCTGACCCTCCCCCGTTCATGCTCTCTCTCTGTCTCAAAAATAAATACATGTTAAAAAAAATTAAAAAAAATAAAATAGCAAAAACGTGACTTATATCGTGTAGAGTTCAGCGGAATGGGGGAAGAAAGATTAGGGTCCATTTAACTTAATGAGAGACTTTCATAGATGAGGAAATTGTGGCTTGCAGAGGGAGACTTGCTCAAAAATATGTAGCTATAGTTGGAAGATGCAGGACTAGAATTCAGGGCTCCTAGTTTGCAGGTTAATGACCTTTCCACTGCACTTACTTCTTTTCCCTGACAAAAATCCTATACAATAGGTATGCTTGTATTTATTGGTGCATTAATTATATGAGGGCTTCACTGGACCTAGATCAGTTAGGATTAGCATCAACTACCACCAACAATGGCTGAAATAAGATAAAAATTTATATTTCACTCATTTGAAAAAAGATTGGTGGTAGGCAGATCTGCTGTGGTAACTCCTCAGAAATTAGGGACCCCCACTCTTAACTTTTTGTTCCATCTTCCTATTGTCAATTCATGACCCAGGATGGATGCTGAAATTCCAACCATTATGTTCACACTACATGCTGGAAGATGAGAAGAAAGATAAAGGGCAAAGGGTCTTTGTTTTGCTGTCTTTTTCTCTTTTAAGGAGGCTTCCATAAATTTCCAACAATTTCTTCATATATCTCACCAGCCAGAACTTATATTGCCTCAAGGGACAGTGGGAAAGGTGACTCCACATCAAATTAGGGTTCTATTCCTGAGGAAGAAAGAGAACATGGGTCTTTGGAGGCAATGAGTGGTCTCTGCCACTGGACAGTGTGTATATAGCATTAAAAGCACCCCTGTGGCATGTCTACATTTGGCTTCCTTAAAATCAAAATATTAGGAGTTATGGTTCTGGGAGTGGTAGATCGGTTTGTCTTGGACTAACCGTTGCACAGAAAACAATTAAACTCTGGGGGTAGAAACAAAAACAAAAACAAACCTCTTGACGTCACAGGAGAACACCCTAAAGTAAGCAACTATTAAAGGGAATTCAGCCATTTAAAGAAAGGAACCACACTCACTTGGGTGAGCCCCACCTTTACTTGGCTTTTCCCCTGAGGGCACTCCCCAGTTGTCATGGTACCAAGATGGTTGGAACCTGAGCAGAAAGCTGTAGACTTTCTATAGACTTGAAGGCTCAGAGAAGCGTCCAAGAGATGGGACATTGAGCGGGGACATTCTGGAAATAAAAGACACCATCAGAACCTGCATACAAACTCTCCAACAATCCTTGGCTGAGTTCTATTGTGTGCCTGCATGGGGAAGACCCCAGTAAAAGCCACAATTGGAAGGCTGGAAAGATTAAAAAGGCACTTCAGCTCTGCCAACACAGGCAAGAAAGCATTTGGAGTCTAAGTCCCTCCAAGTTAGAGGGACTTGGCTATTATTTTTTTAAAATATTTTTTCCTCTCCTATTCTTTTCTTTTTTTTTCTTTGTCTGGGATTTCCACATGTATTAGGGTACTTGTACCACAGGCCACTGAGACTTTGTTCTTTTTTCTTCCCTTAGCTTTTTTGCTTTCCATTCTTCAGATTACATCATTTCTATTGCTATATATTCACACCCAGTGACTCTTCTGCCAACTCACATTTGCTCTTAAACCCATATTCAATGAATTTTCTATTTCAGATATTGTACTTTTCAGTTCTAGAATTTCCATTTTTTAAAATATAGTTTCCATTTCTCTGCTAAGATTCCCCATCTGTTCACTCATTATGATCATTTTTTTTTCTCAAAGTACTAGGGCATATTTATAATAGTTTCTTTAAAGTTCTTGTCTGCTAACTCCAATATCTGGATCGTATCAGGTCTATTTCGACTAATTTTTTTTTCTTGAGTGTGAGTCAGCTTTTCCTTCTCCTGAACATACCTTTTAGTTATTTTTGTTATACACAGGATCTTGTAGATCATATGTTGCAGAGTTTCTGTCTTCTGTTATCTTCCTGTGTTGACTTTTAACTTTTTTTCCTTTAGGCAGTTAGATTATTCGTTGATGACCTTGAACTCATGAGAGAGAGTTAGAGAGAAAACACAAGTCACTAATAGCAGGATTGAAAAGAGGTATCATTATAGATCCTACAAACATGAAAAAAAACTAACAAGCGACTATGGACGATTTTATGACAATAAATTCTATAACTCAGATGCAATGAAGAAAAAATCCCTTGTGTTATGCTGACACAAGAGAAAAGAAAAAAATGGAAAACCTCACAGAGAAACTATAGGCCCTATGATTTCACTGGAGAGTTCTTTCAACCGTGTAAGAAACAAATAATACCAATTTTACATAGTCTTTCAGAAAATAAAGAAATATTACAAGGTCATAATATAACAGATAAAAATAAATGTGAGAATCTATATGATTATATAATTAATTTAAAAGGAATTTCTTCAGGATAAAGAAAAATGATATTAGAAGAAAATAAGTCATTACTATGTAATGAGGATCACCAGAAATAATAACTACGAGGGTAGATATTAAAAGATTAAGAAAAACATTTGACAAAATTCAACACTTGTTTGCAATAAAAACTCTCAGGAACTAAAAATAGAAGTGAATCTTGACAACCTTATGGAGGTCATCTATAGAACCTTATAGCTAAGAACATAATTGTGAATGACTAAATGCTTTCCCCCTCAGATCAGGAACAAGGATGTCAGCTCTCACCAGGTCTATTCAATATTCAACTGGGGCTCATAAGCCAGTGCAATAAATCAAGCAAAATAAATAAAAGGCATAAATATTAGTAAGAAATAAGCACTATCCTTATTATTATGATATTTTAGACTAAAAAAATCCTAGGAATCTGCAAAACAACTAAGATGTAATAAGTAAGTTTAGCAAGGTTGTTAGATGCAAGACAATAGATAAAAGTAAACTACAATTCTATATACTAGTAGCAAACAATTTAAAAATAAAAAATTTAGGGGCACCTGGGTGGCTCAGTCGGTTGGGCATCTGGCTTCGGCTCAGGTCATGATCTCATGATTTGTGAGTTCGAGCCCTGCGTCGGGCTCTGTGCTGACAGCTCAGAGCCTGGAGCCTGCTTCGGATTCTATGTCTCCCTCTCTCTCTGCCCCTCCCCTCCTCATGTTCTGTCTGTCTCTCTCTCTAAAATAAATAAACATTAAAAAAATTTAAAAATAAAAAATTTAAATTCCACTTATAATAACATCAAAGTATGTAAAATACATAGGAATGATTTTAATAAAAGCAGTACAAGACCTCTATTCTTAAAGCTACAAAACATTGAGAATAATTAAAGTTTAATAAATGGAGAAATATGTTTATGGACTAGGAGGCTCAGTATTGTTGATAAGTCAATTATCCTTAAATTTATCCAGACTTTTTTTTAAAGTTTATTTATTTTGAGAGAAAGTGTGCATGTGTGTGTGTGTGCACACGCGCGCACACACACACACACACACACACACACACACACAGAAGTTGGGGATGGGCAGGGAGAGAGGGAGGCAGAAAGAATCTCACAAACCATGAGATGAAATCAAGGGTCAGATGTTTAATGACTGAGCCGCCCAGGCGCCCCTATCCAGAGTTTGAAATAAAATCCCAATTAAAGTTCTAATGGACCCTTAACATGGTTAAATTTAAAACACTGACAACATCAAATGTCAGGATGTGGAGTAATAGGAACTCTCGTTCATCGGTAGTGGTGGTGGTGGAAAATGGTATAACCACTCTAGAAAACAGTTTTTCACAAGGTCTATGTTCATATACATAATCTATCACTCAGCAATTCCACTCCTAGGTAGTTACCCAAGAAATTTCACTCCTAGGAATATACCCCATAAGAAGAGTTGTACAAAGTTATTTACAGCTGCATTATAAATAGTAGTCAAAAACTGGTAACAAATTTCAACAGAATGGATTAAAAAATGTGGTATATTCATACAATGGACTCAGCAATGACTGATACATATAACAGTGTGGATAAATCTCAAAAACAATTATGTGAGGGAAAGACATTATACCCAAAGGATATATACTGTATGATTCCATTTATAAGATGTTCAATAAGAGGCAAACAGAATAGGGGATAGAAATCAGAACAATGGTTGTCTGTGGTAGGGTGAGAGGATTGAGGAAATTTCTGGGGTAGTGTATACACACATATGTGTGTATGTATACACAAACACACATATACATTATATATATATATTTTTATAAATTATATAGCTTGTTTGTGGGCTTGTTACAAAAGTCTACACCTTTGTCACAATGCAGAGAACTGTACCTTAATATATATGTATTTGCTTGTAGATGAACTACACTTCAATTGAAAAAATGGTATTTTTAAAACATGATTTCTCATCAGTTTGGATATCTGTTTTGGTTTAAGCAGGTCAAGTAAAAGCCCTCTTATTAGCAAATTTAGGACAGCTAGTTAGCTACTTAATTGAAAAAGTGTATTTAAATATCATTTAAACATATATATGTTCATATATTTTTTCAGTATTTTAATATGAAACATATATACACATCTATATAAATATAAAACACATATATAAACACACATAACTTATATACACATTTATACTAATATAAGACACACACATACACATTCAATGGCCAAGGCCATTTGTGTTCTACATTGTCATTCTTGTGTAAACCATCACCATAACATACCATTTATGATTTCTAGTGTCAATTTCTTTAAAATGGAATAAGAAATTAAATTCATTGTGGGAGCAATCTAAATGCAAACTCCTTCTAGGTTTTTATAATTTTTCCCACATTTGTGAGCTCTCACATCTTGTGAGCTCTGTAACTGACTTGAAAGATTTTTGTGTGTGTGTGCTTTTCCTTTCATCTCAATTTCCAAAGCACTCAACTTTGTTTTCATAGCAGAGAAGTGACACTCTCTTTTTCCCATTCTTATTTGATTGGTTTACATCATATTTAATTTAATTACATTGTCACAATAACCATATAACCTTGCATTAAGGCACTGTTCAGATCCCTGTAACTTCTCATTTAAATCCAAGATAATGGCCTCCTTCCATACATCAAGATGTAATAAAGTCACAGGAAGGTAAAGCTTTGTTTTTTTAATCTATAAACCTCTTTCAGGGTCCCTCACCTTCCTTGCCCTCTTTGCATCGCTTTTGCCCCAACAGCTATAATCCACAGTGAAACTGTGGCAACCCTCTCAGCCCTTTCCTATGTGCTTTCTTTTCTCTGAAATGGTTTAAAGATCTTTACAATCATTGTTTCCTTAGTGGCCAATAAACATGTGAAATGGTACCCAGCTTTTTAAATATTCTGGAGAATGCAGACTAAAGCCACGATAAGATATCACTACATGGCAATCAGAAGGAAATAAGTGATCACTAAGCACTTCCATACTCTGCTGATGGATTTGTGAACTGGCTCACCCAATTTGGAAAATGGTGTGGTATCATCTAATAAAATTGAAGACAGGCAAATAGTAGCACTTCCTCTCCTATGTCTGTATCTGGAGATGTGTGCTTATGTGCACTATGACACTTGTACAAGATTGGTTTTGGCAGTAGGATTTGTAATTGTCCCAAACTGGAAACAAGCCAAATGCTTTTCAATAGCAGAATAGATAAATAGTAGTGCGTCCACACAACAGAATATTAAGTAGGAATAAAACCGTATAAACTAGAGTTACACGCAATAAAATGGATGGATCCTAGAAACACTATCAAATAAAAAAGAAAGTCACAAAACAATACACACAATATGATTCTTTCATGCAAAGTTCAAAACCAGGCAAAACCAAACTATATTTTTTAAAGTTTTTTTAATGTTTATTTGTGTGTGTGTGCATGTGTGTGAGAGAGAGAGAGAGAGAGAGGGAAAGAGAATGAGTGGGAGAGGGGCAGAGAGAGGGAGACACAACATCTGAAGCAGGCTCCAGCCTCTGAGTTGTCAGCACAGAGCCTGATGTGGGGCTCGAACCCACAAACTGCGAGACCATGACCTGAGCTGAAGTCGGACACTTAACCGACTAAGCCACCCAAGCACCCATATCTTTAAGGATGCATACAGGTAATACAGCAAAAACAACAAGAAAATGATTTGCATAGAGTCCAGGAGAGTGGTTGCATCTGGAGACAGGGTGATGCATGGGCCAGGGAGGGGGTACTTGTGGTGAGGGCTTCTAGGGTGCCAGTCATGCTCTATTTCTTGACTTAAGTGGAACTACAGTTCACAACTGTATTACATGAATGTGTTATATTCTGTTGTATTCACAGCAAAACGTTTTAAAACACAGAGTGTTTTCTATGTTTGGGGATCAGTTTCAAATATATAGTTAATCCTTACAGGCATGAAGATTCTGATCACTAATTTTCTTAGACTGGTTAATGATTAGAGTGAAGTAGAGCTAAGAAGAAACAGGAACAGTAACATTCAACAGCAGGGAGAAGAGTAGAGAAGTGGACCACACATTCATTAGTATACATTTGAGGGAAGGCAGTCGTCTTAAGTTATCTAATAAAGAGGGGTGCCACTTAATTTCACATTAAGCCAAATTATTTAAGTTATCTATAAGTGTACTTCCCAGTATTTGCCTCTCCACATCCATGAACCCCATATAGTAATTCAACTTTTGATTTGGAATAAAAAATACATTAATAAAAGCTTTATTGAAATCCAATTATCAAGATGTCTTTTCTCCCCCACTTTAGCCAGTAAGTGACTCAGTTGCAAGATGTTGCTTAAAATACCATAAAATGATTTCTATTAACAAAATCAAGTTTGCTGAGATTTCTCCATTTACTTTAGCATTATTTGTAAAAATTACCCTTGTTATTAGCCACCGAGGACCATCAAGGCAGCATATATTTTTATAGCACTTCTTAAAAAGCCCTTCTTTAGGCACTACTTTTTCATCTTTTGTTATGTTAACCACTAAAAACTTCAAAGAACAGAAGATTGAACAGACTGCCGTCAGTAGGCATCATTTATGACTGGATGTTACATATGAGCACATGTGTGTGTACACGCATGCGCGCGCGCATGCACACACACACACACACACACACACAGGGCCACAGACACACCACTGGGAGATTTAAGACTGGAGAAAGAATCTGAGCGAGTGCCCGTCAGCCTGTCTCGCTATGCATTCCCAGGTCACTCAATGTTAATGCCTCTCATGTCCAGATCTCTCAAGTGATGCCAAACGGGGAAAAGTACAAGAAACATCTATCACGTGGTGAATACAAGAGCCAAAACAAACACTTGCCCTTTGGGTGTTTCTCTTTTCTTGGACTGATGGCATCCATACATAGTTTTATTATCCAAGAAGAATCATAAAAAGGGGGATGCAATTTGAGTTGTTACAGAGATGATTTTACTGTGCTCAAATTTATTTTCTGGAGATGGTTGCGTTTCAGGGACTGAGGGAGCTATATTGCTGCATTTATAACTACAAAATATATCAAGAAACTAGAAATAATTTTTAGAAGCATGATGCCCCAAACAGAAAGCAACCTAAAATCCACCACTGGTAATATGGGTAAATCAACTGTGGTTTATTCATATAATGAAGCGGATAGACTTGACCCTAAAACTGCTCGTTTCAGCGATAGGTTATCACATTATCAGACAAGTCTCTGTATCACTAAAAGGTTTGATATCAGATTTATCTGTGTAATTAAAAATGAAGTGATAATGAAAGGGTCCCCCACTGTTTTACAAAACAGTGTGGTGGTCCTTTGATTCCTGTGGTAATGACATGACAGGCCGCAAGAAATCCCATAGCTGCCTCACCGCCACTTGGACAGCTGTTCTGCTCACAATCCCGACAGTCGGCTAGAAACCAGGAAGTTGGGCAACACTATGCTCCCAGCGCAGGAGAAGAGAAGGGTGAGTTACTGTGTTCCCCACCTCTGCCACCATTTAGACACGGGATTGTGTAAACCCTGCTTCACACGGAGCTAACCTCCACTACCAAACCAGGAGGGAACCTCACAATTCTTGATAATCAATCATTTTAAACAAGGTATACCACCTTTTTCTTTTAAAATTTAATAAGATATTTGATACAAAATATTTTTTTACATAAACATACATTATGAAGCAGATTAATAAAACAAATACTCTGAAGCCACCTTCAACTTATGAAATAGAATCTACAGATTCTTTTGAAGTCCCTTTGTGAGGTCCTATAATCCCAACCCACTGTCTGCTCCCCACAGAGGTAACCACCACTCTGAAATCTGGCAGTTGTTACCTTTATCTTTCCTCCTTTTTATAAATACATATGTGTCCCTAAATAACAGCTTACTTAATTTTGCTTGTTTTCACTTGATTCTAGGATAGAACACACTTTAGGTTTTCTTCCTACCTTTCAGGTTATTCCACCTCAATTTCCTTGCTCTTCCAGTCTTCCAAATCTAGGCATGCCCGGACACAGTCCTTAGACCTCTTTCCAGCTAAATTAATGGGTGATGACCAAGTATGATGGTTACAGACAGGTGCATACATGGTTTTAAATGCCACCGATAAGTCCCTCTTCTGAGCTGACCTTCCGTATCTGACTGCATCCTCAACATACTCACTGAATGTCTAATAAGCATCTCAAAATCAACTCATCCAAAACTGAGACTTCGATCTTCTCCAAAAATTTTTTTCTTCTCCAAAAAGTGGAAACTCCACTATCTTTTTTTTTTAATTTTTAAATTTTACTTAAATCCAAGTTAGTTAACATATAGTGTAATAATGGTTTCAGGAGTAGAATTTAGTGATTCATCACTTACATATAACACCTAGGGCACATCCCAACAGGTGACCTCCTTAATGCCCATCCCCCATTTAGTCCATCCCCCCACCAAACAACCCTCAGAGTGTTCTCTGTATTTAAAAGTCTCTTCTGGTTTGCCTGTATCCTATTTTATTTTTTCTTCTGTGGGATTAGAGAGATTGTTTGGAAAAGTCTCATACTATATCCATGTGTCTTAATCTCTCAGTCTTCCACATGGAAATTATCCATACAAAAGAAAAAAAAGGCTTTTCTTTAACTTCTTTTTCACTTTACTCAGATCTACCTTTCAGTTTGCAAATTCCCCCTTTGGCTGAATACCACTACTATTCAAGCCTTCCATCTTAATTTCTTTTTTGTTTTTAATTTTTAATGTTTATTTCTGAGACAGAGAGAGAAAGAGAATGAGTGGGGGAGGGGCAGAGAGAGAGGGAGACACAGACTCAGAAGCAGGCTCCAGGCTCTGAGCTGTCAGCACAGAGCCCGATGCGGGGCTCGAACACACAAACCGTGAGATCGTGACCTGAGCCGAAGTCGGACCCTCAACCGACTGAGCCACTCAGGCGGCCCCTTAATTTCAATTACTACATTTGATTTCTAAAAATTCTATTTAGCTCTTTTAAGAATGTATCTGTTCATTTTTTTGATAGCTTTTTTCTTATATGTGTTTTAAATAACTTTTTTGTATCTTCAAGTGTATCAAAACTTTTTGTATTATGGACTTGAAAATTTAATATTGACGCCTTTGCAGATGTGTGTTTGTTTTTTTTTTTTCTGTTGACTAGCAACTAGTGTTGGTTTATTTTCTGTTCTCTGTGATTTCAATTTTTTTTTAATGTTTATTTTTGAGAGACAGAGAGACAGAGAGAGAGAGAGAGAGAGAGTGTGTGTGTGTGTGTGTGTGTGTGCGGGGGAGGGGCAGAGAGAGAGAGAAAGACACAGAATCTGAAGAGGCTCCAGGCTCTGAGCTGTCAGCACAGAGCCTGATGCGGGGCTCGAACTCACAAGCTGTGAGATCATGACCTGAGCTGAAGTTGGATGTTTAATCCACTGAGCCACCCAGGCGCCCCCCGCTTTTTAAAAAAAAAATTCTTTAAAATTTCTCTGTGATTTTAGATTGTGAGTTTAAATTAGTTGCCACTCTATTGGGGGGGCGGTTTTAGGACTGGATTAAGGGTACCTTTCTCAAAGGATGATTTTTGTTTGCTTTTGTCAGGCAATGAGCATTCCTGTAATGAATCCTTTTAAAATACAAATAAGCAACACAAACTATGCAAGTACTGTAGATTCAGGTACTAAACCACGTGAATGGTAGCCAGTGGCTATTAATTTTCAAGAAAACCTTAAAAAAAACAAAACAAAATAACTCGAGACTAGCCAAGGCTGAAAATGACTATTTGCAGCTTCAATTTTTGTTTTGTTTTATTTTAGTTCACTATTTGTAAAAGGATGTTGCCTTTCAGGGATCCTGGTTTTATGTGAGGTGAACTCTTGATTTGTGTCCCAATTATCCACAGGCCCAAAGTTTTATACACATTCTCTAGGCTGCAATGATCAGTATAGTCTCCCAGATTTTGCAAGTTTCCAAGCTTCTCTAGAGATAAAAGTTTTAGCAAGCATCACAATCACCCAGAGGATTTTCTAGAACACAGATTGCATGGTCTTTGCCACAGTCACTCAACTCTGCTGTTGTAGCACAAGAGCAGCTACAGATAAGACATAAACAAATGTGTGTAGTTGTGTTCCAATAAAACTTTATTTACAAAAATATACATCAGGCCAGTTTTGGCCTGGGGGCATAGTTTGCTGACCCCTGTTCTTGATGGATGTCCCTACTCTGTTCCTGGTCACAAGGGGTTCCTTTTGCTTTCTTGCAGGCACAGCTAGCCATTTAAAAAGGTTAAAAAAGGGGTGTCTGGGTGGCTTAGTTCGTTTAAGCGTCCCACTCATGATCTCAGGGTTTGTGAGTTCTAGCCCGGTGTTGGGCTATGGGTCGGGCTATGCACTAACAGTGTGGAGCCTGCTTGGGATTCTCTCTCCCTCTTTCTCTGCCCATCTCTCTCTGTCTGTCCCTCTCCCCCCTCCTCCCTCCCACACTTGTGTTCACATGTGTTTTCTCTCTCAAAATAAATGAATAAACTTAAATTTTTTTTAAAGGTAAAAGGGTTTACAATTATTTTACTGAAAAATTTCAGAGGTTACATAGCAGAAAATCTTTCAGGATCTTCATTCTAACATATTGCCAGAAATAGAAGTCCTGCATTTAAATTTCTACTTGTTGAAAGAATTTAGGGCAAGACTTTTCTAGTGGAAACGATCTTCCTTCCCTACAAATCCAATCTCTTTAGTAGTCCATGAAAAGTTTATGATTAGGCTTGGTTTTTCTGCAGAGGCTTTTTCTACTCTCTGCCCCTACAGAACATACTTTTCTATTTCACTTGGCCGTCTACCTACCTACCCAGCTACCTACCTTAACTTGGTTACACCCTGAACTTGCCTTGCTGTCTCATTCCTGCATGACTTTGCACATGCTTTTCCATCTTCCAGGTTTGCTCTCCCTTCCTTCCCCACACTAAGTTTGTAAATTCCTGTTATTCCTTCAGCCCTCATTAGAAGTACCTCTTCTGTGAAGCTCTTCCTCTCCAAAGCTGCTACTCTGTCTCATGTGTGCCCTCTAATTATGCCTATTATTACACCTATTGTACTCCACTGCCATTGCTAGTTTTCAAGAATGTCTCCTTGCTAGGCTATGAGAAACAAGGATGGGAATAAGTCTTATTTATCTTTAAATGACCAGTGCTGGGTACATGTTTTTTACTCAATAAATTTAACTGTTTACTTTTGAAAAATGGAATAAATGGCAAAGCAAATGAATGACTGTTTAGGGAATGGGATTTTAAACAAACCACTTGTTTAAACCCTTAAGGTTTTAATCTATCTCAGTAATCACTGGCCAAATTAGAACCTCCTAAACCCAGTCTTGTTCATTATCCTGGTTAGTCAAACCAACATAAAGTCAGGAGTGAAACACACAAGGACGTGGACCGCTGCATGCATCACACCCAACCAGCAACAGGGAGGCCATTTATTATCTCTAAAATAAAACAAAAGACAAAGTATTTTGTTTCTCTTTTATTGCAACCCATTGCAAGGTCAAAAGATTCACGGAAATATAGAAACTACAAACTGGGCGAATTTCCTTTATCCACTCAAAAAGACATTAAAGACAAAGGACCAGAATTTTTCACTACAGCAATATATTTCATAGTCTTTATTCTGAAAATACTGTTGACATTTTGGAGAGGATACAAAGCCCTGCATTAAACGTGTTCACATATATTTATGACATTCTAAGCAAAACAAGAAACTATATTGCCCAGAAATCATTTTAAGCCTCATTTCAAAGCATCTAATGAGAACACATTCAACAACCATCATAGGATCACTCAAGGTGATGCTTTTTTTTTTTTTTCTGGTTGTTTTTTTGAGATTAATGCTTTGAGGCTGGATATGATGTTTCTACAGATTTCTACAAATATACCAAAGCAGTTTTCCAGGTTATGTTGCATCAGGCTTTCTGGATTAGTCAACATCTTAAAGAATAAGTGCAAATTCCCCACCCCACCCCACCCCCAAGCTAAAGCATGTTATAGTGCTGTATTTGAGATTCAAACAACGCAACATTATAAAAAAAATCAATTTTACACTTCTGAAACCATTTGACAAGCAAACTGTAACACTCTAAAGATGACAACTTTGAACTGAAATGGCACCATCCATATCATCAATGGCTCTCCCTTTTTTTTTTAACTATTTAAAATATAGTGTGACGTATATAAAAATTAAACTTTTGCTTATTCACTCAAGCTACTATTTCTATACATACTGTCTTATAAATTAGTTTTGGATTAAAAACCAGTTAAAATATTGTGAATTAAAATATTTTTCAGTGGTGGGGAAATGAATATGAAAACGATACTATTTGATGTGCAAGACGAACTCTTTTATTAATAATAAACAGTTTTTAATCTTACACAAATTGTATTCCTTTCAAATTAAATTAGTAATCTATCTAGTGATGGAAAAAATACCCTTGGTGCTTACTAAGTAGATTTTCTTAACTGATTGGGATTAAAAGCAAAACAATGCCACATCAGAAACATGTTGACGTAATCAAAGGAAACAGTGTTTACAAAAAAGGAGTCTTTATAAATAAGTGAATAGTATTTGAATGTAAAGCTATATTTTGTTTCTTACAGCTAGTATCATTTTAGCCATATTGGGGCTTACAGAAAGTGAAACTCAAACCTTAGTATATCTGTTAAAGACCAAAAAAAAAAAACAGTTATGTCCACATTGGGGGAGAATAAATAGCAAACTCACAAGTCAGGGTTTTGTATCTAGCTCTACTGTGAAAGATGATCACTCTTTAGCTTAAAAAGGCTCCCTGTGGTCTTGATTATAAATCTAGACACAGGCAAGTTTACTTGAGCCTGAGTCCCTACTATGAATTAATTGTAAAGATGTGTGAAATCAAAACACATATTCATTTACTTATCGATATTGTCTTAACTGAAAGCTGGCAATCTTTAAACAAAGAAATGCTTATTTCTGACAAGTGTAAACAAAATCTTAATGAAAAGACTTTCTAATTTTTCCTCTTAACTCATACATTAACCAGCAATAGATCTTTGCAGTAGCACAAGAACTATTCAAAAATAACATGCATATATCCATAAAACCTGTTCTAAAGCTCAAAGCAAAGCAAAGAAAAAAAAAGAAAAAAAGAAAGTAATAGGAAGATTGTCTACTTATATCTCACTCATTAATTTTCTATTCATGTGACTACCTCCAAATTTCAGAAATACACGTTCATAATTACCAAAATTAACAAAAAAATAAATGATCGGTAGGGTTGTTTTTAAATAACTGCGCACTATTAATTACATTGGTGCCTTTAATGTGGAGAATGCTAAGGTTAGCTCCAAATATCATTAAAATATATCTGGACCAGTTACTATCTGTGAAATAAAAGCTAACACAACGTTAACACAAAACTTCACTGAAATATTCAGGACTCAACAGAACACATTTGCAAAATAATGAATAATTAACTTTTGTGAGCTGGCCAGGGGAGTTCAGATCGTTGCCTCCATATAAAAACTTCACAGAAGGCTTAATTCTCTCTAGTCCCTACATCATCTCCAGATAGCAAGTTGACCATCTGTGGATACAGTGAGTTAGGCAGAGCCACAGTGGATGACATGTTTCCTCAGTGACCTGGAGGAAGGCCCCTGTGTCAGAAATGGTCTAGAAAGAAACTGCCCTGGAGTTGTGTACGCATGCACGTGTGCATGTTTATGAAGGAGTGTAAGAACGTATATGTGTGTACGTGCTTGAAATTTTGCAGGGTACTGGTTTCCTGGTTTCCAATTAGTGCAACATCACTTCTGGTCTGGTGATCAGCAGAAGTGCACGATTCTATCCCATCAAAAGGCAAGACAGTTGCATTTATTTTGGGGCGTCTTCAAGAGGCAGTAGTTAGAAGCTCAAAATAATAGACCGATGTTTTTTTGGTTCTACAGGAAGAAAAAATTTTTAGAGAAACAAGTCTTTGAACTTAAAAACTAAAAGGTGTGTGTGGCTTTTGAAATCTTTAATTTTTAAGGAAAAAAAAAAGAACCCCAGCTCACCTGGGAACAAATAGCAATTGCGCTTATGCTATGCAGTATGCAAACAAGACACAAATATACACACTCGGGTACACCCGTACACGTGGAACAGTTAAAACCCTTCCAAGGGATCGCCTGCCCCAAATCTCCTGCTCCTCTCCGCCCTGCTGACTGATCCGAGTGGACCTACGCGGGAGCAGGAGTGTTAGGAGGAGGCAGCAGACATGTTGGGGGTCCAGCCCATCTGATAGGCTCTCTCCAAGGTCCTCTTGCAGTCCTGCAGCACGGTGCTGAAGGTGATGTGGGGGTACTGCTGCACCAGCTGCTCCACTGTCACTTCATTGACCTGCAACCAAAGAAGAGCCATCGTCAAGCACAGGACAAGACGGCTGAGACCGCCCACTGCCCGTGTCCTCTGACTGACGTGCTAATGGTGGTAACAGGAACTCTCACCTCATTCCCCCTCAGCAATGTGAGCCAGTGTTCTGTGAGAAGGTACGTGTCCCTTTTTGCCTGACCTTCCCGATTTCCTGAGTACTACATTCACCCTCAGGGATTTTTTAAAGAAGACATAGGATATCAAGAAATCAAATGTGTTTTCTAGAAGCATAAATGATAGCGACTTGTTGAGATCTTAACAATGCCCACTGAAAAGCTAGTGCCTGGGAGGAGAGGCAGCAGGGAGATAGCACTCTAATGTGCATTTAGCTACATCATCAACCTGACAGCTTTTTTAGGACAAAACTGTAGAGTGGTAGAGAGGATCCACAGGAATCTAGATGGAAGTGTTGGGGGAAATGTTTATTTTTCTTCCCTTTAAATGTTAAGGCATTGCAAACTTCAAGTCCCTTTGTGAAAAGGGCTGAAATGTGAGGAATCAATAATTAAAACATACATGGCTGGCAGGTCAGGGATGGCCCCAATAGACCTTAACCATCAAAGATACCACCTTGATTCTTGATTAGACAAGGCAATCAGACAGGCCTAATTAAAACTAACACCTTTACAATTGCTGTGCTGTGAAGGGATTAATTTGTCAATTATTTTTAAGCTGATTGCAGTTCATATCACAGAAGTAGACAGCTTCCTTCATCCTTTAGATAAATAAATGATTAACCTAAGAACCACAACTTTTAGGTAGCTTTATTTAAAATCTTTATTGAACACTTGGGCATTTTCAAATGCATCAATATTTCATTTATACTGAGTAAGCTGGTCTGAAAGAAGGTGCTTATGATACATAATTTTGTGCTCCCTCTCCATGTCTGTCCATTCTTGAAAAAGATCAGGACCACCAAGAAATGCCTAAAACAACATCAAACCCTTGTTTTTTGCTTTGAAAGCCTGCTTAGAAGTATGATGACCATGACATTCAGTCGTCTACACTTTTCTGAGATAACATGATGTTTTCTGGGTGATTTGGAAAACTGTTATATATAATCTTTTTTTTTTAATTGAGAATTGATATTTCAACATTGCACTGATGATACTTAATCTGTCAGAGCACCTCTCTATTCAAGACTTGCTTGTATTAAATCAACTTTCACTCCAAATTCAACCAAACCATGTAGTTAATTCTTTTTGTGATAGTTATGATGTATAACATTGTTTTCAAAAACAAGAAGAAAATTATTTAAAGTAAAAAAGAAAAACTGACATACAAATTAGAGTTGAGAATATGAATTGATGGCCTTAAGAGGATTCTTATGCAACATTTTTAATTTTTTAATTTAAATTTATGATCTAAGTTTTGCTTGGGTTGAGACAGCCTAAGACAGTACACTTAAGAAGGCCATGCGCCATCTGGCTCTATGTATCTCGGTAGCGTATTTTTGATACTCCAGTCACCTGACTTAATCCCAGATGATCAAACTGTCCAAGTTCTTTCTGGCCTCAGGGTCATTGCACATGTTATTCTCTTTACCTGGAATACTTTTTAACCCACTTCCCCCTAAAAGCCCTCTCTTCATGCCTACTTCCTACTTACTCTTGAGTTCTTAGCTTCAGTGTCATTTCCCCAATGTCATTTCACTGCCCTATCCCTGCTCCCCCCCACCCCAAATTAGGTAAGGCTTTTAGGTTATTTACTCTTCTAACATTGCCCACTTTGTCTTCATAACACTTATAAAGTTAGTTTATAATTACTTAATTTAATATCTGTTTCTCCTGCCCCAATGTACAATCCACAAGAGCCATGATCATTTTTGTACCCACAAGTCAGGCCTAGTTATTGGTGACAGAATGATAAAAAAAAAATACCAAAAGGCAAGTAAGAAATGGAAACTCAAGAGCAAGGCAAAACCAGACATTAAATACTAATCACACAAAGACCAATTCCCTGAGGAACTCTTATTTGGCTCAGGAATTCCCTCCTTCAAGAAGCCTTCCCGAAGCAAGCCTATCTCCCAGAAAGGTAGGGTTAGGTACCCCCTTCTCTGTGCACCTGTGGTGGGCACCCTGCATGGTTCTTTCTTTTATTTAAGCACTCTCACTGTGTAATCATCTCTTTACTTGCCTATGGCTGCCACCTGCATAAGAAGAGCCTCTGGGGACCAGAGACTGTCTCTTACCTTTAAGGCTGTCAAGCTGTGTGCAATGTAGAGAAGAAAAATGGCAACTGTGGTTCATACCATGGACTTGAGAGTCAACCAGAAACAGGTTTGAACCCTCGTTTCACTTTACTTCTTTAAGATTTAGTTTCCTCAACTATACACACAGGATAAAACTACTTAAAAGTAACAGGACTGTTGTAAGGCTTAAGTGTAATGATATGCTTAACACTGTGACTGACTTAAAAAGGTCCCCAAATGGTAGCTCTTATTATTAGAGCAGGCACTTGGTAAATGGTTATTAGGTGCATGAGTTAATTAACGATACGCTAGGGTGACCGATTCTCTGTCGTGATGCTCCATATTGTTCAATTTCTGAGATATTTCAGAAGTGAACCTTGGTATCATTAGTTGTAGTATTCAAAATAAAATAATCATAGGGTGAGAAGTAAGCTTTAAAACATACATCATATACAGGAAGAGTCTATTCTACCTTATTGGTCTCTGGAGGTGATTCTAGAACTTTCCTTAATGGAACAGTGCAGGTTTTAAATATCTACTTTCAGAAAATCCTCCCTTTTCTTTACCTGATGTTCCCCACTTTCCTGTTAGGTTACCTTCCTCCCTTCTGTCATAAACAAACCCATAAGGATGCTGGTCTCATTAAGAAAGAACTGAAGTCATTTGGTCAGACAGGATGCATGGCAAGGGGAGAAAGTCCAGACCACTCAGTATTCAAGGAACAATGACCAGGAAAACAGATAACAGAAAACCGAGAAGAGAAAACATTTAAACCCACTGTAAAGATGGGCACTGTCTTCTGTGCTGCCTCTTTTCTGATCTACATGTGGGCTTGCACAAAGTCTGATACCTAGGGATTGACAGGCAATCTGTTTTGGAGGTCCAATTTTTAAACACAGAAAAAAAATATCTCTATGTGGTAACTGTTTTGTGGGAAGAGAGATACAATTTACCTTAATCAAACCTGATATATAAACATAAATTTATGAAGTATATAAATTAGGGGATAATTATTCACTTTGGTAAAGGCATCCACGGTCAGGTTAACTGATTTTCTCTGCCAATATTGTATATATACTTTGATTTACCAAAATTCAATTTACCTATTTCAGTTGCTTAAAGTAAGGTATACCCATAGCTGAGAATATAGAGTATGTTAGGTCTCTGGCTTTCCAAGGTTATGGGCAAGAATAGACAGTAACTTGGTTTTGTATAGTTGAATTAAACCAGCAATCCTCTGTGGATATAATATGTCTTCTAAGTAATCTTTTTGCTAACTGTGCTCTGTAAATTCTAGAAAACAAAGCAAAGGGGAAAATGCAAATATTCCATTTTAGAGCTTTGTTGGGTAGAAGCTATTCAGGGGAAATACATGTGTTCCCACTAGGGAAGTTTCTATCTTTTACTTATAGTGTCTCCTGGCGATACAGTGTGACAAATTTTATACTAAAGTTATTTTCATTTACTCCTCAGAAGTACAAATTATGCTCACCTCTTTGTATAGAATCCATAAGCACTTTGGTGCCTTAGAGAAAAAGTTCAGCGTTAGACACCAGGAGGGTCCAAAGCATTTTAAATTGTTACGCCTACATACACATTTCTGCAGACATTTTGTCATGCACAACTCCACTTGCTTGAATGAAAGGAACAATTCTCTGTTCCAACTCATAAAATGTGTGTAATATAAAAAGGGAACATAGATTAATTTTTTTACATTTCTCCATGATCCCTGGTTTTCTGTATTCAATTTCTTTTCCTCTTGCTGAAAACCATCAACGGCAACTCCTATATTACACTTGAGATTTGAAAAATGCAGCCTATCTTCCTAAAGAAATATGCAGTGGTGTCATTTGAAGAAATTACTGTGATTAAAGGAAAAAAAAAGTGTGTACCACAGGTTATTTTTTAAATATAAGAGAGATTGGATTTTATAGTTCTCTCCAAAGACTGCATAACCATAATTTACATTTTCAAAATTATTATAACTCTTTTCAAGGTAGTAGCAATTTGTCTGGTATTTTAATCTATTTTGAGTTAACATCTATTAGCACTTTTTGAAAATGTGAGGTAAATTGCTATGCTAATTAAGGTAAATCATACCATAGTTTCATTCTCTTCCTGTTACTACTATGGAAGGATGAGAAGAGACTCTTCGAGCTTCGGAGATTCAGTTCAAACAATTTCTCTAGACCATCACACTCATTCCTTCACCTTATCAATACTTTCCCCAGAAAGTTCCAGCTAAGTGCAAGCCCAAATCTGAAGTATCTCCCCAATGATACCTACCATTCAAAAAATGCTATTTCTGATAAAATTTTCAGAAAAAAACATTTATGTGAAGTGATTATTATTTCCTCTTTGTCTCATGTTTTAAAATAGGACACGTTTCTTGTGAGGGGGGAAATATTTGACACCTGAGTGTATGAAACTCACATTCATGAATATAATAAACCACGTAAAATCACTTTTTAAAAAAATCATTTTTTTAAATGGAGAAAGTTTCCACGCAAAGGTGACCACTACTGAAAATATCAATAACATTAAAATGTATTACGCTATTGCTAGACTGTGTTTCTTGACAGCAAAGAGTATTTGAGCCATCTCTTTGTTTTCAGTCCTTTGCACACTGGCTGGCATATTCTCGCCCCCATTAGATTATGAGCTCATGAGATAGGAGTTTTTGTTGGTTTTGTTCACTGCCACATCTCTGGCACCTATAGAATGCCTAGCACCTAGTAACTACTCAATAAATATTTGCTGGCTAAATTAATGTAGTAGTTGTTCAATGAACAGGTACAGAGTAAACACAAAAGCACGAATTAGTTCTGCATCAGAAACAGTGGACATAACCTCACCTTGTTCCCAGACTGTTCCCACTACAGGGGTAGCAGTCTCTAAAGTCTGGGCATTATGGCAGCTCCAAACTCCTTTCATCCTTTGAAGTTCATACCTAAGGCGATTCTCTGTGTTACTCTCCTTTCCAACCGACATCACCGGGCGCCTCTTTCCAGATGCACCTTCCCTCGGGTTTCCAATAATTTGGCACAGGACACCAAAGTAGCTCATGCTGGTGGTTCAGTAATTTCTACTGGGTCATTCTGCTGTCAGACAGTACTAAGGAAAAGCCTAGGCCATACTGGAGTTAAATGAGGGCAGCCTTCCTTACTGGAGATCAGTGACACACTAGACTGGATGGATAACACTGAGAAACACATTACTGGTCGCTAGATATGAGCTTGTTTCCAAAACCTTGCAAAAACCCACTTCTGCTTCCAGTGTCAGTGCCCTGCTCAGGGTGGCAGGCCCAGGTGGGCCCCACAGAATTCTGAAATTTTGTGACATTTAACGTGCCTTCTCATGTCACAGTTATCTGGAGGCAGAAGGGGAACTGTGGGCAGATCCCCTGACTCAAAATGATGCTACCTCAAAATAATGCTACCCAATTTCTTGGGCTTCAGAAATTCTACCTGCCTTTACTGGTCCCTGGGGGGCAAATGGAAATCCGAGGAACTTTTTGTTGCTATCGTTGGTGTTGTCATCACAGTGATGTGTGGCATTTGTTGTCCCAGATAGCATGAAAATAATACTGCAACTCACAGTACAGTCCTGGGCAAGGAAGAATTCTTCAAACCAAACTGTCCTACGCCCCCCACTGAGAAACACTGTGCTCATCAGAATAAGGCACTTGTGTGGTAGGGGATAAATCAAACACATTTCTTCTCTTCAGCATGGTTTACTTTGGCAAAAAGTTGAACATAATTTGTTAATTCTTCACCATAATGACCAATAAAGGCAAAACGAAAGTATGCCTCCACTCTAGCAAGGAGGGAATGTGAAAAGTATTCAATGAACATCTACTATTTTCCAGGCATATACGCATTAATACTCCTTATTTCACATGAACTGTGGCTCAGAGAGGATTAGTATTTCACACAGGGTCATGTACCTTGTAAATAGAAGCTAGGATTTGAATCCAGGACCCCTAAGCAAAGATGTTCTCTGCACTGTGCCATGTTGCCTTGGCACACAGGTAACAGCGAGACACAGGAAGTGCCATACTGTGGCCTAGCTGATCACCTGGCCAGTAAACTGTTAACTGACATTCCTTTTCCATCTATGGTACAAAAAATGATTTCAATTTACATATAAGCACATTTCAAAGTCCTTTACAATGTCTTCAAAATGGCTGCTCTGTGGGAATGTAAATTATAATAGATCTCACTTTGCTTGTGGAATATTCCATGGTGCAGCCGTGGTTGCATGAGACTTTGAAACATGATAGAAACATGATGAAGCTGCAGGACTAACAAGGGACCTTCTGGCAGGGCAACTGCCCATGACATAAACAGGCATTGCTTTTTCTCCAGTCTCCCGCCCATCAACACGTTTTTCTGTGTCCCAGACAGAGGTAGAATGGCCAACTTGACAGACAAGGTTCTTGACCCCTTGGAGCAAGGAAAATGGACAATTATACCAGCAACAGCAAAGCTTGAGGATTGATTTCTAGGGGAAGTGCAGATTGCTGTGGACAGAGGCACCTGACCTTTTCCAGGAGCGCTGGAAAAGGCTTTCCAAAAGAAGGAATATTTAATTGAACTTCTGGACAGGGAAGCATCAGCCTGTGTACACATTTGTTAAATACACACATATTATTCAGGGAAGAAAGGAAACCCATTCATGAGCCAGAATAAACCACTAACCTGTCCCTTACTTTGTAAGCTTTGTAAGGTAATGTTTCTCCAGCTCATCTAGCAAACTCAAGTGTATAACTTCAGTAGTTCTTGCTTCACATAGCTCCATTCTGAGGAAAGGGGAGTGAAGAAAATGGATCCCCCTATCTTCAGGTGGGAAAAGTAAGGAACCCACAGTACATCTGTGAAGGGGCTGC
This sequence comes from Prionailurus viverrinus, assembly GCF_022837055.1. Lineage (NCBI taxonomy): Eukaryota > Metazoa > Chordata > Mammalia > Carnivora > Felidae > Prionailurus > Prionailurus viverrinus. Next base: position 168,979,967 of record NC_062561.1, read on the forward strand.
AAATAGCACATTCAACTACTCTCTCCTAATTCAGGGCTGTTGCCCTCACACTGGTCTGTCATTCTTCACAGACTCCCTGGGCAATGTCACTCACTGCTAACAGCCCCAGAGGCTGACTCCTGGCGGCCCAGAGGCAGAGTGTTGTCTGTCGGGCAATACGCCTCCGGAATCTGCTTCTCTCTGAGTTTCCTGGCTCTCTGGGAAACTGTACTGGCTATCAGTGGAACCCAGCATTCACAAGGTGTAGCAAAAGTCATCGCAGACAATGCATATTCAAAAGAGGCCCAATTGCTCTTTAAGCAAGTGCCCACTGGCCCCGAGATGGGCACATATTAAAATGGATAAAATAAGGGTAATGTGAATTCTAGTAATATGTCAACTTTGCATGTAAATGAGATGAGTCATCTAAGTGCAGTTTAAAATATTTTAAATAGGACACTAAGAAAAGAATAAAACAGCAGATGATACATTGGTTTTCCCAGGACCCTGCACAGCCAACAACATGCAGCAGGCTCTCTTTGGGGATTCTATTTCCTTCCCTTCGCAGAGGGATTTCTCATGTCCCTGCTTGGGTGACATACCATGTCTTACCTATGTTTCCCTACGTTAGAACAGGGAGGTCCAGGACACCAAAAATTTGGAGGGACTTTTACACTCTCTTACTTCATTCTCTTCACACTCTTTCTCTTCAGCAGCAAGGCTAAGCTTTCCAGAAGTCTGGAGGAGGATACAGCAGTAGCTCAGTATGCATGAACAGGCTGCAGGCAGAGCCCACAATGAAGATTAAGGGTCTTTCCCAGACTGGTGAGAGCTGTGAAAATGATTCTAGGTGTGAGCCAAAGCACCTGCTCTTTGTCTCTTCTCAACAGTCAACTTCGCATTCCTTTCCTTCCCTCTGTCTCTCTTAGTCAAGCCAAGGCCCTTAACCACAAACCCCACAGCAACTCAGACATAACAAATGTTTGATACACATTTATTGACGTGGGATGAGTTAAACTGTGTCTGCAAACAAGAACACAAATAAGAATACAGTGGATCTCAGCATAATTGCTCACTAGAATCACCTGGGGATCTTTAAAAAACCCCAGTGCCCAGGTCATATCCCAGACTAACTGTACCTGCATCTTGGGGAAGTGGGACCCAGGCACCAGTGTTTTTTAAAGTACCCACCCCCCAACCCTCCAGGAGATTCCAATGTGCAGCTTGGGCTGAGACCCACTAGGTTAAAGCTTTCAGCTGTGAAGTTCCCAGAGGGCACAGGTGATTTCTGCTCCTGGGAATCTGAAGGCAAAGTCTGAACTAAGATTATGTGAAGACAACAAGTAAGCACTTGCCTCCCACGCTGCCCTATTAAACTGAGTCAGGGGTTATGGAGAAAAGAAATGGTTGCTCCTACAGCTTATTGGCCCATCTTTTTACAAATACTCACCCCTACCCGAAACAAAAGGTATATTCTTTGAATGTGGTAAAAATAGACTGGCTTCCTGTCTGTCACCATTGGTCTTGGATCTCTAGTTGGGCACAGCCCAAGGAGGCCACCTCCTGAGTTTTCCAATAGCTAATGGAAGGGAAGATTCCCCTAAACCCAGCTATACATGGATGGATGTAGTGCTTCCTCAAGGGACCACCCATAAGGTGAAGGACAGGGCACGCACGACTAAGTATTTAATATAATTTTAAGAAGAAAAATTGATCATTTTATTGGAGACTAAAAGCTACCTGTTACATATGGGAGTCAGGTGTCTACAGGCCACCCACAATGCACTATGCTTCATGCATGAACCTCCCTGAGGCCTTCAAGGATGGATTTTTTTTTAATAGAAAGAGGTAAGAAATATTACTCTTGGGTGGCAAAACACTCATCTAAAAGTCCCAAAGCATGGAAAGAGACAGATACTGCGAATGCAATGAACCTGACAGAGGCAGGCTCATAAATTCAGTCAACTTTGTCAAATGCAGTCATTCCATTTCAGAATCTGCAATGATTGGAAGTGCTATGCTCTGTCAATATCACAACAGGCCTGGCTTCATGCTGTCTCTTTTTCATGAGATGTGGGTAGCCTGTTAACACTAGCATTGCTTTCTATTCACTTGAATTAGCACAGTGAGGAAGCAGCAAAGAACCTGGGAGGATGAAGATCACAGAAACGCCTGCAGTGTTAAGTGAGAATCGGGGCTCGCCAACCTGAAGCCTCTAATTAGAGATTAGTGTGACAGGAGTCCAACAACCAGACTGTCAGAGAGAAATTAGTGACATTTTCATTCCGTTTCTCCAAGCAATCCTCCACCAAGAAGGATGTTTCAAGTCAAGTGTAAGCTCTATGCAGAGCCTTGCATAGGCCACTCTGAGGCCACTGACCGCTGGCCATGGAATTGACCTAGCGCACAAATGCATACATTTTTTAGTATAGATTTGCATGTGCGGTACAGATGAGAACCAAAGCGGACCTGTGTGGGACATCAGGATGGAGATAGCTACTTGGTGAGTCATCTGCAATTCTCTAAATGGTTCAGCAAAAGATCGACTATTTGAGAAAAACTGGGCCCTAATAAGATAATTAATGTAGTCACTAACTGAGCGGTAAGTACAACATATTTATAGAACACATCTGGGTGTTTCTAAATTAAACTCACAAAGTTAAGCTAAAAAACACAATCGAGAAAGAAAACTCTCAGAACTAAAAATGTCTTCTTGTCTGCTTAATGGCTTTCTTGATTTCAGTTTTTATTTTCTTACAGAAAGCCTGGGGCGGTGGTAATCACCAGTGGACACCTGACCAAAAAAAAATATCTTTCTAAAATGGCATTTGCCATCAGGTAGAATTTATGGATTTGACCTGTTTCCTAAAACAAATTTATTACCAACAAAAATTTATTCTGCATAAAAGTGATCTGTAAATCTGTAGATTAAAAAGCCTGAAAACAAGTGATATTTCTGGTTTTCAGAAGAGAGACTCTACATAAATCAGAGAATTCCAGGGTTAGGCTCAGAAGGATGCTGAGTCCAATCACACAGCAGATGCCTGAACTCAGTCTGTGACTGTCCTGAACCCCAGGGGCTTTCAGCTACACTCAGAATTCCCCAGCTACAGGAAGCTGGTGTTAAATCCAAGGTGTTACCTTTCTAATTTCCCTCTGTCCAGATACTTCTTATAATCTATAAAATTATCAGGAGGAAGTGGGATCTAATGTTTTTCAAACTTGCTTTTAGCTGTACAATACTTCTGGAAACCAGAATAATAAATAAATACACAAACCAAATAAGTAAACTAAATAAACAAAGCAATAAAAGTGGGGTTGCTCTGGCTGAAGTCAGTTAGATGGTAAGGACCAGGCACCCTGCCCTCTTAGCTGCTCTGTTATTCCCAGAGACTCTGAGGAACCTCCTCAGAACCTTGGAGCTACACAGAATGCAGATAAGAAACACAATCCATTCATCCATCACCCAATACATATTTTTAAGGTAACTGTTATGTATCAGCCCCTATGGCTGGGTCTGGCAATATAACAGAAGGAGAAATCCATGGATCTTACAACCTAGTGAGGAGGAGAGTGATGGGGATGAAGAAGGTAGGAATTCACCACCACATGGTTCTTGCTTGCAAATGGTCCTTGCTTGCTTCATGTGAGGAAGTTTACATGCATTAACTCATTTAATTCTCTCCATAGTCTATGGGATGGGTGTTATTTTTATTCCCTCTTTACAGATGAGAGAGGCAGTACGGGAGATGGAGATAGAAAAGCCAGGATTGTGGTGACATTGAAGGCAAGAGAAAAGCGTTCTCATGAAAGAGGGCGTGGTTACCATATGCGTGCAGCTGCTAAGGGATGAGACCAATTGTGGACAGAGAAGTGGCTGCTGCATGTGGTGACAAGGAAGTCACTGGTGATGTTGAACAGACTCAGTGGCGCGATGAGGATGGAAGTAAGACTGTAAGGAGTGGTGAAAAAGGAAGGATGACTGTTCATAGTCCATCCTTTGCAGAAAGGAGTTTAATAGGAGAGTGGCAGAAAACAGACTGTAGAGGAATGCAGCTGAAAGAAGTTGTGGGGTCAAAGCAAGGTTCTTCATGCAGAAGAAATATACTTTGGGGTACCACTTTCAAAAATTAATTTGCAGTCTTACTGCATTGTAATTGCCTATTTGCTGGCCTGTCTCCCCTAGGAGACTCCCCTACCTATGGGGTAGGAACTGCCTTGTTTGCTGTTTTTTCTGACCCATCTCCTATCACCGTGACTGGAACCCAACAAGCACACTCAACAAATATTTCTTGAATAAATGGATAAAATAGATAAAAATTGGGAGAGGGGAAGGAGTTTGGGTTTTTTCTTGAAAAACCACTTGCCAAATAAAACTTTCACTGCAAACCTGCTGCTGGATGGCCAGGTTTCATGTGCGGGCTGAGCCTGTTCCTTCCCAAGGAGTCCCTCAGTCTCCTGAGCCACTGTGGGCTGTCTTTGTTTCTATTCTGTGAAGTCAGGTGCTTAGGAGTTCTGGGATCTAATCTGAACCCTGTTAAGAAACTGCTGTTACCTTTTCTGTTTCTAAATTAGAAAAATAATATGATCCTGCAATCTAATTCTTTCATATAATTACTTAAGCCAAATCAAAGTTCCAAGGAGATTATTTACTACAAAGCAATGACGCTCCCTGGTGCCTTCAGGCAAACTCCAACATAACATTCTATTCCTCCAGCATTTGGGGAACAGTAGGCCCTCTGCTTCCTCCTTTCTAAAAAAAAAAATTCATACATCATTCCCATAATAGAAGTGAGCAAAATATAAGCAGCTCCTTACAGCACTCTCCCTTAAAGCGTTCTAGGTTGATGTCGATTTTTCTGAAGAAGCAAACCAAACAAGTCCCAGCCTGCACACTGAGTGGCCTTCTAACTTGGCAAGTCTTTACTCTGTTTACCCCAAAGGACTGAGACCTATTGGTCTCTGAGTTTCTTCTTCCTTTATAATAAGTGGAATTGTTACTTAATGAATTTTAGCTATGATAAAAATAGATTCTATTTGTTTCTGAGAATTGCTAAGTCTCGGGGCCTGGTGTTTCTCTGTAAGATCTTCACATGTGAATTTCTATTCATGGCTACAATATCATGAGCCAGGTAGTTCATGTCATGGTTGAATATCACAGACCAGATTCTAGAACAGATACGTATATATGAATAAATATAATAGCACTAGTAGTGGACATTTACTGAGGGCTTGCAGCGTGCATGACTTTGGGCTAAGTGCTTTATTGCAATACCTCATTTAGTCTCATGACAACCCTATGGAGTAAATACATCCCAATTTTTCAGATGGTGAAACTGAGGCTTTTAGAGATTAAGCTGTCCAAAGTCCACAGGCAGTCAAGTGAAGTAGGTAGAATTTAAAAACCCAGCAGTTTGACACCAGTGCTTACCAGTTTAACCTTTGCCATAAAAGCTCCATGCTGTGTTTCTTGGTTTAATGCTTAAATACAGGGAAGGCTTTTCAGGTGCCCAGGATTAGCAGAAGAGGAGACGGGAGCGCTTCGCCACAGTGCGGTTGTGAGGTAACCTCTGAATTTCAGCTGATGTGTTTTTCTGTTTCAATTACCAGGAATAATCAGGAGAGGGTTGTAAAAATGTGTTTTAAAGTGTTCCTATGCGAAAATCACCTGGAGAAACTGTTTTATCAGCAAAAGGAACAAGATGCTGATACTTCAAGCGAAGGACTTCAGTTCAGATTTTAGAGTCCCAGCCATGCTGTCACCATTTTTCATCTTCCCTCTCCCTCTGAGCACATGACTACGGGCTGTCAGGGCAATGGTTATGTCGCCTAGGCCTTGGGCTGCACAGTCTAACACAGGCAAGACCACTCCCACCTTATCAGCACAGGACGGTTTGTTTCGTTTTGTTTTTTCACTTTATTTTCTTTGATAAGGCATAAATTTTCAATTCTCAGTTTTGGCTATGGGCAATCTGGAAACAGCTGTGCATGAATGGCAGGGAAGAGGGGAGTCCCTGCAGGTACACACTTTGTTTCATGGCTGAATTGCTACCCAAACAGTCCTGGACACAGCGCCCCACAAATTATTTTTCCTTTAAACTGATTTTTCCAGTTAGTTCTGTGTATTAGTTACAGAGTCCTATGTTATTTTCCCCATAGGGCTTTCCTGCTCCTGATTCCTAAACAAGCTGATAAAAACTCCATTTTCTCCACAGAAATATTTAGGTTGTTGAGGCTTTCTCTTACCATAATTACTTCCTGAAAAATGCAGTGGTCAATTTTTCCTGAATATTTTTACATTAAATTGGGCACACAAAACTTGGCCCTTGATATTTGAAGGCTGTAAAGTAGATTTCTGGCTTTAAAGAGATGACTGGTTTCTATTACTTGCTTTCTGGGTTGGCTTCTTATTGATTTGATTAAATCTCCCTACCATTTAAATGAGGAACTCTGTGTGAAAACAAGAATTTCTTATGACCTGAAGAAATCATTTCTTATTGAAAGAAATCATCTATTTCACTCCTCGACTAAGTACTTCAGGAATTGGAGCAGGTGAGGAGAAAGGTCTTGGCAATGGTAGTTTGATGAGAAATGAATTAATTCGATTATTTCCATGGTGTGGATCAATAATAGTCAGCCTCGCAGAGGCCCCTGGCCTGAAGGCAGCTGGATAATCAATAGGATCACACAGAGGCTTCTCCTCCCCCAGCAGCCTCTCTGATCTTTTCTGGGCGGACTCTTCACGCCTGTGTAATTCTAATTTATGTCAACTAGAAATCAAAGAAATTCCAAGAGGCTTTGGTCATAGGACATTGGGGTGGACCTTTCAAAATCTATTTGCGTCTATTCCTTCAGTAATGTGGCCCCCACAACCCTCCTGGCGCCTCTAGAGGCCAAGGAGAAGGAACCTCCTCCCAACAGAAGGGCAGCTACCTGGTCCCGGCCCAGGCAGAGGGGCGGCGTTAGGTAAATCGAGGTACACTTTCTCCTTCCTATATCTACAACTCTCCAGGGACATAAGAACAAATAGGCTTTTTAAGCCAAATGCTTTGCCAAGAGTGGCTCCCTCAATAACGCTCTTTAATGATACCCCAGACGCTGGCATTTTCAAATCAAATGAACAGTGTGTAAAATTAGTTCTGCATGAAGTTTAAAAAAAAAGAAAGAAAGAAAGAAAGAAAGTGAAAGGGAGCTTTTAAAAGCTCCAGCATTTCTTCATCCAACTGCTTTTCACAAGGGTTTGGCATTTGAGAATTGCTACATTTATGATGTTATTCGCTGCTCATAATTCAGGCCCTCTGTCTCCGAACTTCTGTATTAACACACACTGCAGAGGTTTCCACCACGACTTTTTATCACCGAGGTTTCCCAAACCAGCCAGGCTGCCTCTGGCGAGGTCTGGTTTCTCAGCCAATGCCATGCCACTGGGCTCCCTCCCTTCTCATCAACCCTGTTACCCCAAACATTTTTCATTAACCTTGAACATTGCGTTTCCATTTGCCCTACAGCTTTCCCATGATTTTTTTTTGTCCTTTTCAGTTTTGTTCTCCATCCAAACGGCCTTGTAAGAAATGAGGAAAATATCCTATTATGAGAAGAAACAGATCTATATGGACTCTAGAATTCTACAGAATATTCTATTCTAAGGTTGTGAAAATATTCTCTGACCAAAACCACCTACTGTCTATAATTGTGGAAAGCAGAGTAAACATATCACTCTTATTAGAGAGTCCCGTTGATTATACAAGCAGTTTTAACTAAATCACCAAATAAATGTGTGTTAAGTTGATAGGTGATTTTGGGTCAACTCTAATTCCCAAGGTCAAGTAAGCCTTTGAACAGTCTTTAAGAATATAAGTTCACCCCAATTCATCAAAGCCGTCTCACACAGCGTTTTCTTCTCTTGGTTCTTACAATGCACTGAAGTTTAGGAGATTAAGTGGCGTCGGCTTTAAAACTCAAAGTAATGCCTCTAACATGCTTATCCATCCAGCAATCGGAACAGCTACTCAAACACGGGCTTCTTAACGCACTTCCTAGTTTTACAAGTGTTCAGGGAATGCTGCATTTGTGGAATGGCTGGAGGACTCCTCCCTACAAGTCACCAATGTTGTAGCCAAACAAGTTGTCTGACAGTCTAAGCGCACGTTGCTTTTATCTGCTAAGAATATGGTGAATGTTTCTCATCTGTTCTTTGTTTACCAAATGAGAGAGAGAAAGAACAGGGAGATGGAGGAAAACACCTTTTCCTACAACAAATGCAATGCATTTCGTCATTCTTTCAATTCCTCAAAAGCCCAAGTGAGGACAAAAGCTCAAGTTCGGTAAAGTATAGCTTCCAAATTAAATATAAGTGGCCCCAAATGAAACTGGCTGTGTGTGAAAGAAAATATAACTGCCTTCACTATTTCGCAGAACTACAGGATCGCAGATCACAAGACCGGGACACAAAGACATCACAAACCCCATCTTTTCCCCAGCGCAGGGATCCCAGTGACAATATTCCTGACAAGGGGGTTAATGGTGTAGACCATTGAGGTTTCTTGCTCCTCCTTTGGATCCAGTTGGTGTGCAGAAAGGGGAAGAGCTCAAATTGATGACTTATTAACGGTTAGCAGGTTTGGTTAAGGGACAGAGAGAAGAGTGATAGACCCAAATAGTTTTGTTCTTCAATTATTGGTTGGCACAGATGCTCACCTTGAGATAAATTGTGGGTCTTCATGTCCATATGCTGATCATGATTTCTCTGTGTTTTCTATTTCTATTCTTATTTTTCTCCACTATTTTCTTATTACTCTCTTTTTGTTTCCCTGCCTATTTGAATTGTCTTCTCTTCAATTCAGCCTTTTCTCACCCTGCAAATCTTTCTTTATCCCTACACTCTGGTTAGTAAGTTGATTCTAAATACAGATTGTCCTATGGAGGCATTAGTTTTCCTTTGTCAAGTATGTAAAAAAAAATGTAGTTTTGACATCTTAGTATAGAAAATAATAACCTTAATTTTAACTGAGGAAAAAGTAAAAGGGCAGCATCTTTTCTAAAGTTAGTTTATTTTTTCCGGTCTAATTTCCTTTCAAAATCAGATAGCAGGCAGTACAATTTTTTCTCATTTGGAAATTTCAAATATCAAAACACAGGTTAATATGACATTGATGATAAGAATAATCAGTAGAACTGAGTATTTTATATATAACAAACATGATTATTCTAAGGGCTTGGTATAGGTTCATTCACTTAAATGCTCACAGAACTCTACAAGACAGGTACTATCATTATCTTCATTTTACAAATGAGGAAACAGAGGCACTGAGTAACTGCCCAAGATAACACTACTAAGAGCAGAGCCCAGATGTGAACCTAACTCTGGCCTCTGAACCCATGCCCTCAACTATTAACCTCTTTGTTACTCACATTGTTACTTTGAGTCTTGATAAAAATTTAAAATCTGGAGACAGATTGCATAACACAAATTTTGAAAGCTGAGTAGCTACTTACTCTAGGTTTCTATCCAACTAAATCAACAAACAAGCGATTATGTGCAAGGCTTTATTTGCACTTTGTGGGTGGCTTGGAAACTTCTTCTGTCCTCACAGAACCTCTTGTGTCTGGTTCTGAGCTGCCCTAAGCTTAACGACGCCAGGCAGTAAGGCTGGCCCCAGCATCCTCTGGGCTGGGCCGCACCACAGCAGGCTATGGGCAGACAGCATGGTGCTGGAGCCAGAGGCTCTCAGAGCAGTTCAGTGGTTGGAGACAGGATTCAGAGGCCGCCAGAGGAAAGGACTAACGCTCTCTCAGGGAGCCCACTAATCAGAACAGCCTCCCCATCCCATTTTGGACTAATTTGCGTCTGGGTAGAAAAGGATCCTTTCCTTAACTTAAAATAAGCAAAATGCTGGTCAGCAAATATGTCGGAAATAATCTTCTCCTGTACTAACTGGAACATAAACTTTTACCATTCATCTCTGAAGGTGGAGCTGACCTCAACAAATCTAAGGAGTACAGACTAGGAATATGGTAATTTCTAAGAGTGCTTGTGGATATACAGATCCGTTTTGAACGCATACATTTTGGCGTCCTTGGTTCAGGTAGTACCCAGGTAGTAGCAGTTTCTTCTGGCAGGCATTGAGCAAAGCTGCTGTCATTGTTTAGCGTTTCTAGAATACTCCACCTACTGTAGATTCTTTAACTTGTTTTAAAAGAAGTCTTTAAAAAAAAAAGATTTTATTTTTTAAGTAATCTCTACACCCAACATGGGTCTCGAACTCACAACTCTTGTGAGATCAAGAGTCACGTGCTCCACTGACTGAGCCAGCCAGATGCCCCTCAGAGGAGTCATTTTAAAGTGAAAGGGTTAGTAGCAGCATTAGGTTAGTTAGTAGTGAAATCTGAGGGAGACTTGCAACCCCTGGGTCTAAGTGCTGTTGCTTAGTAACAAAGTCAGCCAGCTTTTTAGGCTGGGCTGAGAATATATAGTAAAATCTCTCTAAACATAACTAACTGGCAAAGGCCTAGTATAAGCTGGGATTTTAAAGCATTTAAAGCATTTGGAGAAAAGAACTAGGTCAATTAACAAAAATGACAAAAGCACACAAAGGATTTGGGCCATTCTTCTATTGGCCCCCAAATTTGGTACATTTAGAAAATGCATGTCCTTTGAGAGACATATATATTTAGTTTCACTCTCTTTTTCTAGATCTGTCCCTAATCACCAGTTGCAAAAGGAGCACACATGTGTAAATTATTATAAGATGCTAGCACTTTCTGAGCAAGTGTCTGAGGTGGATCTGTTCCCAGGGGGTAGACCTCGTGCCTGGAGACGGCACCCAGGGTGTGCCACGGGCACTGGGCCCAGACCCTGGAGACCTGCGGTAAAATCTTGGATGACTGGCCTCAGGCCAGGGTCTGGTCTCACTAAGTCTCCATTTTCTCCTGTTCATAGCACAAATAACCACTTCTTAGACTTACAGGGGAAACATGGAAGCATCTCGGTAGTACTTGGTGATCAATACAGATTTTTATCATTTTCCTTCGTAGTCTTCAAGGGCCCCATATTAAACGTGGCACAATTTCCCAAACTCACACTCACATCTCTGGCCAGCGCCACACACCTTCAGTGGGACCTCTGGGACCATTTCTCATCATGTACTAAAAGTGACATCTTAAGTGCAGAAAGGCACAAATTCCCACATAATATTCCCTCACTGGCCCTTTCTTGCCCCCAGATGGCCACAATACATACATGTTGAGCACTGAAACCACACACTTCAAATTGTGAAAAACCAGTTTGGCACTGTTCTTTCCACCTTACTGTTGCAGGAAACTTGGAATCCAGAAAAGAATTTTACCGTTAGACCCTGCACATTGCTGTGTGATGTGCAAACACTTTTAATTTTGGTCCGTGGACTTAGGGACAGGAGGCCAAATATAATTTGTGCGTATGATTGCTTTTCCTTTCTGCATAAGCACAAAATTCATTTTTAAATAGAAAAATGCAAAAACAACCTCTGATTACTTTAGAAAACCAGGCATCTTGCAATGCATAACTGTAATAGTACATGTATGTGCACGTACACATACATACATATGGGGGGGAGAGAGAGAATATGATAGAAAGCTATTAACTACAAACTTGATAGGTAACTCTTACTTTATCACATCTCATCAGTCCCAAATATCTTAGAGATTTGCTGCTCTGCGCAATCAGGGTGGCTCCTTGATCTGTAATTTCTTTACACCATCCAACATCCACAGTCTCTATTGTCATGCTGTACCGGCCAATGGCTATCAGTGCTGCAGAGAGGGACAGAAAGAGAGAAAGCAAGCATAAATGTTAGCAGTGTATGGGATCTCTATCTTATTATGACTATTTCTCTCATTTCCTCAGTAAATTTGTTCCTGAAATGTTGTGTGTAAATGAATGTTTTGTAAACGAAATTAAATTTGAAATGCTTTAGGAAAGCTTGCTCTATGACAAACCCTTTCACAAAGTGAATAATCATTCCATAATTCCCCTTTCATTGGAACACAGCTTCTTATCAGTTTTACTCATTACAAGGTTACCTGTACTTTCAAACATTCATATCTGCAGAAGGAATAAATTAAAATGAATTATATATATAATGTTACAGAAAATGCTGAGTAGAAACTAAACTTTACCCACGATAACTTTAATAAATTTTTTAAAAGAAAAATCCATGTAAGCACCACTTTGAGGTGTATTATACCGCATATAAATTTCTTTACCGATTGGCATAATTTTTTCCAGCTGTTCACGATCTGTAAAATGTAAGACTATATAATATTTTTCACATTAGTCCTTCTTGGGACTGTTAGGAATTAAGAGTACATTATACATACAGTTGAACTTAATTGGTGCCATGCTACAGTGCGGTAAAGGGAATGCATTTGTTATGCTGAATTTCCTCACCATTATCAGAAGTCTTCCTTCTATTAACATATAAAATGAAGCCTGTCATCTGAAAACTATCAGTATCTCTAGTCTTCTTGACTGTTTAGCATTGGACCACTACTAGAGGGCAGATGCTTATCCCATAATCTACGACGTGCACCACTTATCACTGCTCCATTACCCAGCACCCTGTCAGAGCGACCAATCAGTGAAGGTGGCTCTTTGCTACGGACTTCTGACTTGATAGACATGCACACCTCTACATTTGTGGAGCAGAAAAACAGATTTCAATACCTCCAGCCAGAATAAGTTCATGGTGCATTGGTTTGTAAAAGAAAACCCTGAAAACAATGCCACACATTTTAAAAAGGACAGAGAAATTGTTTGCTAATTATTTCCTCATTCTAAGATAGGATGAGTTGATTTCTGTGACATTAAAGGCGGATGATATTTTCCAATTGACTAGATTGATAAGAGCAGAGTGAATTACTCACGTAAATAAATGTTAACTCTTACAGCTCACAGAAAAGAACTTGGCAAAATCTCTTTGCCAATTACCTCAGTAATATTTTTTTTACTAGAAAATTCATGCCTATGATTCAAGTATCAAAGCACTCCTATGTAGCCTGATATTTAAGGTTTACAAAAACACCCATCATCTCAGTGTAGTCCAGTGAAAATGCGATGAAGGACACAAATTTTTTTTTCCTAGAAATTCCTCATGCCACGAATTTGTTCATGCTTTCACCTTTGCCCACCTACTTTGACATTTTTTATTTTTTTTTTAATTTACTTAGAAAGAGACAGCACAAGCAGAGGTGGAAAAGAGAGAGTGGGAGAGAGAATTCCGCCCAGGCTCCACACTGTCAGCTCAGAGCTTGACACAGGGCTTGAACTCACAAACCATGAGATCATGACCTGAGCTGAAATCAAGTCAGATGCTTAACCGACTGAGCCACCCAGGCGCCCCACTAGTTTGACATTTAGTTTTCAAGGAAGTGGAGCAGGGTAGAGGGGGTTTTGCCAAAGGTTTGCCAAGTGGTCTGAATGATATTTTGTAAGTGGAAGTAATATCCCAGGTTAATCCCATCGGTGTCCCTGCCCTAAGAAAGCCATGATTTCTGGCACCATCATAATTTCACTAGTTATGCTATCCTAAGGATCTCCTATGATGACTGAAGTAGAATATACATAAAAGAAATTTCTTTCAATCTCAAACTGTAATTTCAGAAGATGACAAATCACAAGTTGCAGAAGGCCCCAGGTTGGTAGATTGTGGACTTTTATTTAGGTTTGAGGCTAGAACATGAAAGCCCTGCCCCGGACAGAAAAACATAAAAATAATGATCTGAGAAGTTTTTTAGAAGCTGCTTTATAAGCAAATGAAGAGTCAATAGCTTTTGATTCTAACTGCTAAGAACACTGGTGTTTATTATTTCCCTTTTTTTCCTTTCTTGTCCAAATTAAAATAAGCAGTAAACAAGACAACTGAAGATAAATCAGGGCATTCTATGTTTGTTTTGACATAGCTCTATACCGTAAAGTAAGAACTGAACTTTATTATTCCTTAACTTGTTCATTTATTCAGCAAACACCTCCTGAGTACTTGCTCTAGAGCATTTTGTCTAATGTCTATTGACTATCCATGGGCTAGGCACTGGGCTAGGAATTTTAGGCAATTATTTCATTAAATCCTCTCAGAAACCCTATGAAGTTTTATTATTATTTCCATTTTAAAGATCAGAAACCTGAGTCACAGAAAGACTGAATGACCTTCCCTGTCACAAGACACTAAGTGAGGGATAATAGGCTGAGAATTAGGCTCTCAGTCCCGGCTGCACATGAGATCTACTAAGTCAGAACCATGGGGCCAGTCACCAGGCAGTTCTAACATGATGCACCACTGGCGTGTGGAAGTGGAACCGTGGGTGTGACATGAGGGACCTGTGCTAGGTGCTGGGGACAGAAAGATTCAGAGCTCAGAGGCCAGCTGAATGGGGTGGAAATGAGGAACACCCAAGTAAATAGTGACAATACAATGCTCATCCCCCCTCTCTTCCCATTCCTATCTCATTCTCGCTTCTCAGATCTCAAGTCAAAGGTCAGCTTCTCAAAATGGATCACTCTATCATTTGCCACTACTGGAAACACTATTATTAATTTGTTTGGTTATTCACTTTGTTGTAGCCCATCTCTCCCATAAGTATGACAGCTCCTATTCACTGCTGTATGCCCAGCCCCTAGCCTGTGCCTGGTACGGAGGTAGTTCTTAAAAGTATTAGTGGAACGCACCAATGACTGGAATATGGTTTGGGTCTACTACAGAAGCATGCCAAGGGGGCACCGGAGCCCCTCACTCTTCAAGGGAGAAGAGAAATCATAGGAGCTCTCATGGAAGAGCTGAGCTAGGTCTTGAGGGATGAGTAAGGATTCTGTAGGAGAACAAAGGAGCTTGGGCAAGTATGTTGGGCTAAGGAAACAGCATATGTAAGCATAGAGAGATGTGAAAGGGTAGGGCAGCTGTAGGCCATTCTGTGCAGCTGAAATAAAAACAAGGCCAAGAAGTGGCAGGATTTATTTCAGAAATATTTATTCAATGATTAATGACACTGGAGTAGGTATAAGAGACACAGAGTAGCAAAAACAAGCAGAGTCCTTGATGTCCTTTAACTTACATTCTAGTAGGAGAGACAGGTGTGAAGCAAATAAACACACCACCATATATAAATCTAAATTGTAACAAATGTTCTGAAGGAAACTGATTACTTTAGGAATAACACTTGTGGGGGAGAGGGGGCAGGGGGTGGGCACTAGGGAGAGTCTTCCTGATGAAGTTACTTTTAATCTGTCCAATAGCCCTGCAAAAACAATACTCATTTTATGGTAGAAAACTGAAGTTAAATACTTCAGCCAGGCCCCACCCCTACTAAGTGGCAAAACCAAGGTGCACACCGAGACAGTTTGGCTCCAAGGCCAGTGTTGGTTCTACCATAGCAGCACACGGGTGGTTGAGGAGCCTGCATGTGTACAGAATGTATTTTTCCCCTTTACCACCATTCAGGACTTAACCATTACAGCTTGCAGGGAGCCAAGTAAAACACGGTGACCATAAAACACGGTCCACCAGAATCTGTAAATTCCAGAATATATAGAACAATTTACATCTTTGTGACTATATCTACCTTTGAATATTTTTTCATTGTTCTTCACAAGCTGACCATGACACTTGTAGTGTGGTACAGTCTCAAGTTCATTTCCAGGCTCACTACTTAGTAGATGTCTGACCTCAGGATATTTCACTTTTCTGAGTCTCAGCTTCCTCACTTGGACAATGGGGATGTTGACTATATGTCCTGCTTACTTCACAGGGTTGGTCTGAGGTTCAAATGACATAATACATGTAAGGGGCTCGGCACTACATAAATGTCATGATTTATGTGATATTTTCCCAAAGCATTCTACAGTGGTGCAGTTGATATAAAATGAAAAGACTTTAAAGAGTTTTGAAAAATAAAATGCTCCGGGAAAATGAGAGCATTATATAAGTATTTAGTCATTATGTCACTGCTAGAGCTCCTGAACTGCCTACTCTCTATTGGTGATCATGAACTTGTAGATTGCACCTGGGATGATAGGGCTGCAAATGTAATGTGTGATTACTACCTTCACTAGGGGCTGTTGACACATTACAATGATATTTATTGAGCCTTGAAAAGAGATAAATTATGCAAGACTAATTCCTAATCTCAATGCAGTTTGAATATACGTTTTTATGTGCTAAGTACAACTAACAAAAATAGTTAAATTCTAAAAAAAATTACACAAGTTAAAAGCTATAATCCAGTAACTTATATCATTATCAAGAAAATACATTAACCCCCTAAAAGGCATTTCCATAGACAGAGAAAGTGAAAACCATGAGCACATATATATTAAATTTTGACTAAGAAATTCCATTTCCAGGGGTGCCTGGGTGGCTCAGTGGGTCAAGCATCTGCCTTTGGCTCAGGTCATAATCTCGCGGTTTGTGATCTTGAGCCCTGTGTCAGGCTCTGTGCTGACAGCTCAGAGCCTGGAGCCTGCTGCAGATTCTGTGTCTCCCTCTCTCTCTGCCCTCCCTCTGGTTGTGCTCCGTCTCTCACTCTCTCAAAAATAAATAAACATTAAAAAATTAAAAAAAAGAAATTCCATTTCCAGGAATATACCCTGGAAATATACTTTTTGAAAAAGATACTTTTAATAATACTAGGAACTTTTAAATCATTCAGTGAAAAAAGTAAAGGTGCAAGAATTTATATGGTGTGCTATCACCATATAAAAGAGAATACAATTAAAAAAATCCACTTACAAATCTGCTCCTTTGTGAAAAAGGAATATGGGAGAGAGACACCAGGAAATACAGAGACTGTTTAAGTATACGGGGTTGGTGGGAAAGGGGAGGAAGGAAGGGGCATGGAATGTGGAGGTGGGGATTTGAGGAGGGAGAGACACTTCCTGGAGTATCTCTTTGGATATAGCTTCGACTGTGAATCATAGTAATGTTTAACATACCTCCCAAAATAAAAAAAAAAATTAAAACTAACAAGGATGTAGGGGAATGGGAAGTAGAATACAAACAGTAACAAATGAAGCTAACTGTACTACAAATGAAGAGCGTGACCCAGACAAATAAAATAACCACAAGAAGAGGATGGGAATTAAGAATTCAGTCACTTTGGAAAACATTATTTTGGCAGGATATTGTAAGGTGAAATCCAAAAAGAACTGTCAGCAAACATTGTATTCCAGTTAGTAATTCTATTTCTCACAGGGCTATGAGGTAGCAATTCAGTAACTACTTTATGTGTAATCTAGGATTGTAAATGATAAGAGCCAGTCTTTTTACTGTCAGAGAAAGAAGTTATAAATAAGAAAAGGGGAGAGGCTTATAATAAACCCTGTGGTATTGATTTGGAATCAGAGGTACTAGAATGAACTGTTGGTTCATAACAGATACACAGATATAGAAATAACTAATAAATATGATGTATGTGCATGCATGGGTTAGTCTACATGCATATATTCCCTATCTTTTCAGCTGAGAGAGACTAGGAGCAATGACACTCTAGTAGCAGTGATGTACAGGCACCCAGATCTTGATTTATAAATATCATTCTCTAATAAAAAGAATTAAGTCTTCTTATAGAAATGGTTGATTCCTGCACTGGGGCAGGGAAATACAAGGTAAGTCTGAAACATCTTGTGATATCAGAAAAAACAGGTGCTTAAAAGAGTGAGGGCATATCAAAAGGACACAGGATCCATTCAGAAGAAGCTGCCAATGGCCACATCTGGAACAATGTGAATCTCAAAATAAATGAGTGTATTGGACTATACTTGAGAAAACCAAATAAGCATCCACAAATCCATATTCATAGAGGTAGAAAGATAGAAGATGGATATACAGTCAAGGAAGGACAACTCTTCCTTACAGAAAAATTCCAATGAATCAATTTGGAAAGAATGGGGGAAATACAAAAACATCATTAGGCAAAGACCGCAGTAATAACTGTTGCGGTCCAAGTTCACAAATAGATGCTAAAATCAGTGGGTGAAAGTTTTGGGAGAAACAGAATAATAGCATAGTGCCAAAGATATTTATCAACTGCAAAGGGAAGTCAGTTTAATTACTAACATCACAGTGGAGAGACCCAGCAGCCATCACCTTAACCAAATGACCAAGGTTAACATCACCACTAATAACACATACAGACATCACATGTACCACCTGATCACTTCTTCACTATTCTTGCCAAAATAATCTCAATCCAAACATCACACAAACCTAAGCTGAAAAACATTCTACAGGTCTAGAGGGTAAGGGTAATGAAATGTAAGAAAAGAATGAGGAAGCATCAGAGATAGGAGGAGACTAAGGAGACAGGACAAACAGATATACTGTGAGATCCTGGATTGGATCCTGGAATAGACAAGAAAATTAGGGGGAAAACTGGTGAAATTCAAATAAGATCTATAACTTAGTTATCTTATTGCTTCAATGTTAATTTCCTGGTTTGATAATTATACTATGGCTATAGGAGTTGATCACACTAGAGGTAGCTAGGTGAAGGGTATTATGTGAACTGTCTACTAGTTTTGCAACTTTTCTGAATTCTAAAAGTATTTTGGGGTGTCTGTCTGGCTCAGTCAGTAGAGCATGCAACTCTTGATCTTGGGGATGTGAGTTCGAGCCCCACACTGGGTTTAGGGATTACTCAAAAATAAAATCTTAAAAACAGTATTTGAAAATAAAGATTTTAAAAGCATAGATAAGCTAGTAACAGACAACAAGTGAATGAACTAAGGAGAGAACTAAAGTTTTCTAAGTGAAAGCAGGTATTACTTTCACAGCGAACAATCTGATATATAAATGTTACAACTAAAAATACATTTTTTTCTTCATAGGAGGAAGATTAGTCACACGAGCGCATTAACAAGTAACCTGCATGTGCCATTTTGTCCTTTCCCGTTCTATTTTCTGCTATGGATCTATGTACCTGCAATACAATCAGAAGAAATGCCCTGGTGCTTGAAAGAACTAGGGTTAAAATTTAACAGTGGGATTAACATCTTTCATGTAATACTTGGAAAAAAGGATTTGCAAAGAAATTTCTTGGCATGGATACAAAGAGATAAATATGAAAAGCACTCTTCTTTGTAGATGCCACAGAAGCCCCCAAAACAAAGAAATGACACTTTCAGAGACATTCGTTGTTGTGTGATGGTCTCTGGGAAGGCTCCCTCCACCCTGCAGGGACTATAGCAGTGGTTCCCAGCCCTGCCAGTTCAGGAGAATCACAGGTGCCTAGAAAAAGTACAGATGCCTGAGTCCCACCCCTGGAGATTCTGACTCAGGAGAAGCCATAAAAACTCCTGTGATCCCGATGTGCAGCCAGGGCTGAGAACCACTTGAACAGAATAACCTGTAACTCGGGCAAAGTCAGTCAACTAAAAACAAAAGAACTAATTTTCAAGGATATAAGTAGCTTTGTGTTCTGATATTTTAATACAACTTTGTCTCTCAAACAGTAGTGACTTCTTGTACACAATCCAATACTTTTTAACTTCTGTATTTCTAATTTATATCCTTTCCTTCCATTTTGATATATTACTATTAAATTCCTCCTATCATTTTTTTTAATGTTTATTTTTATTTTTGAGAGACAGAAAGAGCATGAGTGGGCAGGGGCAGAGAGAAGGAGACACAGAATCAGAAGCAGGCTCCAGGCTCTGTGCTGTTAGCATAGAGCTCGATGCGGCGCTCAAACCCACAACTGTGAGATCATGATCTGAGGCGAAGTCGGAAGCTCAACCAACTGAGCCATCCAGGTGCCCCATATTCCTCCTATTATTATGTAGTAAACCTGACAGTGACCATATGCTATTTTTCCAGGTTGTCCTTTTTAGTAAATATTTTCCTTTAGTTCATTGCACTTATTTATATTTCTAATACAGCACTTATCAGAGTTTGTTTCGTATTAGAATTATTTATCAAACACCTGTCTTCCTACTAGATTGTAAAGTCTTTGAAGCAGCAAATGTAGAAAATGCTTTTCTAGGACCTCTAAGTCTCTTGAAAATCAAGTGTCACTCATTTTTTACAGCTTCAGTGAATTTTTTGGAAGTATAACATGCATGCAGAATATTGCACAAATCCTAAGGGTACAATTTGATGAATTTTGACAAAGTTAACCCAGCTGTGTAACACTCTCTAGATTGAGAGACAGGGCATGACCATAACCCCTGAAGCTCACTCGTCCCCAACTCCAGTCACTGTTATTCTGCCACTAAGAATAGCTACTATCCTGACTTCTAACCACACAGATTGGTATTCTTGTGTTTGAACTTCAAATATATAGAGTCAAACACCCAGTACTCTTATTTCTGGTTTTTCAGCAGTCTGTTATGTTAATGAGATCCATCCACATTGTTAAGGGTATGAATAGTTTGTTCATTCTCATTTCCAAAGTGGCGATAACATTTACATTCCTACCAGTAATGTGTGAAGATTCCAGTGTCTCTACATCCTTGCCAGTACTTAGTGGTATCTGTCTTTCTGATCATAGCCATTCTGGTGGGTGTGAGGTGCTACCTTATTGGGGGTTATAATTTTCATTTCCCTAAGGACTAATGATGTTGTGCATCTTTTCATGGTGTCATACACTGCTTTAAAATCCCAGCGTAACAGGGGCGCCTGGGTGGCTCGGTCGGTGAAGCATCCGACTTCGGCTCAGGTCATGATCTCACGGTCTGTGAGTTCAAGCCCCGCATCAGGCTCTGTGCTGACCACTCAGAGCCTGGAGCCTGTTTCAGATTCTGTGACTCCCTCTCTCTCTGCCCCTCCCCCTGTTCATGCTCTGTCTCTCTCTGTCTCAAAAATAAATAAACGTTTAAAAAAATTAAAAAAAAATCCCAGCATAATATTATGTGCCTTTATCCTTTCAAGCACTCAGTAAGTATCTATTAAATTAAATTGATGAAGGAGAGGCACGTAAGGTTTCTATTATTAGACTACCTAGCAAAGAATAGCAAAATATCTGTTTCTAGACGACAGATCATTTTCCACAAAATTTGAGGGAATGTACCAGTAAAATAAACTAGTCTAGCCTCTGGAGACACAAAAAAAATCTTCAAGTTTCTTAAAATAAGAGAGTAAATTCAAAAAATTTACAGTTATAGAAAACTTTCCAAATGCTCATTTATTTGTGGAATTTCAAAGACTGTGGAGTATGCTTTATTTAGGAACTCTAAATCTCTTACAATCAAGTGAAAAATAAATATAATACAAAAATTGTGGTGGATAACATTGGAGTAAAAATGTTGAATTATGGTAGAATTTTCAAGACACTTTATGTAAGGGCATTCATTTTACAGAACTCTTCTTACTGAGTTCAGAACAGCAACATGCAAGTCTTATCTGACAAAGGGAAGAAGCTGGCTGTGGCCCCTGACCTTTCGGGGAAAAGACTCTCCTGCCCTATACATCCTGAAATGGAAATACAACATTATTTATAGGCTGCACCTGCTTTCCTTCCTACGAGATTAGCAAGTTGGTGGAAAGTAAGAGTTCACATGAAGAATTTTTTAAAGAATTTTTTAAGTTTATCAGAAGCAAGGATAAGTATTTTTTATTCTTTATGCTTTCCAAATTATTTTTATTTTAATAGCAGAAAGACACAAATTACATTGGGTAGGTAGAAACTATTTTTGAGTATGTGACTTCTGAAAACGTAACAAACAAAAGGCATATTTAGAACTAACCTTCATTTAACAGGAATCTGATCCACTGCTCTGGTTTTCAGTGGTGCTGTTTTTGGTGGAAACCAACCCTCTGAGAGGAATGTTAGGTTCCCTTGATAATCCCCTTATTAAATTTTGGAATCCAAGATGAGGAAGAAAAAAAAAAGCCTTACTAATCTTAACATTAGCTGAGAACCTTAAAGTCCCTGGTTCAATGATTCTTTTTTATTCTAGCTAGCCTGCATAAATACATATATTACTTATCAAAGAATTATGCATATTTTAAAAAATTCTGACATTATATTAGATTTCCTCACTTTATGAGAAGTGAATTCTGGGCTTCAATATGTTGGTTCATGGATATGGAAAAGTATATTAGTGTTTCTGACACAGATCTGCCTTGTCCACCTTTCTGAGCTGGAGTTTCCAGACTGCCATAAAGATGGAGCATCAGTATCAAGCAGGCATCAGATACAAATATTTATCTGGCCCCACGTGGAGCAGAGCAGGATGCCATGGCAGCAACTACCGCTTGAGAGATACCAAGGTTGGTGACAACATATGTGTTACCAGACTGCCCAACAGGCATTGTAAAAATATCTTAACATTGAAGGGAAGGAAACCGAAGGAAGAGGGAAGAACACACGAGGATGTCAGCAGAGTGAATATATCATCTCTTCCTTCTTTAAACAAATACTAATCAAGTGCCTCCTAAGCACCAGGGAATGTTTCAGGAACTGAGAATAAAGAGAGCAAATCCCTGCCCTTGTGAAGCTTGTATTCTGAATACAAATAAATAATTAGAATACCTAGGTTTTCAGGTGGTGATTAGGCTTCTGAGAAAAATTCAGCAGGGCCTAGAGGTGGGAGTGCTACAATTTTAATTAGGGCAACCATGGAAGGCATCACAGAGAAAATGACATCTGAGCAAAGATCTGAAGAGGTGAGGGAACAAGCCATACAGATATCTAAGGGAAAGGCATTATGTTCAGAGAACACCTAATGCCAAGGCCATGAGGCAGGAAGGTTGCTGGTTTGTTTTAGAGTGAGCAAAAGAGCAAGGTGGTGGGTAGTGGAGAGGAGACTGGGGAGAGTTAATGGAAAAGGGGGTGGTCAAAATCATCTCATAGATCATTTTAACGACATTGGCTTTCCCTCTAAATGAAATCAGAAACCACTGGAGAATTTGGGGCAGAGGAGTGATATGATCTAATTTAAACTTTCTCTGGCTTCTGGGTTGAAGACAGGCTGTAAGAGGCAAGAGCAGAAGCAAGGAGACCAGTAAGGAGGCCACTGCAATGATCTAGACAAGAAGTGATAGTGGCTTGGCCAAGGGCTATGTAACAGAAATGGGGAGGAGTTGAACTATAGACTACAGTAGAGAGACCCAACAGTATTTGCTGATGGACTGGGTGTGGAGTAAGAGAAGGAGAAGAGTCAGGGTGTTAAGAGAAAAGAAATCTTTTCTTTTCAGCACTTAGATTTGAAAGACATTTCCTGCATGGAATTTTACATAGCTGTTCCTTGGGTCCTTGTGTGTCTAAGTGTTCTTGCACTAGTAGGAATATATCAGTTTCTTCTCTTGGATATAAACTCTGAGAGGGGCAAAGACCACCTTTATTCATCTTTATATCATCATTATCTAGCATAGGGCCTTTACTTGTTAGTGTTCAATATATGTTCATTTAAATATGTACATCTTAGATATCACAATTAAAAGCACTTAGGGAAAAACAACTTAGAAAGGGGTCTTGTTTGCATTCTCTAGAGTTCATATTCATTCTTTTATTCTAAAAGTATTTACTGAGTAGCTACAGTATATTAATCACTATGATGTTTGTAGGTACCTTTGAGGAGATTATAGGTAATAAACATTTCCCCCTATATGTCTCTGCATTTAAAAATTTTCAAGAGTGTGGGCTACCTAGGTGTCTCAGTTGGTTAGCATCTGACTCTTGGTTGCAGTTCAGGTTATGATCTCATAATTCATGAGTTCGAGCCCCACACCGGACTCTGTGCTGACAGCACAGAGCCTACTTGGGATTCATTCTCTCCCTCCCTCTCTCTCTCTCTCTCTCTCTCTCTCCGTCCCTCCCCTGCTCTCTCTTGGGCATGCTCTCTCTCTCTTAAACAAACAAACAAACAAACACACAAACAAACAAACTTAATTTTTTTTCTAACACTAGGCATGTTTTACTTTACCAAAAAATCGGTTTTTAAAAAGAGGAACTAGATAGATTTCTTAGTTTTACCAGAGTAAAGGGAAAAACTTAACATTTCTTTTTTTTTTAATGTTTCATTTTACTTTTTTTTTTAATTTTTTTTCAACGTTTATTTATTTTTGGGACAGAGAGAGACAGAGCATGAACGGGGGAGGGGCAGAGAGAGAGGGAGACACAGAATCGGAAACAGGCTCCAGGCTCTGAGCCATCAGCCCAGAGCCTGACGCAGGGCTTGAACTCACGGACCACGAGATCGTGACCTGGCTGAAGTTGGATGCTTAACCGACTGCGCCACCCAGGAGCCCCTCATTTTACTTTTGAGACAGAGAGAGAGTGAGCAGGAGAGGTGAAGAGAGAGATGAAGACACAGAACTTGAAGCAGGCTCCAGGCTCCAAGCTGTCAGCAGGGCTCAAACCCACAAACTGTGAGATCATAACTTGAGCCAAAGTCAGATGCTTAACCAATTGAGCCACCCAGGTGTCCCAGAACTTAACCTTTCTGAAAGTGGGGTTTCTCTCTAACCTTGCTCGTCAAGGCAAACAAACACATTGACTGGTACCAAAATTCAATACCTAAACATCATGAAATCCTGTGAAAAAAGCATAAAGCTATTTGCAAACTAAAATTAAATACAAAAAGGTAAGTTCACTTACTCCTCCTTAACTATAACCACAGCAGTTATTACTCAGGGGCTGTTGTCCAGACCATAGATTAGCTTAGATACCGGCAAAAACTTGCTTATGGATCTTTCTGCCATAAGAAGGGAAAAGGAAATAAAAACATGAAATTCAAAGCATTTCAATTTGAGTTTTTCAAGTTTATGGGGTGCCTGGGTGGTTCAGTTGGTTAAGTGCCCAACTCAGGATTTTGGCTCAGGGAATGATCTCATGATTCCATAGATAGAGCCCCATATTGGGCTCTGTGCTAACAGTGAGGAGCCTGCTTAGGATTCTCTCTCCCTCCCTCCCTCCCTCTCTGCCCATCCCCTGGTCATGCACACATGAGAGGTCACTCTCTCTTTTAAAATAAATAAACAAACATCAAAAAAAAGTTTAGTGGAGAACTAGATTAAAATTCAGGGAACATTAAACTTTGTATATTCTTTTTGTCTTCCAGGGGGAAGAAGAAATCCCAGTTCTCACACTAGAGCAAATGCTCACACAGGCAGGGAGACACAGACACAGACGTATATACATATATTATTCTTAGGCCCTAATTCACAGGTAGACTTATCTTAAAGCTACTGAAGGGCCTTCTGAAGGTCCAACATTTACATGGACCTTCACAAGGTCCTGGTTCACAGAAATGTACTCATAGGGTAATGTATTCTTGTAAAATTCTGTAAAAGCAAGATGCTTTTGTATTCTTTTCTTTAAGAGAGATCTCAAATTGTTTAAACCTCAGGTCCTGAAAAATCCTGAATTTGTCCCTGATCCAACACAGAATATTCTGATTCAGTGGCTTTGGGGGTGGATATCAGGAAGCTGTATCTTTTTCTTTCCTATTTTTTAATGTCACCAAGTGATTTTGATGCATAGCCAGGTTTGGAAATCACTGATGAAGGACTTACAGACTGATCAGTTTAATGAGTCCCTGACATCTAGGTAGTATTTCTACCTGGAGCTTTGCCACCATTGATTGGGACATAAACCATATAACACTATGTAGTTTGGAAAAAGCTGACAATTGGCAACATTCACTTCCACATTGCAGTGATGAATCACATAACCCTCTGTGCCGAGTAATTAACTATCCATTTGTATGTACTGGCTGTAGCGATATAGTTCTTTTCAAAGAGGAAGGAAGGGAATTTGGACATAACATTAACAGTTGTTAATACCAAGCAAATAGAGTAAATTGGATTTATTAAAAAGAGTATGTGTGTGGATTTTTCCCTAGGAGTTGATATAATTTGTCTAGCTTTCTAATTATAGTTGGGACAGAAAATGGCTGAACCCCAAGACCTCTCACGGTATCTAATAAACTTTTACTTACAGGGAGAATATTTCTTGGGTTGGAGAATGACAAATAATTTACTAAGCTTTTCCTGAAAGATAGCTAAAGGTGTTTCACCTATATCTAGCTGATGAATTAGCTTTAGCTAATAATCAGTGTCATGAGACAGGGAAGAAGCAGCCTGTAATTACTTTGAAAGGAATGAAGGAACAGATCTGATAAAGAAACTAAATCAGCTAATTCCTCTAGGGGTATACCGAGTGGGAGAGAAGCTCACCTCCCTGCCAGTTTAAAGTGAGGCAAAGACAGGGGGCATGGGAAGTTTTCACATGCCCGGCTTCCATTCCCACTTCCTGGTAACAAACCCTTAATTTTCCTTTCCAAAGGTGCACCATGGGGACTGTAATTAAAGGTTCCCTCCCCTTCTCCAACATGCAGGTGGGCATGTGTCCCAAATCCGACTATAAGCATACTCACTTCCTAGTATGTGATTTCTGCCCAGAATGACTTAAGAAGTAAAACAGCTGGAGACACCCATCCTGGGGGAGGTTACCGAAGAGACTCTCATTAGTCCCAGCTATCTAGAGATCCCATGTTCTTATCTTTCCCACAGCCTGATTCTGGGAGTTACCCCATCTTCTTCCAATAATTTCTTTGCTTTTGTTCTGGGTTTTGTTTTCACTTAAAGTAGTCTCTGTTGGTTTCTATAACTTGAATCTTAACTCATACAGAAAACTATGTGCATGACAACTCAGTTTTTTTCTACAATAACAAAAACCCCAGACAGATTCTCAACAATGCCCTGCTGAAAGAGTCACACCAGCAGAAAATAGAAACATGGCTCCGTAAATAAACATTGGTTTTGTTGGTAGATGTTACTAACATATCTGTACTCACTCTTGGGAGAATTAAAATAACTCTATTTAGTTCCATGATATCTTTTTAAATTTTTCAAATAATAACTCTATTGTTTGCACAAAAATGGTTCAAGTTATTGTAAAAGTTAAATCAATGAAGGAAAGTACAGTAACACTCTAAAATTATCCCAAATCCCATTATCCAGAAATACCATCACTAGTACTTGGTAACCATTCTTCCAGCACCTTCTTCCACATATAGACAGAGCAAAAGAAAGAGAAAAATAATTTCAGAAATCTTGGAAATAATTATGCATGCTTTAAAAAAGTATTTAATTTGTGGGGCGCCTGGGTGGCGCAGTCGGTTAAGCGTCCGACTTCAGCCAGGTCACGATCTCGCGGTCCGGGAGTTCGAGCCCCGCGTCGGGCTCTGGGCTGATGGCTCAGAGCCTGGAGCCTCTTTCCGATTCTGTGTCTCCCTCTCTCTCTGCCCCTCCCCCGTTCATGCTCTGTCTCTCTCTGTCCCAAAAATAAAATAAACGTTGAAAAAAAAAAAAAATTTAAAAAAAAAAAAAAAAAGTATTTAATTTGTTTTTACTTGAATTTAACCAAAGTAAAGAAATTGAATTGAAAAAGAATCATAGAACTTTGGTAAAATATTTCTTTACCAAGATAATTCTTAAAAGAGTCTACATAAATTCAGAACAAAATGTATGAAAATATGAAGAATTTGGAGTAATTTAAAAGATTCTATACTTTACCTCAGACAAAAATCTATCAACTCCCTTCTAGAAAAAAAAAATAAGAAAACTGGTAGGCATTTCTACCTCTTTCTTCTTCCTTTCATATTCATCACCTCTATTATTATTTTTACATTGTCAGGTTTCAGTGTTCCCACCTGCTTTAGTAACCACAAGTCTCTTGGTTGTTTTGCTCTGGTTCTGTATTAGGTGGATTAAATACCATGAGTTCCTTCATGATTTTTCTTTTTTCATTCCTGAGGTCTTTTTTTGATTAATCTTTTGGGTGACTAGATACTATCTATAAGTAGTTTGTTTGTGTTTTTTTTTTAGAAAGATTCATCATATATTCCCTAAGTTCTGAATGCTTGAAAGACTGTTTGGCTTATGTTTAAGGAACAACATGGCTAAGTATTAAATTTGGGGGCATACTTATTTTTTACCTTCAGAGCTTTATATACAGGTGTTTCAGTGTTGTTGTGGAGAAACTAAGTCCAATCTGATTTCTTCCCCTTTATACGTGTCTTGTTTTAATGTCTGAAAGCTATATGATTCCTCCTTTATTTCTTAGGATCAATGTATTTATCAGGGAGTGTCTTTATTATTCTGCAGTGATTTATTTTCCTAGAACATGGAGGACACTCTTGATTGTTGTAGATTTAGAACTCTTTAGATGCAGGATCCACGTGTTTCACTCTTGTTCTGTTGGCTTCACTTGTTCCTCCCCCCCTCCCTTGTAAATGATGCTCTCAAATAAAATGCTAGGTACAGACGCTGTAAATGGTCTTATGTTTGTTCCTTTCAAATTCTTCTTTGATTACCTGTGGCTGGCTATCTGTGTGCAATATGGGGAGGTGAGTAATAAGTTGGAACTAACTAAGAATCTTTGAGTCCAGTATCCTCACCACATGTCTGTTATTTCCTTTATCCTCACATACCTGTTCTTCTCTCAGATTTCTATGTTTAAGATGTTACGTGTTACTAATAACAAAACCATTTGAACCATTTTTGTGTTTAATTTTAGCACCTTCTTCTTCTCTCCCTCTTTCACCCATTTTGCTTCTGGAAGTCTCTTCTGTTCCAAAGCAAGGTGGCAGAAGATGGTGATGGCTCATCAACATGGTTTCTCCTTTGGTGACTTCTTACTCAACACTTTTGGGATGTAAAATTGGGACTCTACATGGGCATAGAGATTCATGGCTTGAATCAATGAATTGTCGCTATCCCTTTCTAAATGGGATATACCTATTACATGTTAATCACAGGTATCCCCCCAAATTTTTTTTAAGAATTGTGAGATTTGAATCAATAATGTTGACAAAAGAGAATTCTTAAACTGTAGACTAATTTGGCTAATATTTATTTTATGATTACTACACACAAAATAACAAGCGAGATAAAAAGATGAGTAAAACAGAGTCCTTGTCCTTGCTTTCAGTGCAATAGGGAGAATAAATTACATACATTTTTAATGTTATTTATTTATTTATTTTGAGAGAGTGAGAGAGAAAGCATGAGCAGGGGAGGGACAGAGAGAGAGAAGGAGAGAGAGAATCCCAAATAGGCTCCACACTCATCATGGAGCCCAATGCAGGGCTCTGTCTCAGGATTGTGAGATCAGGACCTGAGCCAAAATCAAGAGTCAGACACTTAACCAACAGCCATCCAGGTGCTCCTCATCTTTTGTATTTTTTAAATGTTCCTACAAATAGTTCAAATCCCCATCCATATTTTTCCAAAAGCTCAAAAAAAATAAATCAACTGAATAGTTCCATTACCCAACTACACCATCCTGTCTCCATGCCCTCTCTTCTGACGTCCTTCAAACTCCTGCTTGTAAGATTTCCTCTTTCAGCTCTCCTATGGGTCCAATGTCTTCTCCTTACCATGCTTATTCATTTTTGTGATGAAACACATTTTTTAAAGGGTTAGTGGGAGACAAAATTTGAGTCCTTAAATGCCTAAAATCACCTTTATTTTACTCTCACAATTAATTGTTGGGCATTGTATAGAAGTCTAGATTGAAAACTATTTCTCCTTAGTTGTGAAGGCACTGCTTCATTGTTTTCTAGCTTCCCATATTGCTTTTTTCTCCAGCTTTATTGAGATATAACTGACAAAGAACATTGTGTAAGCTTAATGCATACAATGTGTTGATTTGATATACTTAAAATAGTGCAAAATGGTTACCATCCATATAGCTTTTAAGAGATTTGGTGTCACTCTTACTTTTTATCGGAAACATCGATCCTACCTTCTTAGGAAACTTTTAGAATCCCCTTTTCATCCTTGGCAATCTAAATTTTCAAGATGATTTGCCTTCATGTAAATCTATTTTTATACACGGTGCTGGATATTTGGTGGGCCCATTCAATCTGGAAACTCAGGTCCTTTCTTTCATAGCAGCCTCTTCTTTGTCAAGGAAGGAAGTGCTCTTCTTATTTCTGAGAATAGTACTTACAGTTTTTGAAGTCTTCTTCTGCTATCTGCATTGCCTCTGTTTTCTCTGCCTAATTTCTCTGTTTGTTTTAATATCTCTCTTCTATGTTGGATGCTTTTCTCAACAGTCTGGCCATCTAAGGATCTTTGACCATATCACTTGGGGTTTCTAGAGTACATAATGCCTCTGAAGGCTAAGCCTTGCCAGGGTTCTGCAGGCCAACAAGCTCACCTGTTATGGAGTCCCTCTCTAAAAACATTTGGGTTGTGAATTCCCCTGCTTTTGTTAAGATGGTTAGCACTCCTTCTTATTTCTGATTTCTAATAATGTGTTGACATCTCTCATCCTTTCTTATCTCCTTTCCCATTTTCTTTGTCTAAAAAAATCCCTTTAACATCGTTTTAGCAAGATTTTACAACAAAGAAAAGATTAATGCACGTGGTCTGTTGGCTATTTTAATTGGTGAGAAAAATCATGGGAAAGGTATGGTCTTTCCTAATTGTTCCCCGTTTTAGGCATTCATTAAAAGTTGCTTCCTCTGAGCTTGAATGAAATATATCATTAAAGGAAAGGTCAGTTTCTTTACATGTGTATGTGTTACATACCCAGTCTATTAAAGGCACAGTAAAAGCAGGACAACTCAGCATCAAGGGTGAGCAGTATATCCTGGAAAATGTAAGTAAACCTTCTAATTAAACAATAATATCTTTTTAGTTATTCCTGGCCCCTGACCTATTATTTTCTCTGTATTTAATATTATTCTGCTTTAAATTTAGATTAATCCATATGGTTAATAGATTGTTTAAAAAAACATCTATTGGGATGCACTTTAACTATTTTATCAAGTGGAATACTGTATTTACCACTGAGTTAAACAACATCTGAAATTAAATCCCAGATGCTGGAAAATTCTCCATATATTCTCAAGGAATAATTTCTGTAATTTGGCTGTTTCCTTCCTAATATATTTGAAACACTTTTTCTGGTTTCACCAACACCTTAATAGATGAAATGTTTTTATTTTAAGATATTTGAAAACAAGTAAGTAAACACCTGGTATTTTATGCAAAAGAATATTTTCAGTAAAGAAACCATTTTTGCTAACATAAGTGTATTAGCATGACTTGCTCAGTGCATCTTTTTAGAGATAGAATTCCACTTGGTTAATTGTAGCAAATCTTAATGAAATAGTATTGTGCTTCCATTCACTTCATTGCATCATCTATCCACAATATATGCCAATATATGCAATAGTCATTAAATTCAGCCAACTTTTTTTCAGGTCCAAAGAGAAAGATGTCTTCAAAAAAGTAGCCTATGAGTGACATTTCCCTCAAATCGGTAATATCATAAATATTTATATATACAGTTATAAACAAACTATTATTAGTTTAAGAAATGCAATTTATCCTCAGCGATAATAGCTTTAAAAGTTAAAAAGCAGAATTTACACATTTTAGTTCTCTGGAATTTTATGCTTTCAACAAAAATAAAATGTTCTAACTAAAGAATATCAGGTAAGATAATTCTCTATTTACTAATCATTGCATTTCTTTTTTTTTTATTTTTTTTATTTATTTTTTTTAATTTTTTTTTTCAACGTTTATTTATTTTTGGGACAGAGAGAGACAGAGCATGAACGGGGGAGGGGCAGAGAGAGGGAGTCACAGAATCGGAAACAGGCTCCAGGCTCTGAGCCATCAGCCCAGAGCCCGACGCGGGGCTCGAACTCACGGACCGCGAGATCATGACCTGGCTGAAGTCGGACGCTTAACCGACTGCTCCACCCAGGCGCCCCATCTTTTTTTTTTTTTTTTTAGATATGTATACAGAATGTAGTA
Source organism: Prionailurus viverrinus (assembly GCF_022837055.1). Classification (NCBI taxonomy): domain Eukaryota; kingdom Metazoa; phylum Chordata; class Mammalia; order Carnivora; family Felidae; genus Prionailurus; species Prionailurus viverrinus. The sequence goes on from NC_062561.1 coordinate 169,011,691, forward strand.
ACCACTATGCGACTAAAAATTATTTGTGTGCACTACATAAATTACTTTTAAGAACTGTTCAGATGCCAGGAAATGAAAGATTTTAAATAAAATTACATCCCCCAAAGCTTCTATTTAAGTTAAACGCTTCGCATTTATTGAAGCTTCTTACAAAATCTACTGAATTTCAGGTAATGATTTCTTTTTAAGATGAACCCTATAAAAGCAGAAAGTAGCACTCATAGAGGGGAACCAACAAAGTGGAATGTAGTTAGTTTCTAGAACATTTTTATTAGATGCTAAATAGAGAAAGCCTCTCCCGAGACAGCATTACATCTCAGGGGATTAGAAGATTTGTAAAGCTACTATCCTCTCCTAATGAAGGGCTTATCTACTACAAAATATTTTCAGTCATAACATTCAGAGTATATTATCATATCCATGAACATAAGCTGTATTTCAGACTGTAATCAGGCATGGTACTGTATGTTTTAATAAGATTCATATAATATCTGTAACTGTTCTTTAGCATATTATGAATTTTATTAACCCAGATAAAGTACTCTCTCATTAATATGGAATTGTGGGAGAGTTCCATATAAAATAAAGAGGTAGCAGACATTTACTACTTTACAACAAATTAACTGATGTGAAGTTGCCATATTTATGGGTCAAAAATTATTAAATATGGCAATTCTATATGGTTCAACATTTATATACCAAATGATTCTTATTTTAACTATTTTGGAGAAAAATAGTTCTGGAAAATTTTTACAGATTTCTTTATCTTTTAAAATAGCATTTATTGTATCTAGTCAAACTTTTCCTTGGTTATCATGACTTTACTGTACTATAATAAGCCAGGAACCAAATTATAGAAGGGCTCTTTAGTAAGCCCACATGCCTAAAGGGTGACATAGGTAAACTAAATGAACAAAGTTGCTTTATTACATTATTTGACACACTCTGTTTGCATATTACACACAGAAATATTCTTTTCCTCCTTAAAAAAAAATGTAGTTGTTCCCTTTCTTTCTACACCACTCAGCCCACAAAGCCTGTTTCCCCCCATTCCTCCCTTTGATGGAGACTCAGATGTCACAAATATTTTGCTCAGTTTCTTTTAAACCAGACTGTGAAAAATACATATGTGCAAAGATAAGTGGCAGCCAGCACGAAGCCTCACTGCTGGGGAGACAGTGGGGCTGAGTGGCGATTGTGAAGATCAAAATGGCCTCCCTAAATGGTGGAGGGTTGGCAAACTGGATAGATACCCCATACACTGCAGTCAATTGGAACTCCCAAGAGCTAATGCCTTTTAGGAATGTAAATCAGTGCTGCTGGATCTTCAATCTTTAAGAGAGGCTTGAAATCAATTTTTTAGAATGTAAATCTGTTACTTAAGTGTTAGCAACTGAAAAAAAAAAACAAACAAAAAACACTGTGCAGATCAACCTAATGGGAGCTAAACAAAACATATCTGTGAGATGAATATGGCCTATTAAGCACAACTGTGGAATCTCTGCTCTAGTTGGTCTCATACTATGCTGTGTGGTTTTAGGTCTTTCTACGTATTTCTCTCTTCCCTGTTGTAATAGCTATTTTTCAGTGCCTCCTTAGATTATTGGACAGCTTGAGAAATCAGATAATCTCACGTGTCACAACAGTATATAAAGTTGGAATGAATGGGCTCTACAGGAGTAAAGGACAAGAGGTTTCTTTGAAAATAACTTAATTTTAATTTAATTTATTGATTTCAAAGTGACATCACAGTATGGGTTTTAAAGAAATATTTACTATTGATGCAGTACTAATGCAATTAGGAATGTAAGAGAGACTGGCAAGCAGAATAGTGCCATGCACTCTAACCCTATCACAGCATCCCCCATTTAGGGTAGGAGTTGCAGTCAAAATCGTTAACACTGTGAGATTTCAAACAGCTAGGTTAGGATTATCTTTCAGCACCCAAGCAAAAAGCATGGTAACTCACAGTCTATTTTCTTCCTTGCATAAAGTAGAAAGCTATCTGAAGATGATGCACTCTTAAAAACCATCTAAAAATATCTTCTCATACTTTCTTCTCATCTGCCTTTATTTATTTTTTAAAAGTTCTTATTATGGAAATTTAAAAACAAAAGTAAGAGATTTTATGCATGTACTTTGTGGTATCTATTTTAATTGCACAAAGTGTTTTTTTTTTATGATAACTTGCAGGCTTCTGGTTTGTGTTCTAGTTGAAGTTGGTTGGTAATTGATCTCCAGACAATTGAAATTTTACTGTAGTTTAATAAAAATCATCATTCATGGCATTGCCTGAACAAAAAGTGAAGAGAACAGAAATCTGTGTTTTATCTCAGTAATTTACGAGACTGAAGAACTTTCCTTCAACCTATTTCATCAACCTTTATATATAAAAATGAAAACCATTAAGTAGTTTTGATTTTGTCTTTGTAACTCGATTTATAATCGAAGTTTAAAGAAAAAGATTTAGGCAACAAACTTCTGGAAAATATTTCCCATTTCACAGACCTTTTAGTGAGACATTCCCCCTAACACTTCAGATTTTCAACTTAAGCAATTTTAGTTTTCCTTGATATTTCAAAGAATTTAAATTTAGAAAGAAACTATCATTGCATATAGTTAATTGAGGTACATTTATAGTGGCAGCAGTAGCCAGTCACATAATAATTATTGAAAAAATTATTTACTGAGCATCTTCAAGGTAGATTAAACACAGTATTTCAGCCTCACTATACGGTTGCACAGTATTAGTTTGAACCCCATGAAATTGCTATTTTGGTAGACCACATACCAGCAATTGCAAATGATTCAATCTAATAAGTAATACTAGCATGAGTCTTATATCACAGCAAAGAAAACTAAGCAGATGCTGGTAGAATGAGCTATCCAAAGCCACTAGCTCGTTAATAACAAAGCTAGGATTCACAACCAGGTCCAGCTGGTCCCAAAGTCTGTATTCTTATGTGGTGGAGGAACCTGATGACAGGTGTAGGCAAAACTAAGGGGAAAAGGGAGAAGACAGTACCTTAACTGTAAGAGTTTTTACCATTTGCTTAAGCGGAAAATAATAATATCAATATTAACCAGGAAAAATAGAAACCATCATACCACAAAGTGCAAAATGATTGGACATTTGCTTTTGCACCATGACTTGAGCTTTACTGTTGCAACTTCAGAAGCAGTTTTGCACTGTTCCTATTCATTCCCCCAGAACAGATTTCCTGAGGTCATCAGGATACCATGTCAAGAGTTGGTAGGAGGGAAGCCTTGGTCATATGATCCAAGGACTACAAGGGCAAATTTCTCCAATGCATTTATAAACACACATTTGTAAGAGTAACATTGTGACTTTGATAACCAGTTTATTCACTATAAAAGAATGAACTTCCAAAGCATTAATGACTCTAAGCCTCCATACCTCTCCAGAGCTCCCCA